>NC_136516.1:74146845-74471845 GCF_053919585.1 Euprymna scolopes | reverse complement strand
TTGTTTTTGGAAGTGTGGCTCCCAAATACTGGATGAAGAATCCAAGACGAACACGATGTCTGTCGGAATCCCTGTACAGTTTAATTCAGTCCGTACTGAAAACAATAGAAAACACACAAAAAATAATGAATGTCACACGCGACAGGAACAAATATATACAAACTTAAAAAACAAAATCTGTTAAGGAACTGTTTTTGTCATTTTTTTTTTCTTTTCGATGAACTAAGATATCATATCAGGGTTGGCAGCAGATTCTGCAATTTCTTATGGCGTGAAAGGGTCAAAGCAAACGTAGAGTGGATTTCTGTCTCTAAAAACAAAGAGCATCATGCCGTCGAGTCAGCGATCATTTCCTCTTTTTAGCCTGGCAATCTCAAGAATTTTAAGAAAGTAAAAATTGGAATTTGCGTTTACTTCCGGTAACCTTGTAACCCTCGCTTTCTTTATTTTGTCATTTATTCTTCACATTCCATGAGTGATGTTTCTGACAAAGGGGGAAGAATTTCTGTTTTCTGGGTGGAATCTATCCATCAAAAACTTATCGCTGACTATTTTTTGAGTTGGAAGTTGTATTGTTTTAGTTTCTTACATGAAGTGGCTTCATGCATCGTCTGGAACGATTTCCATAAACGAGATAATTCAAACCCGACATAATTATAATAAATCTGATGAAATTTTACCGCATGACATTTCGAGCTTTATTTCTACGGCTACAGCAACATTATACTCATATAATTAAAATTATAGACATTAAATATCACTATCAATGATTTATCACTAATACTCTCAGTAAACTGATACTGGCAATGTTAAACTCGTATTTAATTAATTGTATACAATGAATAGTTTACAATACGTTTCGTTGTAAAATGATGTCCCAAAAGGTTGGTAGGTCGCAAAAAAAAAAGTCGAGATGAAATACAAGTGAAAACAGTCGATAAACATGATTATATACAAGTCTATAAAGTAAGCTGGTTTGTTCAAAACACAATATCCTCTGTTATCCGCTTGCTTAGATAATGAGTTTCGAGTAGCAAATTTCATTGTCTAACAAACAAGTATAGCAATTAAAACAAGGAATACTTACTTGCAAATCCGCTAGTCTGGTTTACAATGATCTGTAAAAAAAAAAAAAAAAATAAATAAAAATAAAAATAAATAAATAAATAATAATAATAATAATAATAATAATAATAATAATAATAATAATAATAATAATAATAATAAAAATAAAAATAATAATAAAAATAATAATAATAAAAATACAGCTTCTACTGCCACTGATAATAATAAAAAGAGCAAAAATACTACTACTACTACTACTACTACTACTACTAATAATAATAATAATAATAATAACAGCAACAACAACAACAACAATAATACAACTTCTACTGCCACTAGTAATAACAATAAACATAACAATAATAAGAATACCACTACAAATATTACTACTAATAATAACAACAAAAACAATAAAAACAACAACAATAATAATAACAACAACACAAACAACAACGATACAACTTCTACTGCCACTAGGAATAACAATAAGCATAAAAATACTACTACTACTACTACTACTACTACTACTACTACTACTACTACTAATAATAATAATAATAATAATAATAATAATAATAATAATAATAATAATAGCCATGGCATGGATCGATAAAAAAATATATACAAGATTCCCCAAACATGAATAATAGAATGCTTGAGAATATACAAAATGTTTGATAAGATTATCAATTTGACTGAAAAAGCAATGAGATCTTGAATGCTTGAAGTGACAGCTGAAGGAGAATGCATAACTGAGCTAAAAATAGAAAGCGTTATCTTCCAAGTAAATTTCCTCTCACCATTACTGTTCATTACAGCTATGATGCTCCTTAAGCATATACCCAGGAAATACCAAGCCGGATACACGTTTGCCAAGATTAAAGTGTAGTATCTGTTCTTCAGATGCTGCACTTCAATTTCTTGTTCTCTGTCAGTGGAGGAGAAATCCTTCACGACTGAGACAATTTAAAATTTTTGCTCTTTTCCCCATGTTAAAAAAATGACCCTGGTGTCTAACTCTGTCCCGTAGGGAGGCATACTAACACAGACGCAGGAATGAACCTTCTATATGTAGTATATGTATATGGCCTTCTTGTATGGCTTAGATATTCAGCCCTTGAAGCTGTGTCTACTAACTGAGAGAAGGGGCGAAAGAGGTCCACTGGCGCCTCAAAACTAGTCACTAGGTAGGGCTCTAACTTTGGATGATATCTCAGCTAGGAAAAGGAAATTCTGATTGCAAACCTCCGCTGCATTCAGGGGAAAGGCTAAGGGACTAAACTCCGACAAAAATCCTAAGGCGGCATGACTTTATATTTTCATCACCGGCAGCTCCTGGGGCACAAGCTGTATCGACTTTCCCTTGGATCATCTGCCTTTGTGGAGAGGGGTGGGGACTGCTGCACGAGCAACAACTATCCCTCCATATCAGACCGAAGAAAGAAAATACTAACCAGATATCCAGTGGATGAGAGCGAAGAGGATTGCGACTTTGGGGAGGCTTATTGACATCAAAATTCCAGTGAAGTCAAATGGTTGGTGCCAGCGACAAATCAATGGTGAACGATTATTGCGATAACGTAAACTTATTTACGAAGGTTATTGAAAGTGCTGGAGCGGACTGTGAATCTGTGAAGACTCCTATATATTAGTTATTTTCATTTAACTTTTAAAACAGTACTCTACGTACACGTGTTTCGCTGCTTAACCCGTTTACGTAGAATACTGTTTTCAAAGTAAAAAAAAAAAAAAAATATATATGTATATTTATTTGTTTACGTCCAAAATATATGGGCGATCTTTCTTAAGAAAAACTAATTCTCTGATCTCCTAGTTGAGAGACGTCTAAATGACCCAAGGGAGAAAACTTTGTTTTAAAAATGTGCTGAAATATGACTGCTTTAGATAAGAACTCAGCGAATGCTGAGTTCGGATATATTCAACTGATGAGCCCAAATTAGATGAAACACGAGTCTTGCACTTCCGTTTTTTTTTCTTTTGGCTTACATGACTCATGTGAGCTGCGACGTTAAATAATGAAAATCTATACGTAATATCATCCTATTCGCGATGTGTCTAGCCGTACTGATGAGATTTTAAAAGACGAAACACGTGATATCAATAACTATGTACACACACACACGCGCACACATATATAGATATATGTGTATACATACATTCATACATACATACATACAAACATACAGACATACATTGCGCATATTTAGGCCTCATTTTTTCATTTAAACAGACATTATTAAAGACAACAGAAAGCCTCTGTTTTGTAATACCTTTGTTTTAATGGAAAAAAAAACAGTATTACAAAACAGAAGCTTTCTGTTCTGTTTAAATATATATGTGTGTGTATGCATATTATATGTACATGTATGTATATATATAGGTACATATATATATTTAAACAGAAATTGTTAAAGACAATATATATATATATATATATATATATATATATATATGTATATATATATATATATATATATATATATATGACACAAGGGAGAAAACTGTCTTCAAATGATGCTAAACTATGACTGCTTACATAGATAAGAACTCGGTACGTTCCAATTATACAAGCTGCCTGTAAGAAAGATACGATTAAAATAAAGAAAAAAAAGAAAGAAAAAAGTAGGTAAATATGAGAACGAGTAAGAAAGAAACAAAAAAAAAAAAGGGAGCTGAAAGTTTACTTACCAGCAAAAATACCGTAAATAACGCACAGAATAATGTTGGCTTCATGGCGACGTATAATAATAATTTTTTTTTTCTTTTTTTTTTTAAACTTTCTGATGGTTTGGTTATTAAATTAAGTTGTTGTTTAAGAATCACTTGGATGTTACCTCAACGAGTCAGAGTTGTGTCTGATAGTTCAACCACAGGTTCGATCCATTATATATAATAGATAACACTCACACATAAATATACCGCGAAACATGTCTTAGGAATGTGAAACTAGATCTTACGCGTGGGTGGCAATCAGATTTCTTTGTATTTCTTATCTCTTCTTTATGAATGGGCACCTCGTGTGTAAAACGGGCGAATCACGTCATCTCGTTTCATTCTCAACCCGGAATTATGAATGGGCCAATTTGCTAGGGTTGTAACATTTCCTTATATGGTGCTGTACGCGCATGATAAACAGTTTTCTCTGAAGAGAAAAGTATCGTCTCACATTGTGATAAAAAGATAAAGTTGTATTTGCATTCAACACATACATATTGAAATACGTAAATATATATATTCATGCGTGAATATATATATTTATTTATTCTTGTCTGTCTGTCTGTCTGTCTGCCCGTTCCCTCTTTTCTTGGAAACTACTGTGCCGATCTGGTTAAAATTATTATAGACCATACATACATGCGTAAAATGCGCTTAAGTATGATATTTTGATTAATGCAGATTTCATATTTATCATGATATTATATTGGACCCAATATATAGTAACGATTTAAAATTAAAAAAAAAAAAAAAAAATGACTCGTGCGCCACGACGAAGAACCGAAAACAAAACTTAAGCTTAAGTTAAGTTAAACAAAACTTAAAATTTACTTTTTCCTTTGACGTTAATGCATGAGTTATGAAGACATGCTTGCTGCAAGCCTAAAAATTACGACATGAACCAATAGCTATTACGTTACGCATGCATATTCGGCATTGACCTGGCAAATTCCATTTTTTTTTAAATTTCACACTTTTGCACAGATTTTCCAAATATAAAGTTTCGCATGAGTCCGAATACCCTATATTTTAAGTGCTATACGTGTAGACCAAAAACTGACAGAAGAGTTTGGTAGGCAAGTTTTTTAAAAATATATATATATATATATAAATATATATATATATATATATATATATATATACGCATACATAAACACATATAGAAGGAGGTTTGTGTTTACTATATTTTGTTTACGCAAGAATCAATCATGTAGAATATCTACATGAATATAATTACATGTGATAGTTAACTAAAAATGTTCATCATCTATAATATAAATACCATTTGTCTGTTTAAATGTATGTATGTATGTATGTATGTATATCTCGCAAAAACTTTCGACAGCGCGACGGATTTTCACAAGATTGGTATCATTTTGAAGTTCGACCTTTCGGACGACAAATATCGAAAAATTGGCTAAAAACATTAATTCCTTCACCCTCAACTGGGCACTTTTCTCCAGGGAGGGGTAGCAAAAAATCGTTCCTTCATGACAAGTTAGCCATACACGCATACGCAAAAAACATTCTTTCTTGAATTAGTTTAAATAAAAAAAACGAACTAATTTCGCTCACGTCGTCATAGACCAGTCGGTTTAGTAGCAGTGTTGTTATCTTAAGATTGCACGTCCGTGCCGAGATGTCAGATACATCTTTTTTTTCGATTTAAAAATTTTTATTATTGAAGCAGGTTTATTTGTGCCATTTTTTCTTCGTTTTTATTTTTTTCCATCACGTTCGTTGTTTTTTTTGTTTTTGTTTTTCCGATTTTTTAAAGAAGTTTTAACATCGTTTATTCTTTATTTTGCATCACGTTCGTTTTTTATTTTTGTTTTTTTTTGTTATAATATTTAAACAGGATTATTACATTCGCTTATTCTTTATTAACTATTTTGGTTTGATTTACCCCCCCAGGCAACGCCGAGTACCCCCGCTAGTCAATAATAAAAATCTCACCTGTCCATTTAAATGTATGTATGTATGCATGTATGTATGTATGTATGTATGTAAGTATGTAGGCAAGACAGAATTCCCGACACAGAAGTCTTGAAGCGCGCGGGGCTACATACCATCACCACCATAATCCGCAAAACCCAGCTCCGGTGGGCAGGCCATGTCTATCGCATGCCTGACGGTCGAATCCCCAAACAACTCTTCTATGGGGAACTCAGCCAGGGAAAGCGGAATGCAGGAGGCCAAAAGAAACGATATAAAGACTGCCTGAGAACCTCCCCCAAAGACTTTGACATCAAGCCCCAGTCTTGGGAGAGTCGCGCTGCGGAACGTTCTGCCTGGCGTTGCGCCATCAGCCTGGGAGCCGACAGGGCAGAGGATCAACGCATGACCCACGACCAGCAGAAGCGCAAGAGGAGGAAGGAGATAGCTGCCGGTTCATAGCCTGCCGATACCGCCTTTACGTGTCCAGAGTGTGGAAGAGTCTACCGAGCACGGATTGGCCTCATCAGCCATCTCAGAACCCACCGACCCCCGACGCCGAACTGATTGATACCTTGGTCATCGTCGACTTCGACGGACGAGCAAGAGAGATGTATGTATGTATGTATGTATGTATGTATGTATGTATTTCTCGCAAAAACTTCCGAGAGAGCGACGGATTTTCACGAGATCGGTATCGTTTTTAAGCTCGAGCCTTCGGACGACAAATAGGAAAAATTGTCTAAAAACATTAATTCCTTCACTCTCAACTGGGCACTTTTCTACAGAGAGGGGTCGCTTTTTTCGCTGATATTTTCGAAAGTCATCCCCTCTTTTCGATTGTGTAGGTTTAATTTAAACCTGTGTCACTTCCGATTTGGCGATGGGCACAATAGCATAGACGTCACTTTTTTTTTTTTTACGCTTTTTTCTCCTTCACGGTTCGGGTTCGAACCTGCTTACCTACTACCACTTTATTTTTATTTTTGCTTAAAACACATCTCCAAACACCCGAGCAACGCCGGGCACCCAGTCTAGTCCCATAAGAAAACCGAAAAAAAAAACTAATAGAGAATGATTTATATTGAATGTTTAAAAGAATATACAAATTAGCTAGATCTTATACTAAAGAAAGCAATTCCACGACCGTATATAACAAAGTTGTATTTTCTTTTTAAATAAATAAAAAAAGGGGTTTATTATGAATATCAATACACACACACAAATATATATATATATATATATATATATATATATATATATATATGTGTGTATATGATGAAGCGAAAATAATTAAAATTAGCTCCTGTTATTCTACAGACACACACAATATATATATATAATTATTTTTTTACTATAATAATTAAATACCCACAGACACTAGTGTTTCATCCTTTCGGGAATCTTCAGTGCACGATTAATACCAGTCGAACGATTCGAACCCCGCAACACGAGACATCTCTGGCTCGATTAGCGAAGACCTAATCAATTCGGCTACCATTAACCGCGTGAAATAACGTTGAATTTAAACATTTTAATTTTAGATGTTCATTTACGTCAGTCAGACAGTGATCTAATCGTTATACGATGATCAAGGCATAAGAGCTAAATTGACCGAATTTAATTCAACTGAAAGTGCTCAACGATAAGAAACGAATTTCTTAAAGGGGCTGTCATAATTATATTTTTATTATAATAATTAAATACCTACAGACACTAGTGTTTCATACTTTCGGAAATCTTCAGTGCAGGGTGTCACGATTTACGTATATATATATATATATATATATATATATATATATATATATATATATATATATATATATATATATATATAAATTAGCAAGGGTGCCTGGTCGTAAAATTTGCTTAAATATTTAAATATATTGTTACGCAGATTTCATATTCATTATTAAATCATCATTAGAGTCAATTCTCTATCGGTTATTTCATATTATATTGTATATATATAATGTAATATATATAATCATGATTTCACAAGTAAAAAAAATATGATTTGAGTGCGATCAGCTAGAATCGAAACCGTAACCAACATTGATAATGAGGGATCGTTAAAAATTCATGACCGAGAAAAAAGAAAGAAAAAAGAAGAAAAAAAAGAAGAAAAAGAGAAAAGAAAGAAAAAAGAGAAAAGAAAGAAAAAAGAGAAAAGAAAGAAAAAAGAAGAGAAAAAGGGAAGGACGGAAAAAGTTAAAAAGAAATAGAAGGTGACAGAGGAAATAAAAAGCAGAAAAGAAATACAAAGATACGTAAATATATATTTATTTATTCTTGTCTGTCTGTCTGTCTGTCTGTCTGTGTGTGGGCCAGTTCCCCTATTCCTGGGAAACAACTGTACCGATCTGACTAAAATTATTATAGACCATTTTGATAAAAGATGCAGCGAACTAAGTGTTATGGTATCCGTTCATATCACAGTAAAGGAATTTCACCACAACACTACGTTTTTTCTAGCAGTTTTCTTTGTATCTACTGGGCCGATCTGGTTGAAATTTTACACGTACCTTTATTATGATTTCATGCAGCATAATAAACATTATTGTATCCGTTTGGTTCACTGTTTGGAATTAATAGGGATCAATATAGATTAGTTAGCACAATGCAATATTTACTCTGGAATATTTCTCGGAAACTAGATAGCCGATCTAACTAAAATTTCGTATTAACTTTAATTATTATAAGATGCAGTAAACTAATTAATATGGTCTTCGTTCGATGCACAATTATTTATAGAAATGCATTAACAGGAATTAATGTTTTATGCAACTATGGGCAAAAATTTAACAATATTATGCAATTAATTTACCATAGAATACTCATTCAAAGTGAATGATCTATTACTTTTGCCCATTTTTAACGGGAAAAAATTCTAGTATGTACAATTCTCTTCTTCCTTTTGTAATTTATGATGGACTAGCGAGGGGGTACCCGGCGTTGCCCGGATGTTTTGAGGTATGTGAAAAAAACAAAAAAAAAAACAAAAAAAAAAAAAAAGCGCGAGACGTTAACCATTGCCCCACCGCGACATGGTAACGGAAATACGTTTGAATTTATTTAATTACTTGGATTTAGCAGGTGCCCGTTTAATGAGTTAATGAGGTAAAGTTTGACTGCGGGATAGTATTCATTTACTGCTGAACGCTTTTTTCCCCTCTCCCAAGATGTTATAGGAAAAGGACTAACCCACATGCGGCGAGCGATAAATATTGAATATTTATCTTCCCGAAATTGAGCAAATTAAATAGATAGGCGCGCTTCGTTGTTAACTGTGAGATATTACGATTTATATGTGATATAAAAAAATTTAAAAAGTTGTGAAGCGAGCGACCGTTTCTCTGAAAAAAGCCTTTTGTTGACATACAGAAAAAGCGAACACACATACATACATACATACATTTTCGCTTTTATATATATAGATGAAGTGTTAAATACTAGGCTTCATAGTCAAAGTTACTTTATAATTGCGTTTAATACCTCAATCGCTTAAGATTGCGTTAACATGAAAGGCAATGTGTCTGTAAAGATTAAAACACATAAAGATATATATATATAACACATAAAATATATATATATATATATATTTTATATATAAAAACACATAATATATATATATATATATATATATATATATATATATATATATATATATATATATATATATATCGATACCGTCGATTTTAAATCCAAAACGAAAACCTATATTTGGTCATCTTTATAAAACTTTCTTTAGACCCAGTTTGCCTTTCTTTGGATTTGAAACTGACAGAATCAACGTGGTTGTAATCTGTAATCTATTATATAAATCTCACCTGTCTGTTTAAATGTATGTATGTATGTATGTATGTATGTATATGTATGAATGCCTAAAAATTTCGACAAAAGCGACGGATTTTAACGAGATCTGTATCGGTTTTGAAGACGATACTTCGGATGACAAATATCGAAAAATTGGCTAAAAACATTAATTCCTTCGCCCTCAACTGGGATTTTTTTTTGCGTCGATATTTTTTAAAGTCATTGTATCGGTTAGAATGACTTTACTAATTTCAAGTTTCCAAACTTTTGATTGCGTCATGGAGTAGGGGTAAGACGTCAGGTTTTCTTTCATGTTCTTTTCCTCTTTCGCATCAGGGGTTCGAGCCTGCCTGCCTACTACAACTTTTTTTTTTACTCACCCCCCCCAAACACCCGGGCAACGATGGACACCCAGGCTAGTACATACATAAAAAATAAAGGAAAACTGCATTTATTTATTTTTATTATTGCTTATGTTTGAATTCATTTTTAGAAACTTGACATAAATCATAAATTTATGACATCACATCAGAGCTCAAATAATTTATATAATGTAATACACATGAGTTGAAATAAATAATTTAGTAGAACTTCAGCCTGTAGATCGCAAGATTTTGGGGGCGATTTATGACCGTCGTATCCGCTATATTAATTTTTTTTACTCATTTTCATCACAAACAAACCATAATGTCATTTGGACGTAATGTAGTATTGTGGAATCTATATAATTATAAACCCAAATAATCTTGTAACGGGTGTTTACGACTTCCGGTTGCATATGCATACATAAACAAATAATCAACGCGACAATAAAAGTATTGTTTTACTGTGTACGTTTTCAGCGTCCCAATTGTTTTTTTTCGCATTTAAATTATCCAAATAAACAATTGTTAATACTTTCTGCATTTTTTTTACATTGTTCATTTCCATATTACGTTTAAGTTATTTCAATGCAATTTTCTTACAAATAAATCTACTTTAACTCGTTGACAATCATAAAAGCATTTTATAACGGCAATTTGCCCACCGCCTTCATTAAAAAAAAAATTATTCTCCATTTTTTAATACAGATTTCTTAAAAAACATTCATACATTTTCTTCTACACTACCAACATAAATAAATAACCCCGAAAATATGTTTTTTTTAAATTTGCGTTACAAATAAATAATCAACGCGACAATAAAACGTATTCTTTTACTGTGTACGTTTTCAGCATCCCTATTGTTTTTGTTTGTCGCGTTTAAATTAAAAGATATATCAAAATTTGAATTTAACTTTAAGTATTACGGTATCTGTTCAGTGCACATTTACCTATAAGTATGGCAAACCACTTGTAATTCAATGGCTGTAATTTTTTTTTCAAAAATAAGCAATTATAAACAATGACTCATAGAAATCTATCTATATTTTCTATTTTAATATACTTTCATAGAAATGTTTCTGTTGTGTCACAAAAAAACTATTTTCTTTACGTCACAAGTGTCACGCTCATACATTAATTCCATAGGTAATATAACATGCTGACCCAACGGGTCACCGGTAGTCTAGTTGTATATATAGACGATTGTGTATAATAGTTTACTTGTATATATATATATATATATAAACGTTAATGTTTTTACGTGTCTATTGAATTTATGTAACGTGTATATACTTATGAGTGTCCTTGTGATATATACGGTATAATCACGTTTACACGTTGGCTACCGTCAGATCACCGAAGTTAAGCAACGTTGAGCTTGGTCTTTACTAAAATGGGTGATCATTTGGGAATTCCAGATGCTGTATGTGCTCTTCGCAGTACTAATTCAGGAAAAGTATAATTAGAGATTACGCAACTTTTGTCTCACAGTTACACGCGCAACTACCATTAGAGGGGTGTTCATTGATTTATTCACAGATGCAGTTTAACAACGAACATATAACATTTACAACAAAAGGGGCGGACACCTGTTCTCGGAGGGGTGGGCTTTACATTGGGTCAATCCGAGAACCTACCTGAAAGCTGCATTGAAGATGCGTCCCAATTAATCAACAAATCTCATCTTTTCAGAAACTTTATTACAGATGTTTCCCCATTGAAAAGCTGTACGCATGGGCCTACGTTACTGAAACCCTCGCTCCGCCGGGTGCAGCAAACCATGACGATCGGTCGGCTCGACTCTCACCTGTCTCCTTCAAGCTTTAACCACCAACTGACAATCCTACGTATACAAAAACGTCTCCCTTCTAATGATATTATTAACACGCATCACCCATGATCACTGACTCATGTATGTCCCGTATACTTGTTTATCTAGATTCCTGTTTGTATTATTTATGAAAACTAGCACGCCTTTTCACTTCTAACGTAAACATATTTTAACAAATACCTTTCGCCTTGATAACATTCTTTCTGTTTCTGTTTTTACAAATATCAATAACAATCATAACAATAATCGTCTAGCTAACTTGGCGTTGCCCGAACCAACTACATAACAGTAATGGGATACTAGCGTTGGATATTTGGCTGGTGACCACGGGAAGATAAGCATTCGACGGCTTGCACACTCGCAAATAGATTTCATGTTAGACATTTGTACATTAGTCTTTCCCTCATGTCTAATATAGAGCGTTGTGTCATCAGCAAATATACTCATCTCGGACACAATTTTATCAGAGAGGTCATTTATGAATATTAGCAATAATAAAGGTTCAAGAATCGACCCCCGAGGCACACTTGCATTAATGCTGTTTAGACGCATGACCATCCAGGACAATCTAGATTTGTCTCTTGTTTAGGAATGATCTGATTATGTAAAATATTTGTCCAGAAATGCAATATTATTTAATTTTTATAAGAAGCCAGTGATGTTAGACCTTGTCAAAGGCCTTCCATATACCAAGAGTTACAGTCTTAACTATCCCGCTTTATCCAGTGCATAATATATGCGTCCAGAAACACGGTTAAAATATCCGCAGTAGCACAGGTTTGCCTACATCCAGAATGTTGCTCAGAAAGGAACATTTATAAGATGATGGACAAGTGTTTAGTTGATTAATGACTCAACGATTTTTTTAACGTAGAGAGGTAGAAGGCTAATAGGGCGATAAGGGAATGTATCAGTTCTTTCGCCGGAATTCTTGAATATTGGTACAAAGGAAACAATTTTCCAGATATCAGGGAAACAAGATTAAGCTAAATATTTCTTGAAGAGTTTACAGAGGACAGGAGATAGTTCAACGAAACATTTCTTAGTTACTATAGCAAAGATAAGATCAGGCATGCGCGCCTTGGAAGGTTTTATGATATCACAGACATGTGATCTACGAGTGTGGCATCTGTCATGAAAGAGAAATTTGGGAGAGAGTGGCTTGTGGGGTTTAACGTGGAGTGAGAGGCGAACCGTCGGGTAAGCAGGTCAGCTTTCTCGATCGTCGTGCATAGTTGTTGGATAATGGGAAATTGTCCATTATTCAACAAACTATTAAAAAATTTCCAAAAATCGTAAACTCCTTATTTCTACAATCCGATACGCTTCTGCTCACTTCAGCATGTTTTCTCTTGACCGAGACTGTTTAACTTTTACGATTATTTCTAACTTCTATAAATATTTGTCTGTTTGTTCTTCACTTATAGCGGACGAACCGGTGGAATGCATTTTGCCTTTGCACAACGACAGCTGTATTGCTTGGGTAGAGTAAGGCTTGCTATAGACTTTCCGTGTGGGAACACGTGATTTAATGTCTGGTTGGCACCATTCAGTTGTCTCATTTGCACTCTGCTCAGCTAGACGAGAAAGATATTAGTTCATGGGGTATCTCTGATGTGCTCTTTGATGAATTAAGGGTAATGTCTACATTATCACAAGGTGGTCGGCGTACCCGAGTGGACTGTTGATATTTGTCACGCAATCCTCGTCTAGTCAGTTATAGACCTTGAAGTGAGGCTTGCTGCTCTTCATGATCTGGAAGGTTGGCCGGAACATATAAGTGAATCGGTCGGTCGGCACTAATTCTACTCGGATTTAACTGGCTTCCTTCAAAGAAGGTAGTTTCATGGGAGTGTAAAATTCATAAGAGGTCCCCAGTCTTATATATATCCCTGTTAGGGCAGGGTAGATGACAACGTTAGGTTTTTGAATCTATTGCAGGAAGGTGTCGACGTGCTCCTATATACACCGCTTGGAATTCCCAAATTGGTCACACATTTTAGTAATAACCAAGCTCAACGTTGCTTAACTTCAGTGATCTGACGGGAATCGGTGTGTCAACGTGATTATGCCTTATTATATGAGCCATAGATAAACTGCATAAGGTAATGAGCTATAGATAAACTATATGTGCTGCTACAAACTACGTAAGTGTAAATTGGGGAATGTGGGTTATTTTAATGCTAAATATGCATACACAAGTAGACTATTAACCAAGTCTTTGTCTGGATGATTGTGGCTATGAGAAAACCCACTATATAAGTTCAGGGCCCCTTTCCATACATGATATAGCATTACAATCATTCCGATATTATACAACTGATGATAGAGCAGTCGCTCTTAGCGCTACCAAAGAGTTAGAAATCCGGTACGATCAGTCAGAAACAGTAGCCAGATAAATTGTCAAATCTGTACCCTCAATCTGTCATACAAAAACAGCCCAGACTAGTCACGTGAACATGAGAAGCAAGCAAGCGTCACCAAGTTGCTCATTTAAACAGAGACAGGAAAAGAAAGACATGGGGGAGGGGGAAATAGGGTATGGCTTTCATTGTTCTAGTGCACCAGGTGAGTCATTGTGATGGCACTCGTCTGTCTGGATAATAGTCAATGAAGGGTGCGAAAACCGGGGAACACGTAGCATTAAGCAATTTAGTTTAAGTCACCAGCTCTGTAAAGATGGTCGCCTAGTAATTCAGTGTCATGACGTGTGACGTCATTTGCACATCAGTTGCCATTATCCTAGATGGATCATCAGGCAAGGTGTGCAGATCCATCACATCAAGAGGGGTAACTTTGCATCTAGGTTCTAAATCAGGTGTTTCCACGCCTCAGTTTAGCAAGTTATGTATAATGAGTATTTACTTCAATAAAGTTTTGCTTTTCTACAAATAATTTAATTAAATTGAAGATACGTTCCCGTTTCATAATAATTAGAAAGAATATAAATATAAAGCAACAAAAGCAAATTAATTATTTTTTTTTATTAATTTGGTTAAGAAGAAATGATGTGAATAATAGTTAATATATTGTCATATATGTTTAGAAAATTCAAAGGGAAAGAATTTAAAATGAGATTGTAGATAGGATTAGAACTTATGATAATGGTTACCATGCAAATAAACATAGGCTTTTATCTTGGAGTTATACGAACGACCATTTTTTGACTAAAGCTAAGGATTCATTTTTCCATCGTGGTTTTGGCTAGGAAATTAAATAAGAGAACATCAGTAATGTAAAAAATTCCTGTTATAATTTAAAAACACAAAACTTGTTCAAATAATGAACGGTGTATCGATATTTGATGGCTGATTGGAACAGTTCTCAAAGGTTCATATCACAAACACCTCTATGCTCCATGTTCAAAAAGAATGTATCCCCTATCGATACGTCCGTTGGTCAGTCTGTCACAGTTCAGTTCGGCCTAACAATTAGTTCTTCAAAAGAGCAGATTGAAAGTGCGAATGTTATTTTAGATGCGTCCAATAACTTGAATTATCTAAAGCAAAATCACAATAACATCCTGCTTCTAATCAATGACGAGATGTTGAACTTGGTCAATATGAGATTGGTAACCATTTTGGAATACTAGGTTCTATATTGCATTCTAGTATGTATACACTTCAGAGGGATTAACGGCAGGTCACCATTGGGCAAGAGGTAGCATCTGTGGATTCACTCTGAGATTCTGTAACCGTCGGCATAGACAGATACATAGCCACCAAGTAATGCCAATAGAAACCGAACAGTCAGCCGTGGTGCACCACTGAATATGTTGCTGACATTGCACATAGAAAACACTACTTAAATTGTTTAAAAGCAATAGATGTTTTCGAATTAAAGTCACCTTTAAGACTGCCAATAATTACTTCAAAAGGATTAAAGAAAATCCGAGAACGTCATATACTCAGTTCATCAAGTCCGAAGTAGAAAAAAAAGGAGTCTTGTTTCCGATCAGATTTTGCGAATAAAAAACAAAGCCCTGAACAGATGTACATCCTCTAACTCGACCATCATCAATGAGTTTGAGGTGATTTTGTCAGCATCTAACAAAGTCAAAGTCTTTGCCAAGAACTTTACATCAAACTCAACCTTATGTGATCAAGGCTACCTACATCATGAATTTCCTCTCAAGACCGAAATAATCTGAATGACATCCACGCACCTGTCCGTGATGCTGCCAAACTTATCAAGAACTTTGATGCCAACAAAGCAACTAGACTTGGCAATATTTCAGTGGTAGTACTTCAAAGCTGCAACCGGAACTAGCTCCCATTCTTGCAAACTGTTCAAACGCTGATTAAACGAGAAAACTTTCCCAACACATTGGAAAACCTCGTTAGTCGGCACAGTATTGAAAAATGCTGGAGATCGGTCTTCTGCATCTCAGTGCAACCAGTTAGTATACTGTGTTATGAGTAATAAATAGAGTTGTAATAAATAGAGTTGTAATAAATAGAGTTGTAAGCCAAACAATCTACACAGTGACAAGCAATCCGGTGTTCGTCCTCCGAAATCTACAGCTGATGTACTGATAGTAATTTCACATAGGATCAGTGAATCTATGGACGAGGTTTTCACTCTAAAGCAAACACTCTTGACATATAAAAGGTATTTGATAGGATTTGGCATAAATGTTTACTTCACAAAATTTCCAGTTATAGAATATCTGGAAATATCTCGTTATCGAATTGTTTCTCTCTGATAGGTTTATACAAGTAACCGTCGATGGACAGAGGTTCGACGCTCAAAATTTGAACACTAGTGTGCATCAATGATCCATTTTGGATCTAGCTCTCTTCATCAATAATCTCCCAAATCACATTCTAAATTCATTCGTTGGCATATACGCAGACGTCCCTAAAATCTATATCAACACTGAAACGGCAAGTAAAGATCAAGATCTATATGAGTCTCTCTCCTCCGGTCTTGATCACGTAGTGCAATGAGGCAAAATGTGGCTGGTTAATTTTAATGAATCCCAAACCAAGCTTCTATCTGTTCACCAACAACGCTCCGATCCTCACTTGGTCCCAATTGATATGAATGGTTCTCGTCTCGAAGACGCACCCGGCTTTGACAAGCTCCTGGAGCTGACTTTCACCCCTTTACCTGAAATAAAAGATTTACATCAAATCTGTTGCCAATGTCGCTGAAAACTTAGTTTTCTCATTCCTGACATGATCCTCTGATTGTATAAGAGTCAAATATGTTTTTAAATGGAGTACTATTGCCACATTTAGGAAAGCGTTGCTCGGAGCATCGTTTCCTGCATTGACAGGGTTCAAAATTTAATAGGTGATGTTTTTTCTTCTTCCTTCAACCGCTGTCTCACAGAAGAGATGTTGCGAGTCTATCTTTACTGTATCCTTATTTTCATGGCAAGTGTTCGTCTTAGCTTCAACCAAATTTTACAACAAACAGTCGTCTAACTACAATCATTATCAATAATTTCCCTACTTTATAATAAAAGCTGTTTAAAAAAAAAATTATTTTTAATTCGGTAACTTACAGATCGCGCTAAAATAATAACGTTATCATTTAGAAACTCATTCATAAAATGTGAGGGCAGGTCTTTGTTAATTATTTGATAATATTTTTGGAGGGTATATTTATTAAATCATCTAATGTGTCTTGTATATAATTGCGGGGGGGGGGGCTCTACTGCAACCTCTTAAAGTGCGGATTCTTCGTGTGTAAGATGATTACATTTTCTTGTTTTTTTAATCTATTTATTACTTCTGCACGAAATTCTTTTCATATGGACTTTTTAAGATAAATTCAATTTTTACCGTATCTTTTTTTTTTATTATTAAATTGTTATGAGAAAGTACAGAATAGTTAAACAAGCTCCGCATTCTCCCCATATTAAGAATGGGTTTCTAAATAATAATAATAATAATAATAATAATAATAATAATAATAATAATAATAATAATAATAATAATACTTTTTCTGCACTACGCTTAAACTGCATGAGTAGCAAATTTTTAAGTGTTCGTCCTCCCATTCATACTGGGTGGAACGATAAATTGTCGCTCAAGAAAAGACGACACGATTCCATTTCCTTTTGATGAAATTCGGTCTTTTTGTGTACAAATCCCAAGAGCGATAGAAGCCTGCAAGAAAGCGACACAATATTCAACGAGCGAGATCGGAGATGCGCCGCTGTACAACTCATACTCTCTACCGATCCAAGTTATGACAACAGAACCATTGCCAGCATCCTCAAAATACAAATCTGAATGGTTCAACGCTTGAAGGCACAGCTCAATGAAGTTATCGGCCACAGTTATGATCTTTGGTGTGGTTTCAAGTGAGGGCCACATCATGCCACCTCACATCTACGAAGTCGGCTTGAAAGTCAACACTAAAGGGTACCTGAATGTGCTGAAGAGTGTGATAAGCTCCTGTTGCAATTAGGTGGACGCTGGCAGACACTGGGTGTGGCAGTAGGACTCGGTGCCGACACACAAGTCGAAAGAGACCCAGGCTTGGCTTCAGAAAGATTGCTACAACTTTGTACTTTTCTTTCATTGGATTACTTCGTTTGGTTATACGTCGAGAACATCACCAACATGACCTCCCACAACACCAAAGCCGTCATCTGCTGGGTATTCGTCTAGCTTCCGTCGGCGCTTGTGGAAAAGCATACTCCTAGTTCCGGGTTCGTATCGAGGCGGTGATGGTGGCTGAAGGCGGCTACATTAAATAGATGTTAGCTCTATTACATAATCAAGTTACCTGAATTGATTTTCCCAATAAAGACGTTAAAATAAAGCTCTAGTGTTGTTTTCTTTATGGCGACAACTTTATCGTTCCACCCTGTATTTGAAACAGAAAAAAAAAATAAAGTGAATCTTAGGTTTACTTTGGACTCACTTGCTTATTTTATCTTTTAGTTCGCACACGAGGCAAAGATCGTTTAATGAGATTAATTTTCGACTAACCGATATTTTTGTCCAATTTCTTTACTCACTTTGCAGTGTTGTCGGTATATGTTAACATGCAAATGCTGGTTGATCAGAGTAGGCTGTTTCTAATGTTTATATTATATATTAGAAATGTGTTCACAGAAATCCTATATATTTTTTATTCCGCCCGAAAGATAGAAGGTGATTGCAAATTGCATTATTATGATGACCTGAAAGTCTCCTCTATGTTGTAGAGACGTACGTAATAAGCAGAGATACATCATTAGAATTCCAGCCAAAAGTGAACTGAGAATGCTAGTGACTATGTAAAAAAATAAATTTTGGGGCACAAAAGTTCGCTCGTTTGAATGGTATTACCCTATCTTCGTTGCTATTCAATTTTTGAAGTTAACAAATAGGAGACTTTACTTTTGAAACGACCATCGTAGTTTTCTTTCCTTGAGTAATCCGATGCCATTAGACATAGGCAAAACGTTGACAAAATAGGCAATCATCAAAGGGGAAACTGGTCTGTCAAGCACAGCGAATCAGTCTCTGACTGACCAGGTTTCGGTATGAGATACGGACGATTATCTCTCTTTTCATCTGGAAATTAGAGTATGGATTTTCCTGCGGGTTCATCGTAAAGGATGACATGTCCTGCATGCGCTAGTCGTCTCTATCCCCACAATCACTGTCATACGAGACAAAAATCCATTCAGTGAGTGTTTCATGCTAGGTCTTTTCCAAAACATGTTTTAAGCTCGTTTACGTACCATCTTGTTGCTTTTTACGTGCCACGTTCAGTGTACACAATTCTGAGCCGCACAAAAAGGATTGTCCCTATGCAGACCTTGAAGACTCATGTTTTGGTATCTTTCCTGATTGGATGCTCTCACACCCGCAACGATTAAAGCGAAGTCAATGACTGTGCAGTTCTTACGCTTATTGAGTAACCTATCCAAAACTCTGCTAAGGCGAGGAGAAGAGCTTTTATAGTCACAAAATGAAGCTAAGACGCATATTAGACCAAGTAAAGCATATACAACAGCAACATTTAACTGCAGAACCACTGCCATCACAGGTAGAGCTTGACAAGTTGCTAAATGATAATGATTAACTATAAATAAACAATATCGATATCATATGCATACAAGAACAAGAAGAGAACAGAAAGTGGATCTTATGTTTACTTTTTGCAGCCTCGTAACTTTTGCTTCCCTTATTTTGTTCGTTAGTCCTCACATTTCATCAGCGATATTTCTGACGAAGAGGGAATAATTGCTGTTTCCTGGATCGAAATCTATCCATATACCTATTTATTGTTTGTTTATTCTTTTACTTTAAAGTGGTATTTTTTAGCTCCTTACATTAATTGGCTTCATGACTTGTCTGGTGATATTTCCATAAAATAACACTTTTTTCTATTTTTTTTTTTTTGCAAAAAGACACCAATCCTAAAATAGGTTTCTGTAATATTGAATCAATAGCCTCCATCAGCAATACAAAACAACTGTGAGACATTAATAGATTATTAGTTCTTACTTCTTTTTGAAACTATGAAAAACAAAACACACGATGAGCTATTGTAGTTGTTTACTTCAAAAGTAATTTCAAGACCACACACTATTTCTCCCGAGACCTTGGATCAAAAATCAAGAGAGTATATGCCATTTAGAAAATGGTCTTTTCCTTGTTGACTGCGGTATTTTAATCGTCTTGTGCAGTTCTAGGAGGTCAACCTTCCTAACTTTGTCATCTCTCTATGAGAAGGGTGTTGTTTATTTCTAATCGACTGAGGTGCCGCGAGGCACTTTTTGCTGAATCAAAGTGCTCCTCCTCTGTGGTGTTGACTTGTAAATCCCACTTCCCGATCCTTGTGTCACATTTCTCACTGTGGGGGTGAAATACATATCTCCTATTCTAAACTGAGTCAAGTTATAGAGGATGTTCTACTACTGTTTTTCAGCGGAGATTATTTTAAAACCTCAAAATCAAATTGGCTTCTTTTTCCATACCGCAACATATTGTAATTTTAATGGTAGCAACCTTTAGTTCACTCTTTAATATTCACCTAATGCATAGTTATTTCCATGAAAATTGCTCGACTGAGCCCCGATTTTGTTTCCTCCTTTAAAACATGTTTACAACATGAGTCAAGTTTCCATTTATTTACATTTATATACATGTTTTAGGCAATCTATATGTAACAACGTCTTGGGGTGCTGCACAATCCTGCTTCACGGGACCGATTAATGCAACCAGGCCGTCTCCAACCTCAAAACACTAACCCTAAGTCCCCTAACTAACCCTAAATCTCCATGCCTACACTCTTATCTTCATCTAGTGACGAATCCTTCAAAATGTGACCAGGCATTTATTGATCACTGGAAATCGCCGCTCTGATGCTCAGATCGCACAAAAACGCGAACCACCCTAAGTCTGTGTGACAGTACCTTTAACACGCTGGCCATTCGTTGTCAGTCGTCGGATTGAGTTCTTCTCCTAGGTGCTCTAATATTGCTGCTATATCGTGTCTCTCAGCTACAGTTCGGTTGTCAGGTTTCAGGGTAAATCTGAAAATTAACTGATTCATTAGCCACAATTAAAACAAACAATAATCAATGATACCTCTGAGATCACTTTTCTTATAAACGAAAATAATTATTGCATAAAACCTGTTACATACACTCGCGCAATAGAAAAGTTAAACTACTTGGGCTCTTTTAGACCTGTTTCAAGATGTAGGATTTGTCAACTTAAATTCCTTCAGATGGTTTCTCGGTCAGAGGAGAAAGAAGCGATCTTCCACTAAACCCTTTTGGGAATATCCATCCCTGGGCGAGAGCTCAAACGCGGATTCGCACCTTTCGGCGGCCAGCTGTCAAAAACAATCGTCTTTTATTAAAACCATAATTCTAACATCCATCTCCCTGAGATTAGCATTCCCTCCTCTGTCGTTTGAGGATTACCTCTTTTTGCCTTTTACCTCCTCTTTCTTCTTACTCTCTTTTTTCATTTTCTTTTTGTCTTCTTCCGAATCTCTTTTTTTCATGTTCTTCTTTCTTCCCCTCTTAACTCACTCTCTACTCTTTCGTCACCAAAGTTATTTCTTATCATTTCAAGGTGGTATCTTGCTTAACATAACACACATGGCTTACTGTCGATATTTTCGTGTATATCAAGCCAAAACTGTGTTGTCTAAGTGCCTATTAATTTTCTCCACGATCACTCAACAAAAACATATTCTATTATTTCTATGGGGCATATGGAATATTTTTGACCAAGTATAACAAGTGATATATATATATATATATATATATATATATATATATATATATATATATATATAGTGAAATTGCATTTGTGTGTACATTTCCCTACCAAACTACTCTGTCAATTTTAAGTCTACAAACTCGAGATTTGACATAAGGGGTATTGAGATTTGGGAAAATCTTTTTAATCGGTTTTCAGCCATTGATCACTGTACCAAACTCCTCTGCCAAATTTGAGTCTAAACACTTGAAATTTTAGATGTAGGTTACTTGGATATGGATCAAACTTTTTAATTTGATTTGAGCCCCCAAAAGTAAATGTTAAGGGGTCAAAGTTGGGGTAAAGTTAAAAAAAACTTGACCTCTGAAGTCTTATCAAATTACTCAACCAATTTTTGGTTTAAACATTTGAAATTTTATGTAAAGTGTATTCAGACATAGGGCAAGCTTTTTAATCCATTTCTGGCCGAAAATTTGGCTGCCAAGGGGTCAAAGTTCAAAAGATTTGACCTTTGCGGTCTCTAGGAAACTATTCAGCCAATTTTCGGTCTAATCATTTGAAATTTTACATAACTGGTATACAGACATGCAGTAAGCTTTTTAATTAGTTTGGGCAAAAATTTGGCTGTTAAAAGATCAAAGTTGAAAGAGTTGACCTTTGCAGACTCTACCAAACTCCTTCGCCAATTTTGGGTCTAAACACTTGAAATTTTTGATGAAGGTTACCTGGACACGAGTGAAACTTTCTAATATATATATATACATATGCACATAAAGTTATGAGCAGTACATAGGGCCCGAAGAAAGCCGGGCTGAACTGTTAGTATATCTATCTATCTATCTATCTATCTATCTATCTATCTATCTATCTTTCTCTGTATATATATATATATATCACATCGACCGAAACTTTATGAAAATAATACTTAAGATGAAAACAGTAGTACGAAAGATCCAAATAATACGAAGAGTAGGATGGTCTCTAATTAATTTGACCATATTTTTTTTAAACCTGACTTAGTTCTGCTATGTGGTCATGGTGGTCGTCGTGAGTATGCTGCTGACGTTGGTGAATATGGTGGTTCTAGCGGTGTCAGAAATTTCGTGAAAAATAGTGAATAATTCCACCCCATCTTTCCAAGCTTATAACTCCTCGAAAAATGCAATTCAAGCCCTAATTTTTTTTTCAATTAAAGGAGCAAGGACCAAGATTTCATTAACCCCCCCAAAAAAACGTGTTTTTTTTAAAAAAAAGTTTTAAACTTCGGACTTTACAGGTAAAATTCTATAAGAACACTATGTTTTTTTTTGTTTTAAATTTGAATATATTATGTATTGACCTTTTCTCTTCAATTTGTGAGTAAATAATTATGTACTCATCGGGTTCTAAATTAATTATTATTAGACATTTACAAAATGGGAGGCGTGAATTATTCGACCCCCTGTCTTTCCAAGCTTATAACTCCTCGAAAAATGTAATTCAAGCCCTAATTTTTTTTTCAATTAAAGGAGCAAGGACCAAGGTTCCATTAAAAAAAAAAAAGAAAAAACAAATAACGTGGTTTAAAAAAAAAGGTTTTAAACTTCAAACTTTACAGGTAAAATTCTAAAAGAACACTATGTTTTTTTTTTTTAAATTTGAATATATTATGTATTGACCTTTTCTCTTCAATTTGTGAGTAAATAATTATGTACTCATCGGGTTACTAAATTAAGTATTTACTTTTTAATAGACACTTAAAAATTGGGATGGGGGGGTTCGTGAATTTAAAAAAAAAACGTTTGTCTAAAATATTATATTCAATTTATTGGAAAGAACATAAAATTTCACATTTACCCTGAAAATATCGTAAAAATAGAATCAATAGAAAAATTTTGATAGATTTTTAAAATTGAAAAATTGAAAAATATTGAGTTTAAAAATTGAAAAATATTGAGTTCGGAAAATTCATTACTGTTTAAAAAAAAATATTTCTATTACTTTTAA
This sequence comes from Euprymna scolopes, assembly GCF_053919585.1. NCBI lineage: Eukaryota > Metazoa > Mollusca > Cephalopoda > Sepiida > Sepiolidae > Euprymna > Euprymna scolopes. The sequence goes on along the minus strand of NC_136516.1, from coordinate 74,447,924 downwards.
AACAACTGTAATAGTTTATTTTGGAAGTATAATCCATAAAGAAAATAAATAACCCACTTTTAACAGAGAAATTCCGAGATTTTTATATTGTATTCGCAGTTTCGTGTTAGGGGTGTCAAAAATTCCTACAAAAATCCAGCTTAGTGAAATACGTATAGGTCGGCGTGATAAACTCACGTAGAATAATTTCAAAACTTGCAATGAAAAATACAAATAAAATTCGTAAAATGCCGATGAAAAAAAAAAAAAAAAAAAAAAAAAAGGGTTATTTAGTCTTTATTTGCATATTTAAAACGCGAAAAAATTGTCGATTTAAAAAAAAAAAACCTTTATGGTTGTGTTTTCATGTAATTACGCATGCGCAAAATTTTTCAAACCGGATGGACGATTTAAACACCTAAGCAAGCAAGCTTATTTGAGTTTTATAATTATATAGATTATTATTATACTGATATTCGAAAACGAGACTATATCAAAGGGAGGTCATTCTCATATTCTTTACCAGAGTTTCCAGGTTAGCCTTTCTAAAAGGCGAATTTCACGAATTTGGCATTTTTGAGGTAGTTTGATCTTCGAAAATTATATTTGACATTTTTTCAGGATGCCAGCGTTTTACAAGGTCATATGATGGGGCATTATCACCATAAGTTTCTTTCATTTTATCAAAAGTTTCCTGTGGTTTGCGTCCTTTCAAATACAAAAACCGGATCACTGCTCGACATTCAACAGGCTAACTCAGTTCAAACACCTGTAAAACAGAAACCGCAATTAGTTCAGAGCTGTAATTTGCCACATATCCCGTAGAGATATAAATCATTGTACATGCAAAATTACAGCTAAATCAGACAATTGGAAGTGGGTCAGAGGCATTACTTATTGCACGGCCCTCGTATATATATTTGTTTTAAAAAAATTCCTATCAAACTCCTCTGTCAGTTTTTGGTCTACAGACATGAAACTTCATGTATAGGGTATTCGAGCAAATACAAAACTTTATATTTCAGTTTTAGCTGAGAAAAATCGGTGCAAAAGTGTGAAAATTAAAAAGGTGGAATTTGCCAGGTGAAAGTAAAACGACGGCATTACGAATATGCATGCGTAACGTAATAGCTGTTTGTTCATGTTTTCAATTTTTAGCCCTGCAGTAAGCATGTCTTTATAGCTCAGGCATTAACGTCAAAGGAAAAAGTAAATTTTAAGTTAAATGTTTTGGTTTCGATTCTCGGTTATGGCGAACAAGTCATTTTTTTTTTTTTACTTTGTAAATCATTACTATTTAATGGGTTCAATATGATATAATAATTAATACAAAATCTGCATTCATCAAAAGTTAGTTAGCTTCGAAAAGCCTATTATCCATTTTTAATCGTAAAAATGAATTGTAAATTGTTTTTTGTAATATATATTGTATTTCTAATGTAAAATAAAATAGTTAGTCATACCTTATGTATATTACAATTGTGTCGCGTGTCATTTTTCTTGTGTCTGCCATGAATGCCTTCATAAATGTCTGAAGTCGAAAGGCGGCCCTGAGGACAAAGAGATGAAGATTCCCACCAGAATGCCACCAGGGTGAAGAGATCATCTTGAGAAAAGAAAGCAGCCACACCCAGATCCAACATCTCAGGTATGATTTTCTTCTTACTACACAGACCCTAATGACTGGCCCATCTTCATATCTTCATGAGACCGCTTTAAGACATTTACTGTAACACGTCTGTCGGTCACACCTCAGTGACCGGCTGACTGAGGTATAAATGGTACCGTGACCAGGATTGACCCTGGTTAATTACCAGACGGATCTCGTCGCATCTGTGTCGCAGTATAAATGATGCACTATGACCAGAACATATTGTTTCCCAGCATGGAAATAATTTCGACCCTTAAACCCACGGCACAACCAAAAATAACGACCACTAGACGAATCGAATGAAAAAAATGGTCCACGGTCTTTAAAAACGGAAAAAACTATTATTTCTGGCAAAATTTAAAAAAAATGGCAGACCAGTACACACGCGCACAAAAAAAAAAAAACGCACTCAAAAAAGAAAATTTAGAACCTGAACAAAAAATTGTCTTGCACCTACAAAAAAAAAAAAAACGGTTTGCAAAAGATCGATTTAAAAAAAAAAGAGTATTGAAAGTAACCCTTCGAAAAAAAAAGTAAGAAATGTGTCCCACACAAAAAAAAAAGAAAAAAAATCCTTCAAACACGAAGCTCGAAAAATAAATTTAAAAAAAAAAAGGAAAGAAAATAAAGGATACCTAACATTTTTTATCTGATCTTTATTTCAGGTTTATAAAAATATAGGACTTTTTAAAAAATTCTTTTGACTTTGCAAGTGTTAGATTCAGATTTGAAAAAATAGAACTTTTACATTACATTTTATTCCATGAACAGTTGATGTGTTTATTTTTCAGGTTAGGTAGCAATTAAAGCTGAAACATAAGGGGACATTTTTTTTTAATTGATAGTGTTTCTTTTATTGATGTTTTGTCTGTTTAAAAAGAAAAAAAATGTTACTGGTAAAAAAAAATTGGGGTTAGATAATATGAAAGTTTTGTGTTAGAATGTATTTTACAAAATTGTTCAAAATAAGATTGTTTTTCTATTTTCTTCTTTTTTTTTTAACTCGTAGAAATGTTTAATGTCTACCTGTCACTCATTTTTTAAAACAATGGCCGCACATGGGAAAGATAAGCGAAGATGACCTCGTCATGGTGTTTGCGAGGGTGTTGAGGAATGGGTGGTAGAACAATGCTATCTGCCTCTCTCTCTCTCTCTCTTCTTCTCTCTATCTTTCTCTCTCATTCCCTTACCTTTTAGGGTCTATGAGGACGAGAGAGAAAATTGTCGAAGATTTTTTTGTTATTACGTAATGATATCATGAGGGTGGTAGGGTGTGTAGTGGCATCGCTCTGTCTCTATCCCCTTCTTTTCCCCCTCAGTCTCTTTCTCTACTCTTGCGTTTTAATGATTGTATAGCTAAACCCCCATGGCTGATTGCAGGAGGGCATATAATAACGAATTAACTTGGAGTTTTTTAAATTTTTCTACCAGGTTTAAAGAACAAAATTATTTATGTTTCGTTAAATTACATTACAGAAATTATTCTGAAATTAGTGTGAAATGATTGTGAAATTTTTGTTAAATCATTGTTAAATTATTTTGCAATTATCGTGAAATCATTTCAAAATTAGTGTGAAATAATTAGGAAATTATTGTGAAATCACTGTGAAATTGTTGTTAAATCACTGTGAAATTATTGTGAAATCATTGTGAAATTATTGTGGAATCATTGGGAAATTATTATGAAACCACTGGGAAATTATTGTGAAATTAGTGTGAAATAAAAGGGAAATTATTATTAAATCATTGTGAAATTAATATGAAATTTTTGGGGAATGATTGCGAAATTATTGGGAAGATATTGTGAAATCATTGTGAAGTTTTTCTGAAATTAGTGTGAAATCATTGAGAAATTATTTTGAAATCATTGTGAAATGATTTTAAATTTAAACACGAGAACGATTGTACACATCGCCTTTTTTTGCCCAATTTTCTGCCTCCACACGACTTGCTGCAGAAGAAAAATTGTTCGCGAAGTAGCGTAGTTTCTTTTAAATAATTATATAACGCTTTAATTTAAAACACTTTTCCCGTGAAATTATTAACAATTGAAGCGAGAAAAATATTTTCATTTAATGTTAAGAAACACTGAAGCATGATACCTCGCCAAATTTATTTCGCCCAAATCTCTCTCTTCACATGAATTCCTGCAGATATGAGGGAAAAGACTTCACGACGTACCGTGCTGACAACGCAATTTCCTTTTGAATAAAATATTAAAAAAACAAACAAACTAAATCCCCAATACTTTTATTTGTAATTTATTTTTATAAAATTAAATAAAAATTAAAATGTGTATAATTATTAAAAAAAAACTATTTCGTTTCATTTTCAGTTCCACTTTTTACTTAAACTCTAACAATGCGACCCACTGACGCTCTCGGTAAAGATTACCCATTTTACCTTTAAAAAGTTTGTGTATGTGATCAAACATTAAAACAAATTTATTATTAAAAGGCCTATCTTGTTTGGATTTTGCCTGCATATATTAGTATTTATGAACGAATATCTATATTTGTTACTTTGTGTGGGGTGGTTTGTGATTGTGTGTCGTATTATTATAATAACGGAGTTCTCTAGTATCTGAGCTCTTTGTCACTCTTACAGTCTATTTACATTTCGTGATCGTCTGTGTGTTGAGTACATATATGTCAAACATAACACAAACACATACATATATTTCAACATACCTCATCTACTTTTCAACTGTGTCGTTGGTCTTTTGGTCCACCTGGAATTCATCTGTTTTTGGAGGGAATGAATGCATTTCACTCCAAGACGATGACTGGTTTTTATTCACTTTCCAGGTGTCTATCGCAGAAGAATGGAAAGTGAGTATTTTTGCTGATAGTTAATTTTAATCTCCAATTTGGAGACACATCATCTCCCTCCCAAGCAAGGGGGACAACTTGCCTACTCTCTTTGACGTCCAAATTCCAACTTGACTCTATGTCCAGCCAACCTGAACATGTGACAACACCACGTCCTTCCGGTCAGCTATTTTTTTTTTTAGACCTTCTGGTGCAACTTGTCCATTTTACACCTCAATATGTTTTGACAACTTTTATCAAAACATAGCTTCACATCTCATCTCTTGTTTGCCTTGCCAGTTAGATAGATAGATAGATTGATAGATAGATAGATAGATAGATATATAGAGACAGACAGATAAATAATAGATAATTTCTTGTGTTCCACAAATATAAAACGTGGAATATAAACCATGTATATTATATTCTTTAAGGAATAAATTGATATTTTCTTTCCAAATGGTAGCCCTCCCTCCACGCGTCGTTGGTCCACCTGGGAATTTCATCAGAGGATAGAAGCTAGAACCTGTGGAAGAATGCATTTCAAATTCCAAGACAATGATTGATTTTATATAGTCTTTTTTATTACTTCCCAGGTGTAATCGCAGAAGAATAAGAAGTGAGTATCTTTGAGTAGTTAATTCTAGTCTCCATTCTGAGACACATAAGATTCTTCCCCGGTGAGGGGGGGGGCGACCTGTTAAACCGTCCGCTCTGTTTGACGTCCTCTTTTCAACTCATCTATTTTTTATGCTAACCAGAACACGCGATAACAGACACGTACTCCGATGCAACATGTTTTGACAACTTTTATCAAAACATAGTTTTACATTTCATCTTTTGTTTACTCCCAATTAGATAGACAGATAGATTGATAGGTAGACAGATAGATCGCGTTACTTATGTTTAATGACAAATAATGGATACATATTTATTATTACCTTTAGTTGCATTAAAAGATAACTGAAGCGATAAAGCAAAAGTGACCAGTGAGAGACTGATATGCGAGGTAGAGGAAATCTAAAGATAGTCATATATACGCGTATTGAAAAATAAATACCCCATGAAAGTGTGGATCATACCGCCTGTTTACGTACGTAAGTGTATTTGGTTGCAACTTTCTGTACTCGTATTTATAAGTATATGTGTTGGTTGGTTGGTTGGTTGTTTTTGTTTTACGGCATATCAACCCTTTTCGGGTTATTTAATGCCGAATCCAAAGATTTGGAAGAAAAAAAATTTAATAGAATATATTTGTTGTTTTCAAGTCGGTTTCTATTTAACCCATAGTTGAAACCCTAACAGGTACTACCACTCCGGGTCAGAGTGGACCTGAGAGCAATGGTAATTAAAGGGTAGCTCCACACTCCCCAAAGCCCACAAGCTGGGGCCTCACCACTGGATATAGTTTAAGGACATATCCAGGACCCCTATTGAGGGACTTTTACCCTCTGCGGGGGGGGGGCAGTCGGTGCATTCTAATGCCCCACCGACAGAGCCAAAGTATATGTGTTTATGGATATATGTGCTTTGTTTTTATGTGTGTGTGTGTGTGTGTGATTGATTCATTTTTGGTACTGACCAGGCTAAATTTTGCTTAACTTAGGTGATCTAACGTGCTAGAAAACTACTAACGCCTGAAAGTGTCCTGTACCTCTATAAGACCACTATTTGCCCATGTATGGAGTATTGTCACATTTGGGCTGCTGCATCTGCTACTAAACTCTCGCTCCTAGAGAGTCGCCAACCTGGTAGGCCCTATACTGTAATCTAAGCTTCAGCCTCTGTTCCATCGACGAAATCTTGCAACTCTCTGCCTGTTATACAAGTATTTAAATGGTGAATGCTCCGACGAACTGCAAGCACTTGTACTCCCTTCGACGTAAGTACCCCCGACAAACCCGACAAGCAGCTAAATTCCACCCCCACCATAGTAGAGATCCCTAGATGTAGGAGAGCTTTCTACTCCAGTAGTTTCTTCCCCAGAACTGTTAGAATTTGAACTCCTTTCCGGGTTCCTGCTTCTCCAACTGTATTGACACGCAGAAGTTCAAATGTAATGTGAACAGACATCTTGTGCCTAGCTCCCTACATAGTACCACTGGAGCTTATGTCCCTGATAATAGTCACCCACATCAAAGAGGCAACGTGCCTTGTTTAGGGTGAAAATGCTAAAAAGAAAAAAAAGTAAAAACAGTGTGTCAACGAGATTATGCCGTATATGACTCAATAATTCACTGGATAATCTTGCTTTGTCAGAAAATGAAATTCTTTCTTTAACTTATTTATAGCTTCTGGAGTAGTTGAGACACAAAGTCAGGGAAGGGGTTTGTATTAGGTTGGCGCAAAAACAATGTCGTTTTTTGACGTTCAACTATATGTGTAAAAACGACATTATTTTTGCACCAACCTAATAAAAACCAGCGCACTAAGTGAAATGCACCCTGACCTACAAAAATATCTGAGCAGTTCCGTCGGTATTTCTATGTACGCGCGCACCAGTCGATTAGCAATAAATTAACACTTTTTCAGAGAGAAAAGTTAACGTCTGAGAAAGTCCACACCTAGAAGTGAATAGAATAATACTTGAGCCTGATACAAACAAAGTCAGACTCGGACTGGTTGTGAGGGAAACAGTGGCACTAACCTTAGGCGGGTTGAACCAGCTCCTTTCAAAGAAGAAAGTTTCATGGGAATTTCAAATTCACAATCGGTTTCTAGTCGCATGTATATTTTGTTAGAGTACGTTAGGGTTTTAGCAGTTCGAAGTGTCGATATATTCCTACAATACAGCGTTTAGTATTCCTCTCTGAGGTAGTTGCTTATCTAGCCGCACTGATGAGCTGTGATACAGCGAAACAGTACTGTATGTGGATGACTATAATGCTCCCTATTTTGGGTTGAGTATATTGGGAAGTTATATAAAAACTGCTATTAGCGTATTAAGCGATGCTCTTTGTGTAAACAAATCAAGCTTAGGCATTTAGACATTGTTAATTCACTACCCACGTAGTAGCAGCCGAATAGCGTAATGGTGAAAAGCGGAGACCGTCGTTCGGACTGTTGAGTTTCGATCCTGGCTTAAGGTAGTTGCTTGTCTAGATGCACTGATGAACTGTGATACAGCGACAGAGTACTGAATGACTATAATGCTCCCTATCTTGGGTTGATCATAATGGGAAGTGATATACAAACTGCTATTAGCGTATTAAGCAATGCTTTCATCACAGCAGAACTGAAGGTTCTTTATTTGAGACCGTCGCCTCCCTAATGGGGAGACCCTCTTAACCCATCTCGTTTGTTTGGCGTGTAAGATCTAACTCACCTAAGCTTACTCAAACTGAAACACCTGACCGACACGTCACATCCGGTCCCGGATCGCATACTTCCGGTGCAATTCACAAGTCAAATGAGTTTGATACCTGTCAAAACACTGTTACGATTCATATTCTCTGTTGCATATATATATATATATATATATATATATATATATATATATATATATATAGATTTATAGATACATAGATACATAGGCAGCCTATTATCTAACACTAAGAGCAGTGTATTCTTAGAGCAATGTTTTCTAAGAGCGATGTATAGTGAGAGTAATATTATCCAAATGAAATGTGTTTTTAAGAAAAATAAATTCCGAGAGCAATGCATTCTAAGGGTAATATAACTTGAGATCAATGTATTCCAAGAGTAATATATTTTAAGAGTAATGTATTCTTTTTTAAAAAAAAATTGCTTTTATATTTGAAATCTCTATTTGGAATTAAATAACGCATTGTTTTGATATGCAGTAAACTAAACTAAATTAATTGCTTATAATTATCTGTGTAACGGTCAAGATTTTTAACCTTTGCAGATAACCCACTAAATAATTATAAAGTGTTCTCTTAATACGGCAGTTGCCTACGCAAACAGATGTCTCCACTAAAAAGCAACGTTGTGTATTGTTAACTCCAAACTCGACAATATAACAAATAAACAAATACAAGAATTTGAATCTAGAAAGTAAGCAAGATTACAGAGGTTGGAGCACTTGATTGTCCTTTGTTGACCTTTTTACTTCTCACGTTCGTTACTCACGTTCTATCTGAGATTACGGCGGTCGTTTATCAAAAATTCAATAATTAGTTTTTAGTAGATCACCGTATCAATTGGTCTTAGAAAACGGCGCATATATAATAAATTTGTTATTAACTTGGTTCGTTACCGGGTTAGTTGCGTGCTTCCCCCGGCCTCTCTGTCGCTCTATCTCTCTCATCATCTAGGCAGAATGTTGGCTTTAGAGCCTCACCCCCACATATATAGAATGCAGATTGTGTTCTGTTTTATTTAAAGGATCATACTTTTGTCTTATGAATCATCCTCGTTCTTTTGGCTAGGAGCAAAGTGAAGTATCTGTTCTGATATTACACCCCTTCTTTTATTGGTCAGTAGGGACGAATCATTCTAAACTGAGAAAACTTTTAACATTATCCCAATCCAGTATGCTCTTTTTTGGAAGCTCGATTTTCTCGACGTACAAAATCAACCTCATCACCTGAAAGAAACCAGCAGTTGAGAAAAAGACGAAGATTTGTTTGGTTTAGTTTATCTCGTTTACGGCATATCGACCTTTTTTTTTTAGGTTATTTAATACCACGAACAACGATACCTATTCTAGATAATTTATTAGATGAGCGTAAATGCCTATTCATCTGAAAGTTGGTTTGTGAAAAATTGTAGACTTATACCTATACATCGGTGTTCGGTATTAATAGGATGAGATAAAGAAATACAATTTTGCGATAGGAATTGGTTATTTGTATTATTTTAATTTTTTGGACTACTGTTCTCATCTTGAATGTTATTTTCACAACATTTCGGTCCACTTAAATACGCAGCGCATATGTGGGCGATGATCAACTACTAGGAAGACCTAATAGAGGATTTAAAGCAATATAGGAACCATTAATTATAAATAATAGAGTATCTATCTATATATCTATAAAAGGGAACGTGTCTGCGCGCGCGTGTGCGTGCGTGCGTGTGTATGTGTGTGTGTGTGTGTGTTTCTGTGTCTGTGTACGTTCCCTACGCAATAACCCTGTCAATTTTCAGTCTACAGATTTGAATCTCTACGGTTCCAGGTGAGAATTGTCTGAAGATATAATTAGCAAACTGCGATCCATAGTTTGGCGTTGGTGTTTCTTGCTCAATTTTAAAACAGCGGCGTAAAAAGAAAATGAACCAGAACCACTCCTCTTGAATCATCATACTGCCTTCGTAGTTTCGAATTGGTGTTGACGGTCATAGCGTCTGCTTATCTGTATATAAAAGGTAAACAGATTTTACAAACACAAGTCGTGTGTTAAGTGATAAGGGCTGCCCCCTTTTCATGTAAGTATAAAAATGGAGAATTTAGTTTAAAATGAAAATGAAATAGCATAGGCGAAATTCGAACCTCATAATCTAGTTTAGAAATAGATTACGTGTGAGAATTTAAAAATGTAAAACAAACATTTGTTTAGAATATAGATAAATATTTCAAGGAAAGAATGTTAACTATCAAGTTTGTTATGGAATTTTAAATTGAAAGAATGCAGCTTATAAGATAATGTTTTTAACATATTGGATAAATAGGTTACTGAGAAATAGGAAAAGTTTTGGACACGTATGTCCAGGACACGTGAAAGAAGGCACATGTTTTAACATGTGTATGACGTCACGGAAAAATAGAAAGTTCTAGGAATAGAGAAAAAACTTAAGAGTTAGTCAGTCAGTGAAGAAACTCGGAGAGAGGCAGTCAGGCGTTTAGGGAGCGAGACGTCACTTCAAGGAAAAAATGTGAGACTTTGAATTCTTGGTGCTGGAAACACGGCCGTGTGACGAAATAAACCATTATGCGTTTTGTAAAGCTCGTCTTGTGTCTTATGATACTTACAAAAAGGTAAAGTGGAATTGTATTATATGTTTGTGTTATATGTCTTTATATACACGTCTCAACATTATCATGTCCGAACTGTCTGAACACTATATGTCCTCACTCAAAGAGCTTTCTTCTTCTTCCATTCAACACAATTAAGTAATGAACATTTTAATATATAAGAATCTCTCCTAACATGAACAATATCTATCTAGTCTCTTACAACTTCTCTCTCTCTCTGAGTACTTTCAACATCCCTCTATAAGATACAACAACATACACCTCTCTCAGAGTCTTTCAACATCCCTCACTGTAATAAGACTCTTACTTTCTCTCTAAGACTCTCTTTTAATGAAACCCTATATATAACAAACAGTAATTTTGGTGCCCGTGAACCAGTTTGCATCAGTGATGCAGAGACCGAACCTGGGGTCGATACCACGAAAAAAAAATTAAAAAAACACAACGTTTTAAAAGGGTCCAACATAATTTTAAAAATAAATAAATGAATAATACCACGGAAAAAAACTACACGATAACAGAAATGCGAAAAAAAAAGAAAAAAAATTGGACACATACGCACACAGAGAACAAAAGATACAAGAAATATTAAAAAGAAAAAGAAGAAAAGGCCGATATGCCGTAAAAGAAATCCGTAGTAATGAATGGAAATATAGTAAACAAGTCACCATGCGTAATTCATTGATAAATGAATTAGCTTGTTAAAACACACACACACACACACACACACACACACACACACACACACACACACACACACACACACACACACACACACACACACACACACACGCAAATGCAGAGATTGGGGGTCACCCAGTATTGTTTTGAAATTTGTGTCAATATGAAATCGTTTGGACGAATTGTTGAATTTCAATCAAACGGGAATTTTTCAAAGGTCGCATGTAGTCTCTGAAACAGCGTGTAAATTCAGTTTGGAAATGCATTTTTGTGTTCATAGTTGAACTTTTCGGCTTTTTTTGTGTGTGTTTCATTTGTTTTGTTTTTGAAAAAAAAAGGGACAATTGTTTTGGACAGACTGTTGAATTGTTTTTTGTTACAGATGATTTTTTTTTGTTGTTGAAAAAAAGTTATAACTGTTGCAAAATGTTTAAATGTATTAAGGTATTTTTTTTTTGAAAATGTTTTTATGATGTTGAACAAATATTGTAAATTGTCTTATGTATGTAAATGTATTGATTTTCACAGCAAGAATTCAAAGTCAGCAGTAAATATACATTAGACTTAAACAGTCTAAAGAGAAAATAAGATTAAGGCGTATGATTGGCTTACAGATTCAGTTAGAATTTTAGAAGGGGGACAAGAATTAAAATTACGTAAACGGGTATTTAGAGAGTTTTTAGATGTGATAAACCGTAAGAAAGATGTTTTGTTTTAGCATTTGGTTGTGTTGTTTTTTTTTAGAGATCCTAAAAATTTTTCTCCAAGAAAAGTGACTTGGTAGGGATTGATAAGCACAAGATGTGCCCCTATACGAAAAATTTGGGAACCTGGTTAATTAAGTGCTTAAAATAAGCTGGTTGCACGTAACGACTCCAAGCAAAGTGGTAAGTCTTGGCTTTATTAATAAACAGGCGTTGGAAAGAATACGAAAATTCTTAAGGGGACCAGTAAACTGATGAGAGGTAGTCCCGAGGCAATCATATATAGAATAATGAAGTAAGAGACAAGCAAAAATATGCCGTAGATTACGTAAGAAAGATATAACCTTGTATTTTTTTTTAGAGAAGCATGAATGTGGGATATATCTACTGGATCCTAGAGGCTGGTGAGAGAAAAGAAAAATAACAAAACAATTGATAGTATTTAGAGCGCTATTAAGGTGTTGGGCGCGAAAGGTGTTAGTTAGTTAGGGGTGATATTTCTAAATCCTCGTCGAAGTTTCAAGAATCCAAGCAAGGAAATCCGAGTGAATCCGTATGAGAGAAAAAAAGGTATATCTTAAACTTCTGAAGCCAACCACAAAGATTTAAGTATATGAGCTTTGGTATGTCCTGTATAAGATAGTTATAGAAAAAAACAAAAAAACAAAGCCATACTTGATAAGACTAACCATGCGGAAAGAGAGATCAGAACACTTTTGAGACGAAGGAAGTCGTCCATCTCGAGAAAGGTGAAAACCTCTAATCTGCGGCATATGGGTGGCTGGAAAATAGCTGATGTGAATCATGGGTAAAGACCCTACACCCAAAAAGTAAATGTCACGAAGATCAGAAAGGTTCTGATCTTATAAAAAAATAAATAATTGTGAAGTCGGTCGTGAAGGGCTGATTGAAAGAGATTTTTTTTCGTTTGTTTTTTAGCCTGATCTTTCTAGCCGTGTGGTTGTGTAGATGTAAAAATAAAAAAAATGTACTAAATTTAAAAATGCAGATTTTTTTTTGTGAACTATGGAAGGGAGGGATGTTACATGATAAGGGCTGTCCCCTTTTCATGTAAGTATAAAAATGGAGAATTTAGTTTAAAATGAAAATGAAATAGCATAGGCGAAATTCGAACCTCATAATCTAGTTTAGAAATAGATTACGCGTGAGAATTTAAAAATGTAAAACAAACATTTGTTTAGAATATAGATAAATATTTCAAGGAAAGAATGTTAACTATCAAGTTTTTTATGAAATTTTAAATTGAAAGAATGCAGCTTATAAGATAATGTTTTTAACATATTGGATAAATAGGTTACTGAGAAATAGGAAAAGTTTTGGACACGTATGTCCAGGACACGTGAAAGAAGGCACATGTTTTAACATGTGTATGACGTCACGGAAAAATAGAAAGTTCTAGGAATAGAGAAAAAACTTAAGAGTTAGTCAGTCAGTGAAGAAACTCGGAGAGAGGCAGTCAGACTTCTAGGGAGCGAGACGTCACTTCAAGGAAAAAATGTGAGACTTTGAATTCTTGGTGCTGGAAACACGGCCGTGTGACGAAATAAACCATTATGTGTTTTGTAAAGCTCGTCTTGTGTCTTATGATACTTACAAAAAGGTAAAGTGGAATTGTATTATATATTTGTGTTATATGTCTTTATATACACGTCTCAACATCATCATGTCCGAACTGTCTGAACACTATATGTCCTCACTCAAAGAGCTTTCTTCTTCTTCCATTCAACACAATTAAGTAATGAACATTTTAATATATAAGAATCTCTCCTAACATGAACAATATCTATCTAGTCTCTTACAACTTCTCTCTCTCTCTCTGAGTACTTTCAACATCCCTCTATAAGATACAACAACATACACCTCTCTCAGAGTCTTTCAACATCCCTCACTGTAATAAGACTCTTACTCTCTCTCTAAGACTCTCTTTTAATGAAACCCCTATATATAACACGTGTCCAGACTTAATCTATCTTTACGTTTCACAAGGAGAATCCCACTGATTGTCGAAGTCGAAATAATGAAGTAAATTACAATCAGTAAAATCATGTTTTTGGTAAGATAATTTTTTTTTATTATTGTTGTGTGTGTGTGTGTTTTTTTTTTGGCTCTGATTGCAAATCATATTAAAAACGCCAACAGTTCCTGTTTATTTAAATATTATTAAGCAAGCACTCATTGTCTTTATGGAAGAGGACGTTAAAGTTAATAAAAGACGGAAAGTAATAAAGTAACATTTGGAGCCCTGACGACGACATGGAAACGTTGAAACGTTTATCAATCCACTGACACATGCATTGTTTTTAGAGATACATTCTTCTATGGGACATTTGATAAAAATTACGACATTACTAGTTTTTAATAAACGAAGAATCCCACCTTAATTTTAAAAGTGAATGTCTCTACAGAAATGTCGTAGTGAAAAATATCATCTATCGAGCCAGACGCAATTTATCTATTAACAAAATATTTTATAAGGAATCCTCTGAAATTAAAAAAATTCTATAAATAACAGCTTTCGAAATTATATATAATGTATATATATTGAAACGTTAATCGATCCGTGTAGACGTCTTACAATGATTATATATATATATATATATATATATATATATATATATATATATATATATATATATATATATATACTAGCAATGGGTGCCCGGCGTTGCCTGGGTATTTGGAGGTGCATGCTGAGCACCCCCACCCCCCAAAAAAACAAAATAAAAAAAAAATGGTAATTTTTTAAAACTTTGACCCCTATTATGACCACTTAATATTTATTGTTTTGGGCGCAAATCAAGTTATTAAGTTAGATCCATGTCCAAGGAACTTATATCTAAAATGTCAAGTGTTTAGACCCAAAATTGTCGGAGGAGTTTGGTAGAGTTCTCAAAGGTCAAATCGTTGGACTTTGACCCCTTAACAGCCAAATTCCTGGCCGAAAACCGATTACAAAATTTTCCCAAATCCCAGTACACTGTATATCAAATTTAGAGTCTGTAGATTAAAAATTAACAGAGTTATTGCGTAGGGAAATGTACACAGACACACAGACACGTTCACTTTTATAGATATACTAGCATGGGCGCCTGGCGTTGCCCGGGTGTTTGGATGTGTATGTTGAGCAAAAAAAAAAAAAAAGAAAAAAGTGGTAGTAGGAAGGCAGGCTCGAACCCGTACCGCAACGAAGAAAAGACCGGGGTAAAACCTAACGTTTTTGCTGTTACGACCACCGCCAATCCGGAAGTAACACATTTTTAAATTAAGGCTAGACAATCTAAAAGAGACGATAACTTTAAAAAATATCGGCGAAAAAAAATGACCCCCCCATCCTGTAGAAAGTGCCTAGTTGAAGGGGAAGATATTAATGTTTTTAGCCAATTTTTCGATATTTTTCGTATGAAAGATCGAATTTTAAAACGATACTGATCTTGGTAAAATCCGTCCCCTCTTTGAGAGTTTAAGGCAGACATGCAAACGGACATACATGTATACATTTATGTATTGGTAACTAAAAATTTTCGACCCAAACTGATGAAAAAGCTTGCCCTATCTCTGAATACCCTTTATGTAAAATTTCAAATATTTAGACCAGAAATTGTCTGAGTAATTTGCAAGAGACCGCAGAGGTCAATTTTTGAAAACTTTGATCCCTATTATGATCCCTTAACCTTTATTGTTTTGGGCTCAAATCAAGTTATTAAGTTAGATCCATGTCCAAGGGACCTATATCTAAAATTTCAAGTGCATAGACCCAAAATTGTCGGAGGAGTTTGGTATAGTTCTCAAAGGTCAAATCGTTGGACTTTGACCCCTTACTCTGAAAATTTCTGGTCAAAAACCGATCACATCGATTTTATCAAATCTCAGTGAACTGTATATCAAATTTCGAGTATGTAGACTAACAATTGATAGAGTTATTGCGTAGGGAAATTTCGACGTTTTTCCTGTAAAATTGTGAGTTCATTTTTTTAGTCTAATTAAGTACGCATGCGTGTTCTTGCTATATTTTGAAATTCTTTTTTTATCCAGCGTTTTTTGTTAATTTTTTTTGACGCCATCTGAACATGATTCCACGGAGAATCGAAAACGTTCGTGATACTTAGAGAACATACACTAATTTGTTTGATCATGACATAAAAAAGACCAAACGAAATAAACGGAAAAATATAAATAAGCGAGAGTATTCTGTTATTTTTTACAATGCAATGTTTGCTTAAATAAAAGAACGTGTCCTGCATATACAATATATATATATATATATATATATATATATATATATATATATATATATATATATATATATATATATATATATATATATACTAGCAAAAGTACCCGTCGTTGACTGGGTTCAAAAACAGCCTACAGAAAATGGACTCTGATTTATTAAAGTATGATAGGTTATGAAAACGAAGGGTTGTAAAGTGATAGCTTCGATTTCGGGGGTATCACAATCAAAGTAAAATATTTTCATCTCTTTGTTGCAGATATTTACGGTGTGAGATTCTAAGACAACAACCCCTATCATGGACGTGCGTCAGAAGCATAGATGCGTTATTGGATTCTCTCCATGCATATAATATTGGGCCGATCAACATTCACTGGCGCCTGTTGAACGTTTGCGAAGGCGATGGAGTTGATGTCAGCAAAGTTAGGAGATGGGTTTGTTAATTTCAGAGTGGCAACAGAGATTTGGGTGATAAAGCACGCTCTGGACTTTTACGACGGAGCTGTAATAACAAAAACAATACGAATGAGAATAAAAATTACATTCTATAAGTGATGAAAAAACAATAATATTGAAATAAAAACGATAATAAATTTCGAAACAAATAAACATAAGCATATACCTCTCATCAATCAGCTTTTTACCAAAACAAAGAATCATTTTTAATGATCGAAGAAAATGTATTGATCATATGATCGACTCTCCCGTCAATTTCGACATATGAGCTTCCACCACAACAACTAAGTTGTTTGGAAATCCACACAGATGATTTTTTTTATAGTGGTGAAGGCTTTCTGTAGAACCAACCACCCTTGTTGGTATTACTGCTAACCTTTGTCGGTGCAGACAGAGTATACAGTAGACCGCAGGTTTTTACATCAGAGTTTCCTTCTCCTAGACGCATATCTTAACGAAGACTGGGGGTGCATCTCTCCCAGTGAATTAATGTGCCCCCAGATACTGACCTGGAAATTTCTACGACTCGGCGCGGTACATAAAGCGCCGCACCTTCCCAAATGATCACCCACCTGACTCAACGTTGCTTAACTTCGATGATCTGGCGAGAACTGGTATATCCACGTGATTGTGTCATATATATATATATATATATATATATATATATATATATATATATATATGTGTGTGTGTGTGTGTATGTGTGTGTGTGTATGTGTGCGCGCACGCGCGTGTGTGTGTGTGTGTGTGTAGATTATGGAACAAATTCGATTTAGTTTTTAGCTGATAAAAATACCTGCTAAGAGATCCAAATTATAAAAAAATTATAACTTGGCAACGTGTACTTTCTAGGCATGCGAAAATATACATTTATATGGTAAAGTCAATTTAAGTTCGGATATCCTGTTACGTAGGGCGTGCAATAAATAATGTCCCTGGCCCGCTTCCAGTGGTTTGATCTAGCTGAAATTTTGCATGGGCAATGATTTATATCTCTACGGGTTATGTGACAAATTGCAGCTCTGAACTAATTGTGGTTTCTGTTTTACAGGTGTTTGAACTGAGTCAGGTGTGAAATGGAGCCTGTTGAATGTCGAGCAGTGTTCCGGTTTTTGTATTTGAAAGGACGCACACCACAGGAGGCTTTTGATGAAATGAAAGAAACTTATGGTGATAATGCCCCATCATATGACCTTGTAAAACGCTGGCATCCTGAATTCAAACATGTCCGGAAGTCTGTGGAAACAGCTCCCAGACCTGGTCGCCCCCCTTCTTGATGAGGCATCTGTCTGCCAAGTTGAGGCTGCCATTTTGGAAGATCGGCGCATTACTATTCGCCAAATAGCCTAAGATGTCAAGATTAGTACAGGGTCTGTGGAAACTATCATTCATGACCATTTGCATATGCATAAGGTGTCTGCCAGATGGATTCCCAGGTTGCTCACACCATTCCAGAAGCAAGTACGCGTCGAATGCTCGAGGATGAATTTGGAGATGTGCCAAGCAGATGAGTCAAAGTTTTTCAAAAGATTGATTACACAGGATGAAAACTAAGTCCATCACTATGATCCAGAGACCAAAGCCCAGTCAATGCAGTGGAAGCACTTGGACTCACCACCTCCAAAGAAAGCAAGGGTGCAGCCCTCCACTGTCAAGGCCATGCTCACAGTCTTCTGGGACCAGGATGGAGTAGTGATGACAGATTTCCTGGCAAAGGGTACCACAATTACAGGAACCTATTATGCTTCACTTTTGAGGAAATTAAGGGAAGCTATCAAAATCAAGAGGCGGGGCAAGATCAGCAAAGGTACCCTCCTCCTGCAGGGCAACGCTCCGGTCCACAACTCGCATGTCGCCAGATCAGAAGCACAGGTGTGTGGTTATGAAATCCTGCCCCATCCTCCCTACTGTCCTGACCTTGCACCTTCTGACTTTCACCTCTTCCCAGACATAAAGTTGTTTTAGAAAGGAAAGCGTTTTCCAGATGATGCAGCCTTGATTTCTGAAGTCACGTCGTGGTTGGAGGACCAACCTGGGGTGTTCTACAAAAACGGTCTCCAGAGCTGCATCAAACAATGGGAGAAATGCATAACTCTGAGTGGTTCCTATGTAGAGAAAGACTAATAACTGTGCCAAGTTCTGTTGCTCTACTGCTATGGGAAGTGGGTCAGGGGCATTACTTATTGCACGCCCCTCGTATTACCCTAAATCGTAGCAAATACAACTGTAGCGCTAATTATTTTGGTTTCAGTTCTAGCTGATGACACCCAAGTGATACTTTTTTAATTTTAAAAATCACTACTATATATTTGGTACAATATAATAATCAATAGTGAATTGGTAGGTGTATCCAAATTTCTGTAGGAATTTTTTGCACCCCTAACACGAAACTGCGAATAAAATATTAAAAAAAAATCGTAATTTCTCTTTTTAATTCCTAACACTTTTTACTTGCTAGTATCAAAACTCATGGCCGGAAGTTGTATCGTCATAAAGATAATATCAAAACGCTTACATATACTAAATTCGAAATTCTATAACATCGACGCTGTTTTATTTTTCAGAATGTAAAGAGGTGTAAGTACTCCTCATGATTCATCATATCCACTTCGGCCACGAAATGTCAAAACTATTGCTAGCACGATCCGATGAGTTTATTAGTAAGATTTTTCTTGGCAATAATTTCCGCTTCGGAGTTATCTTCGACAACTACCCCCGAAACCAGGATCTAACAGGCGTGTCAATGATAAGACCCCATAACCCCAGCAACAGACAACTTTCGAAGATCCGCTTTAGTTCCATTGTTGATCTGATGAAAAAACTACGGAGCGATGCATTTTCAAACTTGTCACACAACGTGCGGCAGATCGGTCTGCTATTTCTGACGTCACGTATTGGTCGATCTGAAATCTCCGGAACTCCATGCGGAAGTAGATCGCATTAAATACAGTCATATCGAACTCTATACTGTAGCCATTGTATATATTGATAAATTTCGTGTTGAAATGCACTGTCGATGAAATATCCTCTACTGAGAATTGCTACCCACAAGGATCTGAGCAAGTACCTACCTTCACTGTTACTTCAAGCAGTGTGCAAAAAGTAAAAACAACATCGCTGTCTCCTATCGCAAGAAACTTATTGGAGCAGGTCTCCAGCAGGCTTCCTAAAGAAATGAAAATGTTAGTTGTTTCGAATAAACAAACAAAGCTTGTGTAAACTGCAATTACGAACAGGGTTTTAGAAGTTGAAGTACAAACATAAGTGCAGATTTTTATGTCTTTAAAATATTAAAAATTTGACAAATCATTTCTATAATTCGAATTTACGATCATGTAAATAGTTATGTTTTTAGATTATTTTAGATGAGGATTGATTATATCATATGATATAGATACTTTGGATTACTATTGTCATCTTGAATCTTATTTTCACAACGTTTCGGTCGATGTAACCTACGACCTACTTCAAGCTTATCTTGTCGAACTCTGCGCAGATTCCCGAGTACGACACAGATTTAAGAGTTCGACAAGATACACAAGGCTGGAGGTTACATTGACCGAAACGATCTGAAAATAATACTCAAGATGAGAATAGTAGCCCGAAATATCCAAACAACAAGAATTAAAAAAAAAACAAAAAACAAAAGTAAATAAATAAATAAACAAAAAAATAAATAAATAAGCAAATAAATAAACAAATAAAAATAAAAATGTGCGAAAAGCGGTTAATGTGTGAAACAAAATTGAGAGAAAATGGACTTTCAGGAAATACTGACTAAATACAGGTCGCACTGTTTATCAAGATCTAGCTCCTGATCCCGCCGTCCATCGCTGCAATGTTGCATACGTGTTATTTTTTTTTTAATTACGAACAGGATATTAAAAGTTGAAGGACAGAAGCAAGTACAAATCTTTATTTCTTAAAACTATTCAGAATATACAAGTAAACAAGTCCTATCTATAATTCGAAAAGTTAAATTAATCTCCCACAAATAGATTTAAAACATTGAAGACGGCAAGTATTAATAGAGCCTCAAAAGATAAAAGACTAAAATTAATACAGAATTTATTTCATTCGAACATAGACAGAAAATAAAAGTTGAAAAATCACACCGCTTATCCTAAGAGGTTAGCGGAATTAATGTATGAGCAAAAATTGAAAGCAAAGAAAACACCACTATATGCAGGTCGTGAAATATCTAATCCAATAGGTTTCCAACTATCTATCAAGTTTCAGCTCTTGTACCATCGCCGCAATGTCGCATACCTGTGCTTGCTTTGCAGGTACTTCTGACGAGGATATACACTTATACCTCTCATCAATAATTTTGAAACTTTTGAAACAGCCGACAAGATCGTAGAAATTGAAGGACAAAATTAAGTACAAATATTCTTTTCTTAAAAGTTACACAAAATATAGAAGTTAATAATAATTATGATTATACAAGCCGGTAAAATCTGGTGTGATATTAGGCTTATTAATAAGGAATATTAAATTGATTAACAGAATCTAGCCGAATTTTATTTAAGCAAACAAGTCATATCTGTGATTAAGTGCGAAACAAAAAGCGAAATAAAAGAACTCTTAACTCCAAGTAGAAACATTTAATGTTATATAAAATGTTTGTAGTATAAACTTTTCCCCCGTTTTTCAGAAGTTTAGTTTCGAAATGTGAACATATTTGAAATTGAAATAACTGTTGTGAAACGAAATTGTTGGCCCCTTTTTTATTTATAATTATTTATCTCCTACTCTGGGATGTCTGATGGTTATCTGATACATAAGATTAAAATGTCTTATAATTCTTTAAATAAGAAATCACAATTTTGTCTTATAATTCTTCAAATAAGAAATCACAATTTTCTTTTCGTTTTTCAATTCTTTATTTATTTATTTCTGCATCACAAAATCAAGACCATTTTGTTTTTACTTTTTAAAAAATATTGATAATTCATATAAATGTGCAAGAATATAATTTTCAATGAATTAAAAAAAAGCGATTCTATTTTGCCAGCCATCTGCAATTTTCATTAGATAATCATTTTTGTTGAATATATAGGCGTGTCTATAGCCTATAGAAACATTATCACATTGGATGGGATTTGTACTCGATGAAAGCGATTGGAATTTATTTTATGTAAAGAATGCAGACTGAACAATATGTAAGTCACTGACTTGGCAAAATCAAATATCGATTTATTAGATGTAGTGCTTTATTGGTCTAATTGCCAAAGTCCGACTGATCTTTAATTATATATCGTATGTGCAAGTGCGTGTGTGTAAACAATTAAAATACAATTAAAATCTATTACACACAATTAGAAAACAATAAGAAAAGTATTTTAGAGTTCGACACTATATTTATTATAATAACGAAATTATGTACACCACCACGATAATAATAGTGACAAGAGAATAGTATGTATTCGCAATGCGATAGTGTTGTATTTAGATTACCTTATTATTAAAATAAAATTACAGTTTTATTCTACTGAAAAGAAAAACGACGCCCTTAATAAGCAGCTGATTAAATCGTCATTAATTTTTTAAGCTATAGTTCGCCTTAGGTTACTGACCGTTTGATATTATAACTTATTAGATAGGAAAATGGACAAGAACTGATAAAATCTCCGCTCACAAACCTGTGGCAGCATTACACGTGTTTAATTATGTGTTTTGATGCGTTAAACTTTAAGTGCTAGCAATATAAAGAATAAATTAAAGTGGTTTGCAATGCGCACAAATTGTTCATAATTATACGTTTCCTGTCAAAGCGATTGCTTTATTTATATTCTATGCTATAAAAAAAGTGAAATTGTTATATGATTTACCATGTATTTTTCACACGCACGTTTCGCATATAAAGAGCTTTTTTTTCAACAGACAAGTTTTTCAATAAATTTTTTGTTGATTTATAATTTCACATTAAAACACGTTGTCGCATGAATATTTATTGCTATATTAATTATTATTAAACAAAATTATAAAAATCTATTGGATGATGCATGTCTAAAAAAAGAAGACTTACCACCTTATTTATTTATTTATCTTTTTTTTGTAAACGCATGCGGTAAAATAAAGCATCACACACAAAATAGTGTGTTTTTAGTTGTTTTTATTAATATTTATTTATGGTACTGATGACCAACACACATGTGTAAACCTATATATTAAAATTTAAATTTACATATGGAAGGTATATTTAAGAGACTGCGAAATTTAAATTAAAATAAATCATAGAAAAAAATAGATTTATTATATAAACATGTGGTTTATTCCAAAATAATTTTTTGGGCATTATAATTTGTATACA
The DNA here is from genome assembly GCF_053919585.1 of Euprymna scolopes. Classification (NCBI taxonomy): domain Eukaryota; kingdom Metazoa; phylum Mollusca; class Cephalopoda; order Sepiida; family Sepiolidae; genus Euprymna; species Euprymna scolopes. Next base: position 74,425,140 of record NC_136516.1, on the reverse strand, counting down.
ATTTCGGGCATATGACCCCCGCGAATCGAACGTATGTAGGATAATCCAGGGGTTCAATTTACAACAAGTCTACACATTAAATTAGGCTATATTTCAACAATAACGCAGGAAATATTGTCTTCCAAGTGGTCTATTGTGTCTAATTTATCAGCGTAGACATGGAACTTTACACATCCCCGCATAAAATAATCAGAGTAAAATCAAACGAGCTGTGGCCAGTTGAAAGGTCCATACCGTGAAATTATTTGCTCATCAAATGTTTCAAAATGATTTCCAAATAGATTTACACAATTTGCAAACGCTGCTCGGATGTCAATCCCTACATGATGAATTGCCAAACCAAGCTGAACTAAAGATAACCGATAGTTGTAGATTAAAGAAAATAGTTGTCAATTTAAAGCTCGCCACCTCTAAATATACCCTCGTATATGAACATAGAAATGGGATCTTTGTTGAATTCCGACGTATGAGCTTCAGTCAAGTAACTAATCTGAAATTGACACGAATGATTTATTTATAATGGTAAAGTATTTTTGTAGAAACATCCACACTTTTTGGAACCATTGATGAACTCAGTCGGTACAAATGATTGCAAACAATAGACCTAAGAATTTTCATCAGAGTTTAGCGAAAAAGTTTTACCCGCTGGCATAATACATACGGCGCCTAGTGTTTACACATTTTCACCCATTTAATACTGGCAGGATTCATTCTTGCTTAACATTGATGATCTTACGAGAAATAGCGTGGACCTGATTATGCCGGGTGTATTTGCATATATATATATATATATATATATATATATATATATATATATACATATATGTATATATAGTATAATTAAGCTACATACATAGATTTTTCCGTGTTTATTCATCGTAAAATTCCGTTTATTCCTCGGAAAATTCTATGTAGTTTAATTTCGATATATGTTTTCAAAACTTACTACTTAAGTATCGAGCCCCGTTGAAGTACACACTGAAAAATTTTACGTAGCTACGTAAGATAATTATATATATATATATTTGTAGTCATCGACATACAGTCCTGTTTCGTTGTATCACGACTCATCAGTGCCGCTAGACGAGCATCTCTCCCAAGCCAAGGATTGAACCTAGAACCGTCGTGTTGACAGTCGGCGGTTAGAATTGGAATTGACGCCCGTAAATAACTCGTCGGAATGTCTATTTAAATAGACACCCGCCACCACTTTTATAGTGCTCAAATCGCATGTTCGTAATCAAACAAACAACGAGCTTCGCATTTTCAGCCAATTAAGTAGCGGGTGAGATTATTTACGACAGTGCTCTACCCAAAGAGGGGGGCTTAAAATATATTTGTAGTCATCGACATACAGTCCTGTTTCGGTGTATCACAACTCATCAGTGCCGCTAGACCAGCATCTCTCCCAAGCCAAGGATTGAATCTGTGTTGACAGTCGGCGGTTCTCCCATATATATATATATATATATATATATATATATATATATATATATATATATATATATATATATATATATACCCTAAATCTCTGGCCTTGATGGTGGGGAAACTAAAAATTGTTATGGTTTCAAATGATCTGAAATAACAGCAAGGGGAGACTTGATTCCTAATATTTCCCATATGTTATATTTCCTCCTGTATGTAGAAATAGGGTACGATTATGAATATCTCCAGTATCAAATAATCCTTAAACACTGTGAAATTTACTTTATGTATGGAAACAAAAGAGGGGAGATATAACATATGGGAAATATTTGGAATCAAGTCTCCATTTGCTTTTATGTCAGACCATTTGAAACCATAGCAGTAAGTTTTAGTCTCCTATCAACCAAGGGCAGAGGTTTTTGGGGAAATATCAGATATGTTGTAATTCATATGAAAAACTAATAAAACAAATGACTGATTGAAACATTTTATGGCTGTAAAAAGTGCTAAAAATAGGCCCTGGATAATGGATGATCCCCTTAATGTGCAACCTTAATGGCAAATGTCACATATACCATTAAATTGAGGTCATTATCTTTCCAACGAGCCTTCATTTGTTACATTCTGATCAATAGTCGCTGAGATTTGGAACTTATAACATTGACCAAAATGTGAGCTCTCTCTCTCTCTCTCTCTCTCACTCTCTCTCTCTCTATCTATCTATCTATCTATCTATCTCACTCTGTATATATATATATATATATATATATATATATATATATATATATATATATATATATTCAGAGGTAGAAATGGTAAAAACCAAGATAAAGATGCTCAATACGTTAGTAGAACTGAATATGTTTTTTTTTATTTTACAAACTCAGGTATTGACTTAATACATTACAATTCTTTCAACTGACAGAAAACTTACCGTCTGCTTCATTAAACGGTGCAATTTTTAGCCTTAATTTGAAATTGAGTTCTGCACCATGCAAAAAAAAAAAAAAAAAAGAAATGACTAAGTCCATCATTTGCCCCCCCCCCTCCTTTTAGCCCTAAAAGTCCCCAAGGTCTTAACATATTTAAATTTGAGTTCAGCACCATGCAAAACTGCTAAATAGACACACACTGAAAACTTTGGACAAATATGCTAAAATAGTCCCCAAAATGGAGTGTTTTTATTAGGCCTAAAAGAGCCCCTTGGGCACACCCAAGAGTTATCGCGGTGTATTGACAAAGAAAATTATACAGAAATCAGTTAGTTAGAACTTTTAAGAAAGTTTTATAAAAATCCAAGGCATCATTTTTTTTAATAAACACTAAAAGTGTAAATTTTAGCCATTTAAACCCGAAAGACACCCCTAGGAGGGGGAGGGGCAACCGGAGTTTTCCCGGAAAATCAATTCTGTTACTTTTTTACTCGTATCATGTTTGTGCAAAATTAAAAAAACAAAAACAAGGCGTAGTTATTGAGAAAAGTATGGACAGACGAACAGACGAACGGATGAGGATGAATTTACAGTTCCCCCCCTTTTGCCGAGAGAAATATATATATATATATATATATATATATATATATATATGAAAAAGGAGATAAAAAAGAAAGAAAGCATACATTTGCGTCGTGATCAAATTAAGTTAAATTTAAATTTTCTATTAAGTATGTCTTCCACGTGTTTCGTTGACAAATAGAAGATCACTAAACAACTCAAAGAGAAATGCATGTTTCTTTAAAAAAAAACTGTCGAAAAATCTTTTATTATAGAATGAAAAATGAAATAGAGATATATAAAGTCTGCAAAAACACACATAAAAATACTAGCAGGACCAGTTTCTCTACGTTGCTCGAGCAGATATAAAAGAATATTAAGTAAAAAAAAATATTACGAAATATTCTTTTTGATTTACAAAATACCTGTGTACCAGCGGTGCCCGCTGGAAATAAGACACAAAACCAAAAGAGATTCGGTAAAAAATTTCCCAGAATGATTTAGACTATAATTATCTGGTGCATCATCATAAGTGAGTCACGTCTTGCGGTTGTTTGCTGTTCGTTCGAGTGAAGTATACATTCAGTCAATAAGTACATATAAATATGAAGTGATATAAGTTAAATGATTTTTGTAAGCAAATGTGTTCATGTAATTGTTATTTGTGTTTTCATGAATATTTTCTTAACTGATATAAGGCTTTCGTGAAAAATAATGAGAAAGTACATTTGTCAATGTTCACATTGATATTCAAATGCTCATAATTTTTGTTTACTAAATTTCAAAAGAGTAGGGCTAAAATATCGCGAGTTTAACGATAAGTCCCGGTCATTTCTGATGACATAAAGCAGAAACAGAAAACAAACATCAACAGTGACTTTGCTTTTACAAAGGTTTGTTCCTTTAATTTTTCTCCTTTGATTATCGAGAGGTGGGGAGAGACGGCATAAATGATAACACCGGTTGACATCAAAGACGCGAGAAGTTAAAGCTAAAAGTGAAAGCAAGCGATCCATAAAATAAAAAATAAAAAAATACATCCGTATAAAAAAAAAAAAAAAAAGAAAGAACACGTCTGGTTATGGAAATACAGGGTGGAACAATAAAAGTTTCGTCCTAAAAGAAAACAACACTATAGATTTATTTTAAAACTTTTATTGAAAAAATCAATTCAGGTAACTTGATTTTGTAGTAGATACCTGATACGGGTCCGAAACAGGGAGCATGCCTTTTCCACAAACAAGTTCTAGAACAGTTGTGAATTGACTTCGATTAAGGCTCTTAATTACTCGTTAATTACCCGATAGCCGATCACTACGCTCATCAACTTCAAGACCCTGGTGGCCTCCACGAAATTTCTTAAACCACAATTGTTCTGTGAGTTCAGTAGTGGTTCCTGGGCCAAATGATTCGTTGATATCGCGAGCTGTTTCGGCAGTTTTTAGTCTTAGTTGAATTGAATTTTTTTCCATCTAGTATTCAACGTACTGAAAAGAAGATATATTTGTTTAAAAACGATTGTAATTTAAACGATTAGATAGAGCGAAAAACGCGTTTTAAAATTAAAATGATATATAAAGTAAAGGTGCTATAGCGAAAACTTATTTGAAAATACATCATTTGAAATCAGAAATAAAAATTCTGCAAGAACTTTCTATTAAACCTAACACACACACACACACACACACACACACACACACACACATATATATATATATATATATATATATATATATATATATATATATATATATATATATATATATATATACCGGTTCTCGTCAGATCACCGAAGTTAAGTAACGTTGAGCCTGGTTTGTACCAGATGGATGACCATTTGGGAATTCTAAGCGCTGTATGTGCTCTCCGCTTATCTCGACATTTGTTTACAGTCGTCCTGTACATGCACTTCACTTGCCACTGGTATTTAACAATGTCGACTCATGAGAAGTGTTGTTGGAGATTGCGCACCACCTATTACAAACATTTCACGCGCAGTCACCCCTTATGTGGGTATCCATAGTCTGTCAAAGACTGAAGGAGCCTGTGTGTTCTGCGTATATATATATATATATATATATATATATATATATATATATATATATATATATATATATATATATATATCTTTATTCGATTGGCAAAATTTTAGAATAATTATAAAGAAGTGAACCATCGCGTAAATTCAATCAACTAAAATAAGATGGAAAACGGGGTGAGGAAAAGAAAAAAAAAATAATGGGGCAAGTTATATGTACAATTCAATAAAATAAATAATTCGATTAAAAACAAGATCGTTAAAAAGCGCTTCGGGTGTATTTTAACGATCTTGTTTTTAATCGACTTATTTATTTTATTGAATTGTACATATAACTTGCCCCATTATTATTTTTTTTTTCTTTTCCTCACCCCGTTTTCCATCTTATTTTAGTTTATTGAATTTACGCGATGGTTCACTTCCTTATATATATATATATATATATATATATATATATATATATATATATATATATATATATATATATATATACTAGCAAAACTGGGTTCAAACACAGCCTACAGAAAATGGACTCTGATTTATTGAAGTATGATAGGTTATGAAAAGGAAGGGTTGTAAAGAGATAGCTTCGAATTCAGGGGTATCAAAACCAAATCAAAATATGATGATGAAAGTAAAAATAAAATAGATAAACACCATAATTTATTATACCATACGTGTTCACACTGAAACACTTATCACAATATCCTGTGGATCTATATTAAAAACCTTTGTGACATATTTCGATTCTATGGAGGTCAGGCGCGAACGAACACCCCATAATTTTATTATATCATATTTCTTCAAACTGAAACATAATTATCAAAGTATACTTACGCAAATAGATATGAAATGTCTTTATTAAAGTTTGTGCCTATTTCCATTCTATGAAGGCCAGGCGCGAACGCAGACCCCACAATTTTATTATACCATCCCTATTTAAGTTAAAACATACTTATCAAAGTATTCTTATGTACATCTATATCAAAAACACTTGTAAACGTTTTTTTACATTTTTAAATTTTTTTATTTCCATACTTTGTGGACCAGGCGCGAACGCAGACCCCACACTTTTAATGAACCACCGTTCTGCAGGATCAAACATACCCCTTCCTGTGTCTCGATACATCTTCTATCATTATATGTAATCAATTTTTTAAAATAATCAATCATATAGGAGCCTATACGTGACTACACACACACACACACACACACACACACACACACACACACACACACACACACACACACACACACATTCAGCTTTATATTATCTATATATATAAAAATGTAAATGTTGGTTCGTTCGGAGTTAATTGTCTAAAAAACCACTGGACGCATGGCTTCCACGTTTTGTTATAATATGTTTACTATATCCATGTGTGTTTTTATATATTCCCTTTTAATTATAACATTATACTTAATTTTTCTATTATAAATAGGTGGATTTCTTTTTACCGAGAGGCCATTTTTTTTTATTTAGGGACAATTATTTATTACCGCTTCCTGTCACGTGACCAGTGTTACAATTTAGCGGTTTTCCTGCTAGATCTGGAGATTTCGTTTACAATCTAGCGGGAAATTCTAGAAAATCTGGAGGTATTTGGCACCCAGAGACACCCGCATTAGATTGCTTGAAAATACTTTAAAACATAAAATAAACTCATTCATGTAAGTAAAAAAAAGTAGCATTTATTGCCTTTGGTAACAATTATTTATTGATTATTTGTTTTGTTTTTCACCTTTTTTTCGACTAACCATTCTTAAATCTCACTATAAAATCGATTCTTCCAAGTACATTTTAGGTGGGGTGGAGGGCATTCCAATCTCCCCGAAGGGGTTTGTATTACTGTACACGGGTTTGTATTACTGTACACATAGATTCGAAAAAGTTATCAAAAAACAAATATATAACAAATAAATGTTATCAAAGGCAAGATAAGTTACTTTTCTGCCAAACTGGCTAGCGATTTTCTGGACATTTCTTTCTCCTGATCTCGCGGGGTTTTTTAAAATCTCAGTTGACAACATTGCATCACTAAAAAAACACCACAGGCTTAATGTAAACAGAATGTGTTTACAATATCGGTAAATTTTCAATGGGTTTATTGATAATGTAACCATGTGATTGAACTTTAATTTAAATTAACCACACGTGGTCGAAAAATGAATGCCGACGCTCAAAGTGTATACACATTTTGACTCCTCCCTTTACTTAAAAATTCACCAAAAATCAGGAAATTAACGAATTTTAATGAAAATTGCAGTATTTTTCAAATAATGATCGCAGAATATAATGAACTAATTATTTTTACTTAACTCTTAGTGAAAATGTTTTATTTTGTTTAAACAAAAAATACGTTTACTAAAGTTATGGTTTTCAGTAGTAAATAAAAAACGCAAGAATTTATTTTTGCTTTTTTTTAAAGCATCGTAATTTGTAACAATAAAAAATAATTTTTACAGTAACATTACGAAAAAAGCCCCTAAAGTCCGTATTAATGTATTCGATATAACTCGAAGAAAAATGAATTATCGCATACTATTCAGGAAATTAAAGATTCAATTAGATTCCTATTTCAGTCACCTAAATTATTTAAGGTGAAATGAGTTTAGGAATTTATAGCCAAACCTAAATATTTTTTTTTTTTGGTAAATATCCAGATACGCTACTACAGAACACCGACCACTCTAATTTGTTTGGGTGGGGGGATGTGATGTTGGGGCGCGCGCGCGCCAACATCACATCCGCTCCCCCCCCCCCGCTCGCGCCCCCAATGTACAAAGTAAAATCTTCGGAAAATGTTAAATGGTGTTCTAATTGGTAAATGTCGGTGCGTTACTTACGGAAAATTTGAAAATTCGATGTTCCAGGTAAAAAAAACCCCAGATAAATCACCCCCCTACTCCAACTTGGTGTGCTTTCCTTTTCTTATTTTATTTCTTTTTCAGCTAATTTTAAATTTTCCACCCAAAAAGCGCTATAATGTATTTTTGAAAATTAGAAAATTCTATGTCCTGGAAAAAAAATCCTCTCCCCCCCAACATAGTTTGCTTAGTGAAGCCGTCGTTTATGCTACAGCGTGCATGCGCGTAGCATAAACGGATGCTGCAAAATGGTGGAAAGAAGTTCGTGGGTTCAGGGGTAAATACCATGCAAACGGTAAATTTGCCCCAAGTTTGACTATCAGATTCGTTGTCAGCGACCTCAATTACCTATAAAAAACAAATTAGAGTGGTCGGTGTTCTGTAGTAGCGTATCTGGATATTTACCTTTTTTTTTTCTTGCTTAAAAAAAATAGCATTAATACAGTAAGTTAGGTAAACTGACTTTTTCGTTTAAAAATGGAATTATTTCCCTTTCGTTATTAACTTTTTTTAAAACATTTTTTTTAATAAATATTTTGTGGGGTTTGTATTACTGTACACATAGATTCGAAAAAGTTGTCAAAAAAGAAATATATAACAAATAAATGTTATCAAAGGCAAGATAAGTTACTTTTCTACCAAACTGGATATATTTTTCGTGTTTTTATTCAATGTAACATGTTTATTCAGCTTGAAAACCATACAGTGTTTACCGATGTATTGGAACATTCAAGATGGCGTCTGATTCTCTCTTTAACACGGTAAGTGTGGGAAAAGATGTTATAAATAAAAAAAACCGGATAAAATACTGTTAAAAACTCGCTCAATATATGTTACCGTGACATAGGTTGACATATATTCGGCGGGTTTTTAATAGTATTTTGTATAGTTTTTTTTATTTATAACACCTTTTTCCATACTTACGGTGTTAAAGAGGGTGTGAGACGCCATCTTGAATTTTCGAATACATCGGTAAACACTGTATGTTTTTCGAGCTGAATAAATATGTTACATTGAATAAAAACACAAAAAATATATCCAGTTTGGCAGAAAAGTAACTTATCTTGCCTTTGATAACATTTATTTGTTATATATTTGTTTTTTGACAACTTTTTCGAATCTATGTGTACAGTAATACAAACACCCACTTTGTGTTTTATATACATAAAGTACAATTGTTGAATGTTACTGTTTTGATTATATTCGTTTGGGGGGCACAATTAAAAAATTAAGAAAGATTAAAATGAAGCGAAATTTAAGTTTCCGTTCCATTTTTACAACAACCGTAAAACAGTGCATACTCAGCAAGTTTTATCGTAATTTATAAGCATATTGAAACACTAAATCAACATTTTATTTATTTTTTTGCATAATTAATGATGGAAGTATTTTTCTGTTTATTTTCTTAACATCTGTTAAAAAAAATAAATAATTTGTACATTCTCTTGAAAAAAAGAATCAAACTTTTCTCTACTTTCACATGTGTTCCATTTTAACAAACTGAGCCACAGCAACGCGTGGCCGGGTACAGCTAGTATTATAATATATATATATATATATATAAGGGAGAAAGCTTTGTCTGCAAAGCATGCTAAACTCTGAAGAGATGTTTATATAGATAAGAACTCGTTATGCTCCAATTACATACCAGTAAGTAGGAGAAGAAAGATCAGATTAAAATAAAGAAAATAGAAAAAAAAAAATAGATAAGTATGGGAACGAGTAAGACAGAAAAAAATGTTAGCACCATGGCGATGTATTATTATTATTATTATTATTATTATTATTATTATTATTATTATTATTATTATTATTATTTACTTTCTGTTGGTTCCATTATGGAAATATATCTTACGTGTGGGATTGTCTTTGTGGTCGACAATCAATTTTCTTTGTATTGCTTATGCCATCTTTATGAATGGGTGGAAACCCGTGTGTAAAACGGGCGAATTTACGTCATTTCGTTTCTTTCTCAAACCAGAATTATGAATGGGCCGATTTACTCAGCAATGGTTGTAGCATTTCCTGATATGGTATAATACGTACAAAACAAATGTGAGACTGTTTTACAAGTAGTTTCGTTTGCTTGTTTTCGGTTTTGTAAGGAAAATTATTTGGAGAACGTTGCCTCGTATTGTAATAACAATGCCATATTTTCTATTAATTCCGCAAAATCCACACACACACGCACACCGATATATATATATATATATATATATATATATATATATATATATATATATACTTCAGAATAAAATTATCTAGCAATGCTTTAAATGTATCTGTTTCAATACATGTTCTCTGTGAATGTTAGGCCGAGGCGTTTAAAGGCAGATCTTTTAGGTAATGTGTTTTTAGCCATCACTATTATTGGTAGGGTAGAGAAGATTTCTTGTAATTATTGAAAGAAACAAACTTAGTCTGTGCAGCATTGAATGTGACCATCCATTTTTGTCCCAATTCCACTATGGATTGGAGGTCTTCCTCGAATGTTTCTGCCATTTCCTTAGATATGTGCCCATTAGTTTTCCCTTCGTGGCTGTTCTAGAGCGTGGTGTCATCAGCAAATATGCTCATCTCAGAGATGATTTTATCAGGGAGGTCATATATGAATATTAGGAATAGTAAAGGTCCCAGGATAGACCCCTGAGGCAATCCCGCATTTATATCATATTATTTAGATGTACGACCGTCGAAGACAACCCGGATTCTTCTCTTACTTAGGGAGGATTTAATTACATTATGTATTCTTCCAATGATACCATATGATCTAATTTTCCTTAGACCATCGTGCCATACCCTGTCAAAAGCCTTACATATATCGAGGGCTACCGCTCTACTCTTCCCTGCTTTGTCCAGTGAACGGTATATACGTTCAGAGATTACAGTTAGGATATCTGCTGTGGAACGGACTTGCCTGAATCCATATTGATGGTCGGTCAGAAGTTTAGCAGCTGTAAGGTGGTGGACTAGAGGTTGATTTATTATGGACTCAAATATTTTGGCGAAAAGTGAGAGGAGGCTAATGGGGGCGATAATTGTATGGGTCAGTTCTTTCGCCAGAATTTTTGAACACTGGTACCACAGAAGCAGTTTTCCAACGGGCAGGAAAACATGATTAGTTGAGGTATCTGTTGTTAAGTTGGGAGAGAACTAGAGCCGGGATGAGATCGAATCCTCTTTCGAGATTCCTAAGTTTTTATGATACCATGCATATATTTAATAATTATTTACTATAATAATTATTAAATACCTACAGACACTAGTGTTTCATCCTTTCGGGGATCATCAGTGCAGGGTTTCACGATTAACACGAGTCGACAGATTCAAACTCGGCAACATGTCTGGCTTCATTAGCAAGGATCCAATCCATCTGGCTACCGTTAATCGCGGGAAATACTGTTGAAATTTAAACATTTAAATGTGTTTTTAACGTTTGTCAGAATGATCTAATCATTCTATGATGATCTGCCCATATGAGCTAAATCGACCGACTTTTATTTCAACTGAAAGTGCTCAACGATAAGAAACGAGTTACTTATAGGGGCTTGCATAATTATTTGCTATAATAATTATTAAATTATCAAATTGTCATATATATATATATATATATATATATATATATATATATATATATATATATATATATATATGTGTGTGTGTGTGTTTGTGTGTTTGTATGTGTGTGTGTGTGTACGCGCGTTGGGAATGAGGCGTGGCCGATTCGGCGTCGCTATTTTGGTTTAGCTGATTCGGCTCAAGGACAATTCGACATCGACCATGCCAGTCAACATGTTTATTAAAATCTTATAAGTAAGGAAAACAATGTGCAAATTCAGTGTTTTTAAGAAAAATCATGTTTTTTGCAAAACTCTTTTTGGTTAATTATTTCTAAACTTAGAAAATATTTAAAAGTTTTTTTTAATTAAGAAAACCAATATGAAAATATAATTTCTTTGTTGATGATTGAGTGGTTTTGTCTATGTTTGTGTTGTGTTTTGAATATAAACGGTTCGAGGTTTTCAATACTTACATCCCTTTTAAGGTTTTAAAGGAAGTAATGTTTTTGCAAAACCCTATTTAGTTAATTATTTTCTAATTAAGTTTTAAGGATTAAAAACTCAAAAATTATTTCAAATACTTTTTTTTTTTTAATTAAGAACAATTTAACCCGAGTTTACATTTTAAAACATTTTCAACATTACGGTATTTAAATTTAACTTTTTCATTCAGACTTTTATTTATAAATAATGTTATTTCCATTTTATTCAAAGAAAAATATCTTCGTTTACTGAATTAACTTTAAAAATATATGCAAACAACGAAGTGCTAATTTGATGTCGAATCGTACTCCCGCCGAATCGGTCACGTGTCGAATCAGCTATGCCGTATCGGTCAAGCCAAAACGGCGACGCCGAATCAGAGCACAGAAACGTATCAAATCCATATATCTTTGTGTGTGTGTGTGTGTGTGTGTGTAAGTGAAATACTCTTAACCTATATACTCAACCAACTTTTGATCTACAGACTTGAAATTTGGTATATAGGGTTTTCAGACATGCGGAAAACTTTTTAATCGGTTTTCATGCAGAAAAAAAGTCTCCTAAGAAGTAAAAATTGAAAAATTGGTACGTGGGGGTGTCATCGGATTTTTATCTCTTTTTCAAATTTTTATCTCTTTGTCAAATTTTCACGAATGCGCATGCGTAGATGGTTCGCATCACAGATTCCTTATTTTAAGAATAAGTAGGGTTGAAAACACTTTTTTAAAACGTGTTAAGCTGATATATTGATTATCGTACTTGGCAAATTGTCTTCAGGATTTGGTTTTGGCCAGCTAGAATATTTTCCTTGCTTACAAGAAATGAATTGTAAGACAAAAAACATAATGCTCACATACATATGTCTCAGTTTCTGTAAAAATTAAAATATATTTATGCGTATCTTACGACCCTGCAGCGCCGAATGGCCCGCTAGTATATCTGCGTGTTTGTGTGTGTGTGTGTGCGGACGCTTCTCAACCTATATACTCAACGAATTTTTGATCTACAGACTTGAAATTTGGTATATAGTGTATTCAGACATGTGGACAACTTTTTAATCAGATTTTCATTCGGAAAAAGGGCTGCTAAGGGGTAAAATTGAAAAATTGGTACTTGGGGGTCATTGGATTTCTATCTATTTGTATACTTTTCATAACACTTTTTAAAGATCGTGGCAAGCTAGTCTAATGCTTATCGTACTTGGCTCATTGTATTTAGATTTTGGTTTCGATCTTAGCTCGAGTATTTTTTTTATTTACAAGAAGTGCTTAAACAAAATATAATACTCGTATGCACATATCTAAGTTTCTTTCCGTTCCCTTTAAATTCATTTTTTAAAGGAATTTAACGTCACGTTTTATACAAGACAACGCCGGGTACATCTTCTAGTATATATATATATATATATATATATATATATATATATATATATATATATATATATATATATTCAATGAAAGGCAGAGGGTTATTATCGTATAATCATTATATTTATATTTATACAAACGTTATTGACTACAGATGTGCATACATTTTCATGTAGCGATTTGTTTAGGAATAAAACGTCATTAGGCCAAATGTAATAATTATAACATCTGGCCTGATGACGTTTTATTTTTACACAAATCACAACATGAAAATGTACTCTAAATCTGAAGTTAATATTGTTTGCAAAAATATATTAAAAATTATACAATACATATCTACTATTATGTACACACACAAACACATACACACACACACTCACACACACACACGCATATATATGTAGTATTATATATATATATATATATATATATATATATATATATATATATATAGAGAGAGAGAGAGAGAGAGAGAGAGATAGAAAATAAAAAGGAACAAACCATATTATGTGTTCATCAACGTTTCGTCTTTATTTCGAGACTTCCTCCATCCAGAGGAAGTCTCGAAATAAAAACGAAACGTTGATGAACACATAATACGGTTTGTTCCTTTTTATTTTCTCTATTTCGTCGGAATACTATTTCCATTATTTTCATCATATATATATATATATATATATATATATATATATAAGGATCTTTGTGCGTGTGTGAGTTCGTTTACTATGGACTCCTTAAGGGTTAGGCCGATGTTTTTTTTTTTTAAATATCACACAAATTTACTAAATATACCTGACAATGTTTTTAGATAAGTTTTGTATCGAAATATCTTCGACAAATATCAATATTTGAAAAAATCCGATGAAAGAAAAAGCGTGTAATTTTGAATAAAATTAATACTTTACACAGCCTAACAGCATAAGCAGAATATCTCTACATATAAAATCCACAGTAGGTCCTTTGATATGACAGGGGCGCGTTTCAAATAAATGTTTTTGTCCAGAACACAACTGGACGATTATACTTGACTTTTGCATTTTAAACCTCAATTCAAACCATTATATAAATATAATTGTAAAAAATCAATATGTTCTCTACAGTGCAACAGAAACTACAATGTATTGTGAACTAAGTCACTTCGGGAAAGTATGTGAATCTTTTATTCCAGTGCATTGTGGTTGGCCCCCGACTAAAGCAGGCAAATAATCTACTTTGATTGCAAAATGGACGATTTCACCGATTTTGATGACAATATAATATAGGAGATTTAAACATTTCATTCAGTCGTGGGCATTGTCAGATCTTCCTGCTAATATATATATATATATATATATATATATATATATATATATATATATATATATATATATATATATATATATGTAGTTATCGTTCGGCCATATTCTTCTCAAGCGCTTTCAATCGGTGCATCTGATCGTCGTTAGGAGCGATTGTTGTTGTTGTCATTTTCATTGAGGGTTGGTGTTAGTTCTAATAAAAAAAATTAGAATGCTTATAAAGGTGGATGCAGGATGGGTAAGGGTTAAGATTAGGGTAAGGGTGAATTATTTATTTGTAATTTTGATTTTCTTATTTGATATTATACTAGCAGTTTAACGCGGCTTTGCTCGGGCCCTATGAACTGTTCATAATCTTATATGCATATATATATATATATATATATATATATATATATATATATATATTAAAAAGTTTGACTCATGTCAATATACATCCTCCATCCACCTTTATAACCAATCTATTTTTTTTTAAAATGGAACTAACTATAAATACATCAACCTTCAATGAAGAAAATGGCAACAACAATCGTTCCTAACGACGATCATATGTACCGATTGAAAGCCCTTGAGAAAAATATGGCCCAACAATATATATATATATATATATATATATATATATATATATATATATATATATATATCCTACATCAAAAATTTCAAGTGTTTAGACCTAAAATTAGCGAAGGAGTTTGGTAGAGCCTGCAAAAGGTCAACTCTTTCAACTTTGACTTCTTGGCAGCCAAATTTTCGGCCAAAAACCGATTAAAAAGCCTTCTTTTTGAATACACTTAATCTAAAATTTCAAATATTTAGACCAAAAATTGGTTGAGTAATTTTTTAGAGACCGCTGAGGTCATTTTTTTTTTAAAACTTTGACCCCAATTTTGACTCCTTAGCATTTATTGTTTTGGGCTCAAATCGAATTATAAAAGTTTTACCCATGTCCAATTATAAAGTTTGATCCATGTCCAAGGAACCTATATCTAAAATTTCAAGTGTTTAGACCCAAAATTGTCGGAGGAGTTTGGTAGAGTTCTCAAAGGTCAAATCGTTGAACTTTGACCCCTTAACAGCCAAATTTCTGCCCGAAAACCGATGAAAAAGATTTTCCCAAATCTCAATACGCCTTATGCCAAATCTCGAGTCTGCAGATCGAAAATTGATAGAGTTATTGTGTAGGGAAATGTATGCAGACAGACAGACAGACACACACACACACACACACACACTGACAGATATTTTCAATTTTATAGATGTATATAGTTATTTAGCTATTTATTGTTAGTTGTTGAATACGGTTAGTATATTTGTCCCGATATTAAATTAGATTCAGTTGATAAGGAGCTGTAGTTTTTTAAATAGTATGGCTTCTAGTAATTTTAGTTGTGTGCAATTGTTAAGGTATCGAATTTTTGTATTGTTAGTTAAGATATTTCTAATCTCGGATATATATAAGGCACTTTTTTTGTTGTAAATTCAACACAAATGTAATTGATGTATCGGGGAGTGTTCTTAGATAGGTTTTGTATTAGAGTGCCTCCAATAAGTATCGAAAATCGATAATCAAAACAGTTCAATTATTAAAGAAATAAGTAAAATTTTGACCACAGTTAACATCATATAAAACTTAACATCACAATCGCAGCCGAGAAGTTTTTTCACATAAGCAGAATAAATTTACGGTATGTTCTTTGATAAGACAAAGGCGCGTTCAGAGTAAATGTTTCTGTTTAGAGCATAACTGAACCATAATAGTTGACTTGTGTGTTTTAAACTTTAATTCAAACCATTATGTAAATATAATTTGATAAAATCAAATAGTAGGTTATTTGATAATTGGTTAATGTCGTGTGTAGTACGAATAGAAACCCACGATATCATAATACCATCTTTCTTAACAATTACAAACAGCATGTTGCCTGAGATCTCACGGTTAAAAATTCCTCGGCTTAACATTTATACGCAACATGAGTTGGAACGAATGCGTTGAGGACATTTCAAAAGCTGCTGCAAAGACAGTGAGCTCCCTCTATCGTGCTAGAAGATTACTCACACCTGAGAGTATCCAATACCTCTACAAAGCCACCATTCGCCCACGTATGAAATATTGTTCCTTTTTACTTTGCCTCCCCAGGAGGACAGAGTTAGACACTAAGGCAGTTTTTTAATGTGAAAAAAAAGGAACAAAAATAAAAATTGTCCCAGTCGTGAAGGATGTCTCCTCCACCAACCGAGAACAAAAAAATGGAGTGTAATATCAGAACAGATACTACACCTTGATCTTGGCCCGAAGGCTAACAAGAAAAGTAGTGCATCCACCATTATTTTTTCACTCTTACACATGGTCCAAAAATGAGTCAAATTTAATAGGTTCCGCATTATCGGCCAAGCTCCAACCTCTGTCCCATCGCCGCAATGTTGCATCCCTGCCCCAGTTTTACAAGTATTTTCATGGGATATGTTCTGATGAACTATCAGAATGTGTTCCTCCTTCGATTTACTCCCGACCAACCAGACAACCAACCAGATATCACCCCGACACTATTAAGCTACCTCGATAGCGGAAAGTTGTTCTACTCCATTGTTTATTGCCTCGGATGGCTAGACTCTTACATTCCCCTGCTTCCTGCTTCCCTGACTGTACTGGCATGCAAACATTTAAATGTAATGTGAACAAACATCTCACTACTCAACTCCACACAAATTCTCTGTTAGATATGATCCCAGATAGTAACCCCTTACGATCAAGTGGCAATATTCCTTATCCGAGATGAAAAAGAGTAAAAAAAAAAAAGAAGGATATTGTAGATAAACCGTAATAACCAGATATATTCTGACACCACATTAACCAGACTACTTAGATAAATACTTTATAATTATAACAAACGGGCTACAATACTATTATGGAATCTACATACATGCTGAACGTCCACAGAATGCCCAGTAGCAATACATATGAAAGATGCTGTTGTGGAATTTCCACAGATCCTGCTAGTATTTATTGATTATTGGTTAATACTGATGATGGGACGATTCCAATATTTTCCTGATTCCGATACAGTTGCCGATTCCGATACAATCACCGATTCCGATTCTGTATAAATCTCTAAATATTTTACTATATCGTTATATTTTTCTCTGATTACGATAAAAACACACATATTAAATGTGCAAATGTTGTAAATGTAAAAATATACTAGATCGTTAAAAATCAATACATATTTATCATTTTATGATTCTTACCAGCAATGGAAGATTTAGCTTTAAACAAAATCAAATAAAAAGGACAATTAAAAGAATCGTTTTGACATTAGAAAATCGGTACAAATTTTTCCGATTCCGATACCCTCAAATATTCGGATTTTTTCCGATCCCCGATTCCCGATTTATCGTCCCACGACTAGTTTTTACGTGTCGCACAGATTTCATAACAATCGGGGGCATCTGATTTTTTTATGAAAAGTGATGACCTCCATTTTACCACCTTCGCATGAAATAGAATTCAACTTAATATTGCCCGCATTTTGACCCTTTCTAACAGTCATCTTCCAAAAATCATAATGATCGATTAATTAGTTAAATAGTGAAAGATATACACAGAAATTACTAAACATATTAACATCTTTATCTAGATAGAGATTTGAATTCATCAACGTTTATTTTTCCAATTTCTATTTTTCATATATATATATATATATATATATATATATATATATATATATATAATGGGGTAAGAAATTCCAACGAAAGAAAGATGTATATTTAAATAAGGGGGTAGTCACCAACAATGTGTATTTTTTTACATTATTTTATTATTCTGTGTCTTGGTTTTTCATTGAGAATTATGTTTGGATCATTGTAATAATGTTTTTAAATCATTGAAATTGTTTTTACGCGTTTCAGACGTTCTGTGAAGCGTCCTCGTCAGAAATTATTTTCAAATGTGTTGGAGATGCAAAAATAGCATTTTCGTAGTTCATTTGAAGTTTTTCCAAGGGGTGGAAACGTGTAAGTGTCTACTATTCATAGGAATGTTCAATTTTTATTACTCTTTTATTGGGCTGTGGCGAGGCCGCCGACCTCGGCTGCGGTCACTCCTGTATTGTGTTTCTCTCGCTCACCCTCTCTTTCTACTTGTGTTTTTTTTCTTTTTTTTCTTTTCCTTTAGGGTAGTGTGTGTGTGTGTGTTTTCTTTTATTGGTTTGAGAATGTATGTACTGTTTTATAGTATTATGAGGTTATTTGCTTCCCTAGGAAGGTGACTGTGATCCAAGGTCTTTACTAATGTGTATGTGTGAGGAGGGGGAGGGGAGAACCAGCTCTTCTGAAATAAGGGTAGGGGTGCTTTCATTCTATTTTCATATTTATTTTTGGGATTCTTGGATTTTAGTATTGTGATTTTTCGTTTCAGTCTTTTCGGGTATTCTTTATATTATGTTTGTTTAGATAGAGGGGTGTATTTAAAAATATGTATAGGGGATTTTTTAATGTTTCTGTTTATTTGTCTCCCCATGTGGGTATGGCCAGACCTAGGGTCGGTTCCTAGTGTGGGGAAGATCTTGTTCCCCAGAGGGGAGGGGCTAATTGGAGGGGTATAGGTATGGGAGGGGGATGATAGAAGGGATGCTAGTTGTCTCAGTCATGAAGGATTTCTCCTCCAGTGACTGAGGGGGAGCGAGGTGTTGGAACAGATATTATACTATGGTTCTAGGTGTTTCCTAGTGTTGTTGGTTTTGAGGTTAAGTAGGGTTGGTATTGTTCAGTATGTTGTATTAGAGATAGGGGTGTTATGTCTGTGGGTGGTTATATTCGAGCGCGTGTGTGTGTTCTAATGTGTCGGTTCTGATTTATGTGTGGGTGTGTATATGTATATGGATCTGCATACGAGTGTGCCTTGCATTTTATGTTTTTGTGTGTTGATATTAGGCTCTGTCAAGTCACGAGTGAATCTTGTGATGAAGTTTTTTTCCTGTGTAAGTAAATAAAAATAATTTTCTGTTTGGAAGATTGGTATTATTTTGAATTTGTTTCCACTGCATGTGTGTACGTGTTTTGAAACATAGAGGTGTCTGTTATCTGCAATTTTGATGTTGCTCTTATGTAAGGCCATTCTATTCCTGAAATTTATGGTGGTTGTATGCTGTGCATCTTAGTGTATATACTACATTTCTGGAGGTGCAATTTAGATCCTTTTTTATTTTGAATGTTTGTGCTGGGTTTTTGAATGTATATGTGTTTCCTTCTATTATTATGTCACATACTCCACATCGCGGTTTGTTGCATTTTGTAACCCCTTTTGTAGTGTGTAGAACGAGTTTTGAGAAAGTTAGGATGTGTTTTAAGTTTTTGGGTTGGCGTTTGCTTTTTATTATTTTTGTTGTTTTAAGTATGTTGTTTAGTTTGTCGTTCTGATTGAGGAGGGTAAGGTTTTTTGTTTTCTGTGTGAATAGTTCTGGGTTGTTTGTGTTGTGTGTAGAGACGTATGCTAAAATTTGTTCTTTATTGTGTTCTTTTGGGATTCTTAGTTGGTCTATTGGAATTTTTTCAGCCAGTTCAATACCTTTCTGTATTAGTGGTAGTGGATATCCTCTTTTGCGCAGTGTTATTTGTAGTTCATTCAGTCTAGTCGAACGGAGGTGTCTGTCTGTTACTATGATGCAGACTCTACGTGCTAGGGAGTATGGTATTGATTTTAGACAGTTTTTAGGATGGTGGCTTTTGAAGTGGAGGTATTGTTTAATGTCTGTGGGTTTGTAGTAGATGTCTGTGATTATGTTGTTGTTTTTTATTGTTACTAGGATGTCTAGGAAAGGTAGTTCTGTGGGGCTTTGTTCTAGTGTGAATTTTATTTTTGGGTGTAGATTTTGTAGCAAAGTGTGGAGTTATATATATATATATATATATATATATATATACATGTATATATTTAATAACACAAAATATATATTAAAGTATACCTTAATTCTCAGTTTTAATTATGTTTGAACAAATAGGAATGTACTTTAAAGGAATTTATTCTGAGATCAATATCATCTAAGAGCAATTATTTCTGAGAGCAATGTATTCTAAGAGCTATGCATTCCCAAAGAAATGTCTTGTAAGAGCAATATATTCTAACAGCAATATCTTCTAACAGCAATCTATTCTAACAGCAAAATATTCTGAGAGGAATGTATTTCAAGGGAAATTTATTCTCAGCGCAATGTATTTGAAGATCAATATATTCGTAGAGCAATATGTCGTGAGAGCAATGCTATTGAGGAACAATATATTCTGAAAGCTATGTTTTCTAAGGGCAATGTATTCTGAGAGTAATATATTCTGACAGCAATGTATTCTAACAAAATTATTTTGAAAGCTATGTATTCTCAGAGAAATTTATTCTCAGGGCAATGTATTCTGAGAGTCATGTATTCTATCAGAGGGCAATTCAATTCTAAAAGCAATGTATTTTGAGAGCAATTTATTTGAAACGCAGTATATTCGAAGAGACCAGATATTCTTAAAGCAATATATTTGAAGAGAAATTGATTATAGGTGCAATGCATTATTGATGCAATGACTTCTAAAGTATTCTGAGAGATATACATTCTAAGATCAATGTATTCTGACAGTAAAATATTCCGAGAAAAATGTATTCTGAGAGCAATATATTGATGTCGCGAGCAATGTATTCTAATAGCAAAATATTATGAGAGGAATGTATTTCAAGAGCAATTCATTTTCAGAGCAATATAATTAAAGAGCAATATACTCTTAGAGGTATGTGTTTTAAGAGCAATGTTATTTTGAACAATTTATTCTGAAAGTTATGTTTTCTAAGAGCAATGAGTTTTGAGAGCAATGTATCCTAAGAGTAATATATTCTGGGAGCGTTGTATTTAAAGTGCTATATATTCTAAGAGACCGGATATTCTGAAAACAATATATTTTGAGACAAATGGATTATAAAACGAATTCATTTAGACAGCAATATTTTCTAACAGCAAAACTTTATTAAAGATATGTATATTAAGAGCGATGTGTTTTGATAGCAAATATTCTGAAAGAAATGTATTCGGAGAGCAATATATTCTACAGGTAATATATTCTGGGAGCAATTCATTCTAAGCTGAGTGTATTCGGAGTTTCGGTTGCAACGTATAACGAGAACAATGTATTCTCAGAACAATATATTCCTTCAATAATAGATTCTGAGAGCGTTGTATTCTCAGAATATTTTTCTGAAAATCACTACATTTTAAGAGCAATGTCTTTTGGCAGCAATGGATTTTAAAAGCAACGTATTCTGAGAGCAATGTATTCTAATAGCAACGTATTCCGAGGGTAACGTTTTTTGAGAGTAATGTATTCTAACAGTAAAATATCTGAGAGGAATGTAATATAAGAGCAATTTATACTCAGGGCAATGTCTTTAAAGAGAAATATGTTCCAAGAGCAACGTATTCTGAAAGCAATGCATTATGAGGGCTACGTATTCTGAGAGCATTATATATTCTGTGAGCAATATATTCCGAGAGCGACATAGTATAACAGCCAAATATTCTGAGAGTAATGTATTTTAAGAGCAATTTATTTTCAGAGGAGCGTATTTGAAGAGAACTATATTCTAAGATCAATGTGTTATGTGAGCAATATTTGTTGAGAATAATGCATTCTAAAAACTATGTTTTTTAAAGTTATATATTCTGAAAGGAATGTATTCTAACAGTAAATAATTCGAAGCGCAATGTATTTTAAGTGCAATGTATTTTAAGTGTATATTCTAAGAACAATATATTCTAAGAGCAATTTCTGAGAGCAATCTATTCTGAAAGCAATGTATTCCCAGAGCAATGTTTTCTAAGAGCGGTGTATACTGAGAGTAATGTTTTCTAAATGGAATGTTTTCTTAGAAAAATATATTCCGAGAGCAATTCTCAGGGTAACATATTTTGAGAGAAATACGTTCAGAGAAAACAAAAAATTGCTCTTATGTTTGACATCTTTATTTGGAATTAAATTACGCATAGATGGTTGATCCACCGTAAACCAACCCAAATCAAAATGAACAACTTATAATCACATGCATAGAAGTCATTATTTAAACTATACAATAAGAACCCTGTTAATAATTATAAAGCGTTCTCTTAATACGGCAGTTGCCTACGCAAACAGATGTCTCCACTAAAAAGCAACGTTGTGTATTGTTAACCCACGCACTCGACAATATAATAAATAAATAAATAAATACAAGAATTAGAACCTAAGAAGTAAGCAAGTTTACAGAGGCTGGAGCAAGTGATTCTCATCTGTTGACCTTTTACTCTTCACGTTTGTTAGTCATGTTCAATCTACTGAGATTACGGGGGTCGTTTATCAAGAATTCAACATTTGGTTTTTAAATAGATCACCGTATCACTTAGTCTAAGAAAAACGGCGCATATAATCATAAGTTTCTTATTAACCTGCTTCGTAACCGGGTTAGTTGTGTATTTTCACCGCCCCCCCCCCTTTGTCGACATAGCTATCTCTTATGCTCTCTATGCAGAATGCTGGCTCTAGAGCCCCCACATATATAGAATACAGGTTGTGTTTTGTTTTATTTAATGAATCATACTTGTTTTGTATTATGAATCAACCTCAATATTTTGGCTAGGAGCAAAGTGTAGTTTCTGTTATGATATTACACGCCATCTTTTATGTACTCGGTCAGTGAGAGAGGAATCATTCTGCAATTTTAAAATTTATCCCAATTCAATTAAAACTTGACCTTGTCACTTGGAAGAAGCCGGAAGTTGAAGAAAGGACGAAGATTTGTTTGGTTTGGTTTATCTGCGGCATATCGAGCCTTTTTTTTTTTTAGGTTATTTAATACTACGAACAACGATTCTTATTGTAGGCAATTGATTAGATAAGCCTAAGTGACCATTTATCTAAAGGCTGGTTTGGGGAAATTGTAGATTTATACCTTTACGCCGGTGTTAGGTGTTAATAACATCGAATAGAGGAATACATAAAACTTACGTTTTGGGCTTTTTTGCGATGATGGTTGGTTATTCGTATTCTTGTGATCCTTCGGTCTACTTTTCTCATTTTGAGTGCTAATTTCATAACAACGGTCAACTGAAACAAGCAGCGCATATGCTGGACAACGATCAACTACTAAGCAGATCTAGTACACAGTTTAACAATATGCAAACTATTATTAATAATTAATAATAATAATAATAATAATAAATAATCTATATATCTATAAAAGTGAGAATGTGTGAGGGCAATACTCTAATACACTAACAAATTTTTGATCTACACACTTCAAATTTGGTATATCGGGTATTCAGACACGTGGACATTTTTTAATCGGCTTTCATCCGGAAAAAAAGCTGCTAAGGAGTCAAAATTTAAAAAAAAAATACAAATGTACACGGGGCTAATTGGATTTTTATTAGTTTGTCAACTATTTCATGAATGCGCATGTGTGAATCGTTCACATAGCAGATTATTTATGTTAAGAATAAGTAGATTCGAAAACACTCAAACTGGCCTAATGGTTATCGAACTTGACTCGCTGTGTTAAGGTTTTGGTTTCGATCTCAGTTCAGAGTATTTTTTTTCTTACTTACTTGTTTACAAGCATAATACTCGCATGCACATGTCTCAGTTTCTTTCCATTTTTTTTACTTCACTTTTTAAAGGAATTTAATTTTACGTTTAATATCTACGGTATTTCTGTTTATAGTAAATAAGAATTGTGCAATAATTAAAATATAATATTTATGCGTATTTAACAACCGGGCAATGCCGGGTAGTCTGCTACTAAATATATATAATACTACTAGTACACACCCACACACACACAGATACACACGCACATATATATAGTAATAATAGTACACACCCACACCCACACACATGCACACGCACGCACGCACACACGCACGCACGCACACCCACACCCACACAGATACACACACACATATATATATATGTTGTCAGGGAGACCCACAGTTGCCAGTGATTTAATGAAAATCAACAAATGCCCCCCCCCCTTCCATACGTTTATAATCATTGAAATCGGTGAAATGGCCCATATTTCCATCTTATCGATTGATTATCTACTCTAGTCAGGGACCCGCCACGATGTACCAGGTGGAAGCTTCACATACCTCCACGCACTAAATTAGTCCACAATAATTGTAGTCTACATTGCACTTTGGAGAATCTACTGTTGATTATATAAAATTATGTTTATATAATGGCTTGAATTGAAGTTTAAAATACTAAAGTCAAGTATCATGGTTCGATTGTGCTCTAAACAGAAACATTTCGCTTGAAGGCGATTCTGTCTTATCAAAAGACCCACTGTTGATTTTATACGCTGGAAGTCTGTATTTGTGTGGTGATAAAACTTCTCGAATGCAATTGTGATGTTAGGCTGTATAAGGTGTTAACTTTGATCAAAACTAGAATTCCTTCTTTAATCGGATGTTTTTTTCGATTATACCCAATCCTGACTGCCGAAAGAGAGCATATTACGCCCGTATAAATAGTTTCGTCGAAATTCTGTGCAGATTTCAGAGTTCAACAGAATGATATCCGAGTTCGACAGAATGATTCCCGAGTTCGACAAGATATACCTGACGAAGGTCGGCGGTTACATCGACCGAAACGTTGTGAATATAACACACAAGAGAGAAACAGTAGTTCGAAGAATCCGAAAAGTACATATGAATTATTTGTCTATACTTTTAAAACGGTTTTAACTGGTTAAATACAAAACTGATAGTCTCCCGAGTAATAACAAGTTTGATAGAGGGCAGAGAATATAGAATATGCATCTGTATAAGTAGCGTTAAGACAAAAGTAAACGCGTTAAATAAAAACAGCAAAGAACAATGAGCAAAGAAAGGTCCCAAAATTGATTTGTCTGGTTTACGGTATACCACCATTTTTGAGTTATTGCACAGTCCCCTGGTGCTACCAGATCAGGATGTCTGAAAATATTGGCTTCCTAAGACGAAATGCACGTAACATTGATGCTTTTTGTTTTTCTACTTCCTTTTGCAAAACTTAATCATGTTCTGCAAAAACCAAAAAAAACAAAACAAAAAACAAAACAAAAATAAAACAAAAAACAAAACAAAAACAAAAAACAAAACAAAAAAAAAACCCAACCCACAGTTTCTCTCTTTTTCTTCTTCCCGTTTCCCCTTTCCCTTCCTATCTCCTCCACTTCCTTACCGGTTTCCTAACTTAAAATGTACAAAACATTAATACTGTAACCTTTTCTCTCTCCCATTACAAAACTCATTCATGTTCTGCAGGACAGGAAACAAAAACGATAAAATCCACTATAAAACAACCAAACCAAACACTACAAACTAGCGATTGAAGATACAAAACGCTTAAAGAATAAAAAACCTTTGATAAAATAACTGGATGCAACATAAATATTATTTCCAAAATAACTGGATTCGGCATCAAATAACCCAAAAAGGGTTGATATGTCGTAAAAACAAAGAACCAAACCAAACTAAACCAGTTCACAGTCCTCAAAGTAGTGACAAGTTTAGTATAGGCGTAGAATATAAAATTTATATTATGTTAGGTTAAAAAAATAACAGCAAATGAGTCCCGTCCCGAGAAGAAGCCGGAAGTAGGCAAAGGGTTAAAGATTATTTGGTTATGTTCTGTTTCTCTGCCTTACGGAACATCAATTATTTTTAAGTTGTTTAATACTGAAAAGAATACACTTCGTAAACGATTCATGGATATGATAAGATGAACACAAGTTGTTATTTGTTCTGAAGTTATGTCGGAGATGTTACCCTTTTTAAAACGGTGTTGTTGAGGTATAAAGTCAGGTACAAAATGACTTAGTTGATCTTATAGTTCTCAGAGTAA
Source organism: Euprymna scolopes (assembly GCF_053919585.1). NCBI lineage: Eukaryota > Metazoa > Mollusca > Cephalopoda > Sepiida > Sepiolidae > Euprymna > Euprymna scolopes. The sequence continues at coordinate 74,398,716 of NC_136516.1, read as the reverse complement.
TGACAAGTTGGGCAAAGGCGTAGAATATAAAATATAGATCTAAATAAATAACACTAAAACAAGTGTTTGTGAACACGTTAGATAAAATAAAACAGCCAAAACAATGAGTGTCAAGAAGAAGCCAGTAGTTGAAGAAAAGGCAAAAATTGGTTTGATTTGAGTTACGGCATATCAAATTTACTTGAGTTATTTTATAGTCATCAGAGAAGTGACAAGTTGGGTATAAACGTAGAATATAAAATATAGATTTAAATGAATAACACCGAGGACAGGTGTCCGTAAACATGTTAGAAAAAAGCAATAAAAACAATTAGTGTCAAAAAGTAACCAGTTACAGAAGAAAGAACGAATACAATTTTTGTTTGGTTTTGACAATATGCCTTAAAACAAAAAACAAACAAACAAACAAACAAACAAACAAACAAAAAAAACCCAAACAAACCGAACTCTACAAATAAATATTTAAATATATAAAGAACTTGAAGCATAGAAACTGTTTCTAAAATAACTGGATTCGCCATTAAATAGCCCGAAAAGGTTGATATGCCGTGAGATAACCAAACGAAACCAATTCACAGGTCCTTAAAGTAGTGACAAATTTAGTGTAGACGTAGAATATAAAATTTATATTACGTTACGTTAATAAAACAGTAAATGAGTCCAGAGAAAAATGCATATCAACCTGTTTTAAGCTATTGAATATTGAAAGAAATACTTATCATAAACGATTGTATATTGTATGCAATTAGAGGAAAATTGCTATTAATTTCGAATGATTGTGAATTAATATATTTCCATCAATCTAGTATGAAGTAAGATTAAGGCACTATATATTCGGTTCCATAGTCATCTACATCATCTATTAAGCCAGTCAGACACCCATTAGAAACAACAAAGAGAAAAAAACTGCATGAAAAGAACTACTTAAAAAGATTGGGATACAAGAGTTAAATTAATTCTTATATAGCAAGGAGACACTACTTATCGAGGCCAAATGCCAATCGAGGATAAGTGAACAAGATCATCAGCTATATGGTGAATAATGCTATGAGAGGATTGAAAACGATGAAATGGATAAAAGTTGATTAATTAACAGGACAGTTATGTAAGTATGTTTGACATTAGATTTGAAGACGACCATGTTGCAGCTTACAGAGAAGCAGTCGTGTGTCAATGTGTTTCAGTGATGCGAAGTTCTGAAAAAAAGCTATACATGTGAAATCCAAGCTGGTTTCACAGAAACACCTTCACTTAAGATGTTGCCAACCTTCACGTGGTCCCCCTGTGTATTACTAGAAAGAATTCTAACAAGAAAGATATAGGAGAAACGCATGCCAACAATAGTGTCGTCTGATTAATACGAAATGAATAAGTGAATAACACCAAATAATCCCGAAAAGCCAGTACAAAAAGCGAACAATAAGAGAGGGAGAGAGAATGAGAGATACAGAGAAATGCAGATAGATAGATAGATAGATAGATAGGGAGAGAGAGAGAGAGAGAGAGAGAGAGAGAGAGAGAGAGAGAGAGAGAGAGAGTGAGAGAAAGAGAGAGAGACAGAGAGAGAGAACTACAGAAAATAATTTCATGTGAGTTGACGATAGTTAAGTGGTTAACGATAAAGATTGATAACCTAGTGTGCCAAGTTCGAATCAATTTCATTCCACAGAAACACTTTCACTTAAAATCTTGACAACCTTCTGCAATTACCCGACGTTTTTTTTCTAAAAAAATTCTAACTCGAAAGACATCGGGGAAACGAATGCCAACAATAATCATCTGATTCGTGTTGAATGAATGTGAAATCCCCATGTTTTTAGATACACAGAAAAAAAAGTTATTTACTGGAGTTTTTGTTATGGATGTTTTATGGGGAAAGAATCAAATTTTGGGTCTCAGTAGAGCATCTTCGATGAAAAATGACGAAAGTGTAGGGAAATATTGCAACGGATTGTAAGGATAAGAAAAAATCACTCCCCACTAGACTATATGGAATTATAAGAAGGTTTCGTGATATTAGACTGGGTTATTTTTCGGGAGATGTAGATGATAATTAGCAAACTGCCATACATGGTTTTACGTTGGTGTTTCCTGCTAATTTTGTAACAGCGGCCTAGAAAGATAATGAACCACTCCTTTTGAATCAGCATGTTAGGTTCAGGTTGGTGTTGGCGGCTATAGCGTCTGCTCGTCCGTATATAAAAGATAAACGGGTTTCGCTGCCACAAACGCAAATTCAATCTATCTTTAAGATTCACAAAGAGAACCCCGCTGATGGTTCAAGTCGAGACAATGAAGTCAATTACAACCAGTGAAATCGTAATCATCGGATACCTGTTTTTGGTAAGTGAATTTTTTTTTTGTTTTATTATTGTTGTGAGTTTTTTTGTTTTTTCTTTTTGCCCTGATTAGAAAATTATGATTTTAATAAAAACGCCACCAGTCTCTGTTTATTTAAGCAATTAGATTTTTATGTACTTGTTTTTTATGAGAGAAGACGTTTAAGCTATTGAGAGACGAAAAGTAACAATGTATTGTATAAAACGACAAACACTGATTAAAAAAAAACAAACAAAAAACAAACAAAAAAAACGCATACCGTTTTAATGTGAGCACTGCTTTCAATTATTTAAAACCAGCAGGGAGACCAAACGTTGCCCGGGATTGAATGATGAGCAACAAATGTTTCCACTCTCGTGTTTTTTTATTGTCGATTTTTGAATCAAATCAATTAGTTGGGGACCCAACACGCTGAATTGAGAGAAAACTTCACATGCCTCCTCGCAGTGATTTAGTTCGCAATACATGATAGTCTGTATTATTTGGATTCATCGGACTACTGTTCTCATCTTGGGTGTCATTTTCACAAAGTTTCGGTCGACGTAACCTCCGACCTTCTTTTGGTGTTGAACTCGGAAATGTTTCTGCCCAACTCGGAAATTTGGACGGATTTTCGAGCAGAACCCTTTATTTACTTTACATGGGTAGCATGTTCTTGTTCCGTCAGCTATGATAGGATAGAGTTCAACAGAAACATTCCCGAGTTCGACAAGACACACCTAAAGAAGGTCGGAGGTTACATCGACCGAAACATTGTGAAAACCACTCTCAAGATGAGAACAATAGTGCGATGAATCTAAATAATACGAACAACAAATCATCATCTAAAAATTCAGAAACGTCATGGTAGTCTACATTGCACTGTAGAGAACCTACTGTTTATTTTTATATATATAAAGGTATGAATTAAACTTTAAAATGCAATGGTCAAGTATCATAGTTCAATTGTTCTCTAAACAGAAACATTCATATCAAACTCGCCTTTGTCATACCAAAGAGCCTAATGTTGATTTTATTTGTCTGGTCTTTCTATTTGTATAGTAATCAAACTTCTCAAACACACTTGTAATGTTAAGCTCTATTAGATGTTAAATTTGGTCAAAATCGCCTATTCCTTTTCATTGGATTTTTCGATTATCGATTAATGATACTTATCGAAAATATTCCGATAAAACATCTATCTAAAAACACTGCCAAATACATAAAGTACGTTTGTGTAAAATTTCATAAAAATAAAACCAATCATTTCGGAATCCATAAAGAACTCTCTATCTCTCTTTCTCTCTCTCTCACACACACACACACAAACAAACACACACACACAATGCCTTTTTAATTAGAATAGCACGAAGACTCGACGTTGTCCGGGATTGAATGATGATCAACAAATATTTCACACTCCAATATTTTTATTGTCATCGAAATCGGTGAAATCGCCCATTTTTCAATCAAATCGATTGATTGCCTGCATTGGGGAGCCATTGTGGTGCACCGGGAGGAAGCTTCACATGCCTTCCCACAGTGACTTATGCCACAATACATTGTAGTAATACTCTGCCTAACGTTCACAGGAAAGATGAACTGGAATAGATACATTGAGAGGATTGCCAAGGCTGCTGCGAAAGAGGGTGGGATCCCTTTACCGTGCTAGAAAGCTACTTACGTCTGAAAGAATTCTGTACCTCTATGAAGCCACCATTCGCCAATATATGGAGTACTGTTTTCACATTTGGGTTGGTGCATCTGCTACTAGGCTCTCATCCTGGACAGGGTTCAGAATAGAGTCGCCAACCTGATAGGTCCTGAACTGACACCTAGGCTTCAGTCTCTGTCCCATCGACGAAATGTTGCCTCCCTCTGCCTGTTCTACAAGTACTTTAATTGTAAATGCTCTGACAAACTACAAGCACTTGTACCCGCCTCGACGTAAATACCCCCGACAAACCCGACAAGCAGCTAAATCCCACCCTATACAGTAGAGATCCCTAGGTGTAAGAAAGCCTTGAACTCCAATAGTTTCTTTCCCAGAACTGCTAGACTTTAGAACTTCCTTCCGGGATTCTGCTTCCCCAACTGTACTGATATGCCGAAGTTCAAGTTTAATGTGAACAGACATCTTGCTACTCATCTCCCTTCATAATATCCCTGCAACTTATGCCCCTTATAGTAGCCCTCTGCTTCAAAGTAGCACTGTATCTTGTTTGATGTGAAAATTGAATTAAAAAAACATTGCACTGTAGAGAACCTACTATTGATTTTAAAAATATTTTAATATATGATGGCTTCAATTAAGTTTTAAAATTCAAAAGTAAGTAGCATGCTTTAATTGTGCTCTAAACAGACACTTTCATTTCGAACGCGCACCTGTCATATCAAAGAACCTCCTGTTGATTTTATATGCCCGATCTTACTGATTGTGCATAGATAATGGTTAGAGTTAGAATTTAAATTTAAAATGAAAACATCAAGTATCATGGTTCGATTGTGCTTTAAACAGGAACAATCATTTCGAATGTGTCGCTGTCATATCAAAGAACCCACTGTGGGTTTTATATGTCGGGCCTTTCAGTCTGTGTGGTAATATACATTATATATATATATATATGTTTTTATTTGTTTTTGTTAGCGATACTTTTTTTTAATAAATTCGATTATTTATACGAAAGTGCACTTTTACCTAAATGCGAGCTGGGAATAATTTCCCCTTTGACCAATTTGGTACCCCCTAAATGGAGAGCTACATATATTGGTACCCCCTAAATGGAGAGCTACATATATATATATATATATATATATATATATATATATATATATATATATATATATATATATATATGATAAGTGAATGTATATATATATATATATATATATATATAATTTTATATATATAATAATTTTATAAATAAAATTATATAAACAAAAATAAATATAAATACAATTATATAAACCATAATCATCGGGTTACCTGATTTTGATAAGTGAATGTATTTATTCTTTTATTATTGTTGTGCGTTTTTTTTGTTGTTGATTGAAAATTATGATATTAAAAACGCCAAGCTATTTCTGTTGAATTAAATATTACTAAGTAATTAGCTTTCATATAATGGTATTTATAGGAGAGCACGTTAAACTTCGTAAGAGACGAAAAGTAACAAATTTTTTGTAAAATAATGCACAAAAATAACGCACACTGCTAAAATATAAAAAAAAAAGAAACACAAAATCAAAACAAAAACGCGCACTTCTTAAAACCGCGCAACGCTTTCAATTATTCGAAAAATTCATACATTACTTTAAAACAAAGTAACATTATGTACATCTATATATCTACATTTATATATATTTGATCAATTAAATTTTTGTATATTGTTAATGTGAACTAAATACCAATCACTTTTAAAAGTGCTCAAGACTTGCATAGAGGTCATGAATAAATAAAATTATACAAACTTTATTAGGAGTTTATACGGATCGCTCAACTTTTTGACATTTCCGTGCCGTCGCCATTTGGAGTCCTGACGACGATATAAAACTGTCGAAACGCTAATCAATCCGCGTAAACTTCTCACGCACACGCGCGTGCACACACACACACACACACACACACACACACACACACACACACACACACACACACACACACACACATATATATATCCCTTTTATATATATTTTATATCTATCTCCGTATTTTTTATCTGCTCTTTCCTCTATCACCTTTCTATTTTTAAGCATTTTCTTTTTCTGTCTTTTTCCCTTTTCACTTCTTTTCTTCTTTTTTTTAATGATCGTCATAAGTTTTTAAACGATTTCCGTTATCCATTTTACATTCGGTTTCAATTCTTACTTATGCCACTCAAATCATATTTTTCTATTTTTGAAATCATGACTATATATTGGGTGTAATATAATATGGAATAAAAAAATTAATTTTATTCTAATAAATACGAATTTTCTCCCCATCTTTCACTCTCTCACTCTCTCTCTTTTTTTCCCTTCTTCTCTCTCTCTATACATATATATATATATATATATATATATATATATATATATATATATATATATATATATATATATATAACTTACTATATATATATATATATATATATATATATATATATGTAATTATACTGAGTTCGTGAAATTCAGTAAATTTTCATATACCAACGAGTTTTAAGCCAAAAATGGTTGACTTAAAGAGTAAGCTACAAGATTATCAAATTTTATAATTGAGCATTAATATACTGTGTAAGCAAAAACAAGACTTCAAAACAAGGTGTTGGTGGCAACAAAAAGTGTATTTCAATTTACGTTACAATTGTTTCCATGTCTAGTTTGACAATTTCAAGCATTATGTCGTTTGAAAAATTTCAAAACCAGCATTTCTTCAGTATATATATATATATATATATATATATATATATATATATATATATGAGAAGAGCCTCATTCGAACATGTAACATTAATTTCTCGAAGAGATGTCTACCTAAGAAGATTTAAATCGACATATAACGCTACTAAACCTTATGTTTGGAATTTTTATTCCAATTTTGATCAAAACACATTAAATGATTCTGATTCTAAAAAATGTCAAATTTAAGGCTTAAGCTTAAGAGGTATTTAGAAGAAATTTTAATTCAACAAAATGTACTAAATTCGTGTCTAATGACTATTCATCAAATACGATACAAATCTAAAATATATTAATTTTTAAATGGTGAATTGTACCCGTATTGTACCCCTAAAACATTTTCAAATAATCCAAACAAATTGACATTTAGCGAATACTTCTTAATTTATGTCTTATATCTATTGTAATAATTTTCATAGAGGGTTTTTGCTTCTTCATATTCTTTGCATGAAATATAATCCACGTTTGTATTCCTTACTTCTAGCAGCTGTGTTCCAAAATTCAGAATAATCGGTCAATTAGGTTGGCAGTGAATCTGTACATAAATATGCATGAACAAATACTTTATATCAATATTCGCAATGCGAAACAATATTGGATACCTTTTTACCAACTGAGAAAAATTGATATTTGGAATTTGGAGAATTAATCTGCTACACTATATATATATATATATATATATATATATATATATATATATATATATATATATATATATATATATTTATATATATATATATGAGCAAAAAGTTAATAAAACATGTTAAAGCACTTTGAAAAAGAGTTAAAAACATATCTAATCGGAAAAGGAAACACTTGATAAGTGGATAGTCCTTAATCCGCGGAGTTTCGAAGAAATACTTTCCTTCTCATCAGAGGGTAGGAATTAGCAAAATGCGAGATCGGATTTTGCATACAAAAGTATTTGATGAAACTGAAAGTAAATCAAAGATCTTACTTGAAAACAAAAAGTGAAGCAGAGGGTATATGGTGAAGAAAAAGGTGATTACACGGGAAAGGATAGTCTGGTGAAAGGTAAATAATCCAATGACGGTATAATCCAAAAATATAACTCCAAGAAAGTTAATTGAGTCTCCATTTGCACAAGTAAAATCCAAGGAAATCACGTAATTGGAAGATGGTCCAAAATAATCCAAAAGGCCGAAATATACAGTGATGATCATATTTATTGGCACGGTAAAATAAAAGTTAAATTTTGTCTAATAAATTCTAAAAAAGGGATTAAATTAAAGAAAATAACAAAGTATATTATGTATTTTTAACTGGCCTTTCCGATGCAGCAATCGGATTTTAGAAAAAATAAATAACAAAGGAACAACAAACATAATTGCAAAAATCCTTGTTCAAAATTATTGGCACGATTTATTTAATAATCAATTGTATAGCCTTTGGCCTTGATTACCTTCCTCAGTCGCTTTTCATAGTTTACAACCAAGTTGTTGCACTCTTCAGTAGTAATTTTAGCCCACTCTTCCTGACAATAATCCTCCAATTGAATAAGATTCTTAGGCTTCCTTTGCATTACCCTCAATTTTAATGTTCTCCATAAATTTTCAATTGGATTAAGGTCTGGGCTTTGTGATGGCCACTCCAAAACATTAATATGATTGTCCTCAAGCCATTTCTTAGTCAGTTTAGCCGAATGCTTTGGGTCATTATCTTGCATGAACCACCAACGACGACCAAGTGAGAGCTCTTTAGCAGAGTCTTTCAGGTTTTCATCCAATATTTTAACATAATCTTCCTTTTTTATGCTACCTGTGACCTTAACAAGTCGCCCTGGTCCAGAGGCAGCAAAGGATCCCCAAAACATCAAACTGCCTCCACCGTGCTTCACTGTGGGTATGGTGTTCTTAGGCAGGAAAGCTTCGCCAGATTTTCTGTAAATATAAGACACTTTATTATGGCCAAATAACTCTATTTTCGTTTCGTCAGTCCATAGAACACGTTTCCAGAATGCAACATCTTTATCAATATGACGTTTTGCAAAGGCTAGCCTTGCTTTCAGGTGCATAGGCTTCAATAAGGGAGTCTTTCTCGGACGACATGCTTTTAAACCAGCTCTCTTCAAAACTCTACCAACTGTATGTCGAGATACATTCACTCCAGAGGTGCTCTGTTCATCAACAATCTCCCCAACAGAGATCCTTGGGTTTTGTTTTACTTGTCGAACAATTTTCCGTTCATCTCTTGGGGAAAGAATCCTTTTTCTCCCTCTACCCTCTAAACTCATAACGTGGCCTTGCGATTTGAACTTGTTTATTATGGCTCTAACAGTGGATTTGGGAAGGTTTAGCTTCTTTGAAATCTTATCATAGCCCTCCCCATTGGTATGGCATGCTACAACAAGCTTCCTGACGTCTTCGCTGTGTTCCTTAGTTTTAACCATGGCGATTGAAAATTATAATTTAGTCACTTATAATAGTTTAAATAAATCGCTATCTAAAAATTATCTGAAAAAAATTATTCACTGAATTAGCGTTAAACAAGCATAATATGGCTATAAAAAAGTTCAGAAAGCACGTAAACCGGAAATTGATTGATATTATACTGATACTAAAAGAAAAACAAAGCCGTGCCAATAATTTTGAACAAGGGTTTTTTGCAATTATGTTTGTTGTTCCTTTGTTATTTATTTTTTCTAAAATCCGATTGCTGCATCGGAAAGGCCAGTTAAAAATACATAATATACTTTGTTATTTTCTTTAATTTAATCCCTTTTTTAGAATTTATTAGACAAAATTTAACTTTTATTTTACCGTGCCAATAAATATGATCATCACTGTATGTATCTAAATTACAACGAGCACTTTTTCTTTCCCTGTATTTTAATTAAACTAGTAATTATACTATTAAATTAAAATACACTCTGCTATTTAGACTATTGTTCTAATCTCCTTTAAATATATATATATATATATATATATATATATATATAGACATATATGTACATATACATATATATATACATATATATATGTGTGTATATATATATGTATATATATACATATATATATATGTGTGTGTGTATATCATAATTCAGTAATTTAAATGTTATAATGTGGAACGGTTAAATTTCAAATCTAGAATTTTTATTACATGCAAGACAAAGAATACATTTCAATAAGTATATTTCCTCAATCTATAGGTTTTCGATGTTTACCCTTCTCCTCAGAGGAAAAAGTAACAGCAAATATTGTAATGGTTTATACCTAATTTGCTTAATGTAATAAACACAGAAAATCATAATTAAAAGTTTTTAAAGTTTTTAAATCATAGAGTAAGGGAAATTAGATATTGGTTCAGAATGAAAAGGATATTGAACTTCATATCCAAATTTTATGGTAAATCTTGAAGTGAGAGTTTTTGGTAGCAGGAAGGTAAAAGGATCCAATGTGTATCGTAATTCTTCCAAGGCACAAGGTAACAACCCGAAGTAAGTATGGTTCCTTGGTTTCTCCTTTGGTTACATGAGACATCCGGTAAATATCCGGTAAATATTTGATTATAATTTAATTTCATAATTTTAATTATTTTATTCAAAATATTTAAATATATTTATTTATAATTTTTAATTATGATTTTCTATGTTCTGTGCATTTAGCTAATTAGGTATACACCATTATAATATTTGCTAATGTTTTTTACGCTTAGAAGATGGGTAAATATCGAAAACCTATACGTTAAGGAATTATACTTATTGAAATGTACTTTTGGTCTTGTATATAATAAAAATTCTAGATTTGAAATTTAACCGTTTCACATCATAAAATTTAAATGATTAAATTATGATTTATTTGCTCTATCTGGTATATTGAGCAATTTTTATTTACCTGGGATTGTCTTTATCAAATATTATAGCCAATGATATTTTGTAAGACCGATAATCACTGGATTTACATACCAGTAGATTTATTGCATTACATAATTCTGAAGTATATATATATATATATATATATATATATATATATATATATATATATTAGCGGAGGGGGGACACCCGGCTTTGCCCGTGTGTCAAATACGCTTAAATATGATATTTTAATTTGCCTAGATTTTGTATATATTGTTATAGAGTGGAAAAGTTTTAAAAAAACAAAAAAAAACTATGTGGATGCATTTAGCAAGAATCGAAACCGAAGCATTCAAAGCTGGTGACGTTACCACTGTACCAACATGACACGCATGTGAACCGATTAAAAATTAAAAATAAACTAAGATGAATGTACAAAATGTTTAACGATTCTTTTTCAATTTTGAGCCATTTTTGACCCTTTTAAAGCAATTTTAACCGGCTGAAGAACCATAAAAGAATGGTCCTTAAAAAATGCAATCATTTGGAGCCCTAACGCCGCTCTGCGACTTTTAGTTTCAGAGGAGATAGAGTTTGAAAATATGGAGACAGACATGCAGACAGACAGGCAGACAGACATATATATATATATATATATATATATATATATATATATATATATATATATATATATGTGTGTGTGTGTGTGTGTTTTATGTATTATGCAACTTTTTGGTCGATGATAATGTTTTCGCAAGGAACTATAATTTAAAATTATTTAGTCCGCAGGACTGCGTATAAGTACCCCTTAATGCAGATGGCAACTTTTTACTAGCTCATTAATCAAGCAGTCTAAGGCGATGCCTGTGTTTGAATACAAACTCAAACAAGACAGAATCGTACACCCAACGTTAAAATTTTTAATGCTTGAAAAATGCTTTGGCATGACGTCACGAAACAATGTTAACGTATGACCTACCGATATTCTTAAATATTTTCGGTCTTATTGAAATAGTATTGGTTTTAGCTGTTGTTTGTCGGACCCCCCCCCCCAAAAAAAAATGTATCACGAAGTTTTATCCATGTCCTGCTGGTTTTGCAGGTCGAGAGCAGACTGAAAGTGTTTCCACGATCTGTAGCAATGGAGACGTGCTCGTTAAGCTAAGGCAATTTACAATGGCTATTCAGAAGCAAAGTTTGATTTGTCAACTTAAATGCTATTTGGGTCTAACTTTTAAAATCCAACATTATAAGTTTATATATTAGATATTGTAGAAGTCACGGAGTCAAGAAACATAACCGATCCTATTCATGAGTAAATATGAACTAATTCTCTCTGTTCAATGTTAAAAGCATCAGTTTTTGCTCCCCCCCCCCGACAAAAGGAGTTAACTCTCGTCCGTTCATCCGTTCGTCCGTTCGTCTGTTCGTCCGTTCGTCGGTCCGCACTTTTCTCAATAACAACAAGAGTTGTGTTTATTATTCTATATTATTTTTAATTTAATGTTACCGATAAACAGTTATGCTATATATACTCAGGCATGAAAAATTGGTTGTCTTATGGCATAGCAACCCTTCTCGAGTTATGTAATACCACAACCTGTAACATTTTTCATGCTTTACAAAGGTTTCACAGCGTTTCAGTCGATGTAATCTCCAACCTTTAGGTATATCTTGTCGAATTTGGGAGTCTTTCTGTCGTAGATTGAAGGTTCAATCCTCATTGCGAGCAACATTCAAAATACGATTGTAAATAACTTAGGACTTCTACCCAACCATGGTAGAGGCAACGAGAACATGTTATATATATATATATATATAAATTCGTATTCCTGTCTGTTTGTTTGTTTGTTTGTTCACAATTTGATTAATGTATACAAAACATGTCTTACTTTAATCTTTCATTTATTTCTATATATAGTATGATACTTGCAAAAATATACAATGAAGAGATCCCATTATTTGCATATGGCATTAAGAAAAATCGATTTTACTAAATAGCGGTATCTTAGTTAATGTTTTTAGCGAGAGAATTATTTTAAGTATTCTATTTAAACTTGTTATTTAATAATTTTTTAACAACAATTATATTGATAATATATTTAATTTAATTTATTTTAGAACTAATATTTCCAACAGCGACCTTTTTTTTTTTAACTTTTTAAAAAGTTATTTGCCCCTAGATACTATGCATAAAAAACAAACGTTCACCAAATATCATTTGGTAATTTCATTAAGCTCTTAGCTAGAAAAATAATTCCGTGTAGATAGAAAAATGTTTGGCTTTTATTGTTTTTTTTAAATATTAAAAAAAACACTTACAAAAAAAAAAACAACCTGAAAAGATTTCATTTGTTTGTTTTATTTTATTCCTTAAACGGCAATACAGAAATCGGTAAATTTTTACCATATAATTCAGCGTCGTTTAATACCTAAAAAAAATGAAGATCTGCTGCCCCCATCTAAATTCCACAATTTACACCTTTTTTTTCTTTTTCCGCGTTAATTTCATCGATTGCAAACTTAATTTTCTAATTAAAAAGGTAACTTTATACGACGTGACACAGAAAAATAAAATATGGAGATCTACTTTTTTTTCAGCCTAATACACTTAAACAGCCTTTATAAATATGAGAGAAGAAATTTTGGAAAAAAATAGTAACATGGTAGTGTGTGGGACCACTTTTCTATATAAATTTAACATAAAATGAGCACCCACTTTTTGGTCACCAAGTGTTCAACGAGACATGTAACCTCTAGCATTTTTCAAGTTTGGCGATTGAGGGGGGGGGGCGCAAAATCTGACAAAAGCAATTTGTTTTTTCTGGGAGCGAGAATTACATTGGAAACATAAAATAACGATAAATTAAATTATTTTTTATGAGAACATTCTCTACTCTCACCTGATAATTTAATAAACAAAACAAACCGCAAAATATGACAAATTCAATTGGGGGGGATTACATTAGAAACATAAAACGACAAATAAAAAGCAAATCGAAAGCCCCCCCCTAAAAAAAAGCAAATCGAATGACAGCTGCACATCTTCGACTGCAAAAACGAATCAGTTCTTGACAATCCTCGATACTATTTTTAGACCATTCTTCTTGAAGCTTCATCCACAAATCCTCCGTGTTAGTGGGATTTCTTTCCATAACATTCACTTCTAAGGTCTTCCAGAGATTTTCTATTTGATTTAAGTTAGGCTTTGCGTTGGCCAATTCATAATTTCGACATCTTGTTCGCTAAGGTAACTCATTAACACCTTTGCCTTGTGACATGGGGCATTATCTTGCATAAAGGTAGCCCTATCGAAACCTAAATTCTGTATGATTGGCGCAACATGATCTTGAACAATGTTTTTATAGATTTGTGCGTTTACATGAGTTTGTAACCGGACAAAAGGCGTTGTACTTTGGCTAGAAAACATTCCAAATACCATGACGCTTCCGCACCCAAACATGACAGTTTTCTTAGTACACTTTGCACTTAATCTTTCACCAATACGTCTCTTTACATTGTTTTTTCCATCATTTCCAAATAAATTAAACTTGCTTTCATCACTGAAAAATACTTTTGCCCAATTTTCATATGTCAAAATTACATACCTGTTTGCAAACTCTAATCTCTTATTCTTCGAACTATATATATGTATATATATATATATATATATATATATATATATATATATATATGTATATATATATGTGTATGTGTGCGTGTGCGCGCGCGCGTGTTGATGGATCTCCATAGTAAAGGCAGTACATCCAAGAGAAGAGAAACTAACAAACTCTGAATATGGTCCCCATAATCGGAGTGTTACTATCCCCTGTTAAGAGCTAACAGAATAGATGAGGCTTCTGGAGAGTGTGAAAAGAAGGTAAACTTTAATTAAAAACCTGACAGTCTCATTCAATATGTCATAGGATCCTCCGTACCTTTATCAAAATGTGGACTACATGATGTGCAAGCTTAATTTCAATGTAAAGAAAGAAACGCACAGGCACTTTTAAGAGTTTCAGTTATTTTCTGTGTATTCTATGCTTGATACAAGAGAAGGCGAAACCTGAAAAATCTCTAACGGAGTAGACAGCAACCATATATATATATATATATATATATATATATATATATATATATATATATATATATATATATATATATATATATATATATATATATATATATATATATATATATGAATTTTTTTCGGGGAGTACAGAATTTAATAATGGCTAAATACAGACCCATCAACATGATGATTTAAAAAAATTAAAAAATTGAAATAAAGGTTAGCTTACCAGGTTTCGTTCCTCGCTCAACAGAGCTAAATCGAGGAAAATACGATTAAAAAAAAAGTCATGAATATGGCGGGGGAGAAAAAAAAAGCTAAAAATAAACGGGGGAAAAATTACATAGAAACTAAATTAAGTCCTAAAATATTTTCTTTTTGCTTGCAAAGAGAAGGTCTCAAAGACTTAATAAAAATAGTTTCTAGAATTTTTAAATGAAAGGGCGAATGCAACTTACTCAATATCGTACACAAAAAGCAAGGAAATTTTAATAGTGTCATGAAATTCTTTGAAAAATGTAAAAGAGCACAGGGCCCATTGCACACTCTTGTTTGGTGCCTTTTGTAACATCAAATGCATCTGACATCATGCCATTTGACACAACAGTAGCTTTTATTTCTTCATGAAACGAGATGATAACAATGATAATCTCTCTCTCTATTATTTGAATTTTTACTGATTTATATAACAAAAACAAAAAAAAAACAACACTCATAGTATGGTCCATTAGAATAAGAATAGAAAGTAAAAAAAGAAATTTTAAAAGTGAGGGGTTCTTACCGTATATGAACTGTTTAAAGTGATCGAAATCAGTGGTAGTAGTCCTTGCTGTTTCCGTTTGTTGTTCAAGTCTTTGTCTTCTGGTCAACTCTTCCACCAATAAGAATATATTAAATTCCAGGCCGAGCCGAGAGCAGATATGTTCTCCAGCCAAGACTCTCTTACCTGACAACCATTATGTAAATATACTTTTCCTAATACACTTCTTATTGATCTACCTTTGTTTGTTGAGTCCTCATTTGTATTGCCTTATACGTTATTTGCAAACATAACAGTTGGTGACGAAGATGAACGTCAAATATAACAGTTTGACGAAGAAATGGAAAGAACTCACTAAAACAAAAAGAGTACAACGCAACGATTGACCTTTCTAAGGAATACAAGTTTAGATGAACGAAATAGTCATTGTTTTAACAAGTATTCACTCGGATACAAGAATTCAGGTTTAAAGTAAAAGAAAATAAATGCGACTGTTGTATGAGTGAAATTAAGTATCTTGGACATATAATAAATAAAGAGTGGCGACGTCCAGACCCAGAAAGATCTGCGGCAATAAAAAAAAACATGCCGTAATAATAATAACGTAACAACCTTGCAGAGTTTCTTAGGTCTCGCAAATTATTACCAATCGTTTATTGAAGGGATGCATAATTTGCGAGCTCCCTTAAATGAGCTGCTAAAAACGGACACACCTTGGAATTGGACGCAAGAGTGTAAAACCGCTTTTGACAAAATAAAGAGCGCACTGACATCTGAATTATTTCTAACTCACTATGACACAAAATTAAATATAGTCGTTGCTAGTGACGCTAGTTCCTACGGCGTAGGAGCATGCATTCAACATATCATGCTTAATGGATCTAGAAAGCCGATAGCTCATGCTTCGAGAACTCTGCTTCCAGCAGAGAAGGAGTATTCGCAGATTGAAAAAGAAGCGTTGAGTATAATCTTTGCAGTGGCTAAGTTCCACCGATATTTATATGGTAGACATTTTATACTTGAAACCGACCATAAACCATTAGTCATAATCTACGGATCAAAAAAAGGATTGCCTGTATACACCGCAAATAGATTGCTGCGCTGGGGTACGATCCTATTGAATTATGATTTCCAGATACAACATCTAGCATCGAAAAATATTTGCCATGCGGATGGACTTTCGAGGCTGATACCACAGAAGCATAATTTGGAAGAATCAGTGATTGCGGCAATTCGAACAAATGTCGAGGTGAAAAATGTGGTAGCAAACATCATTAAAGAACTACCGGTAACATTGTCGGATATTAAAAGAGAAGCAGATAAAGATGAATACATAAATGATATAAAAGAAAAAATTATAAATGACAAAAAGGTTCAGGAAATTTTTTCCATATGTAACGATGTGTTATTATACAGCGAGAGAGTAGTAATACCTAAAACGTTGCAGAAGAGGATTTTGAGAGACTTCCACACAGGACATCCGGGGATAAATCGGATGAAGTCTCTAATGAGAAGCTACGTATATTGGCGTAACATGGATATCGACATAGCTACAACAATAAATAGATGTGAAGGATGCCAGTTAGCGGCAAAATCCCCACCTATAGTACACAAACTTTGGCCGAAAACCGACCACCCATGGTCGAGAATCCACATGGACTTCGCTGGTCCAGTAGGAGAAAATTACTACTTAATTGTAGTAGATAGTTACACAAAATGGCCTGAGGTAATGCGTTGCAGGGATCCAACAACGAACAACTCAATAGGATTCCTACACGAGTTATTTGCACGATTTGGTGTACCAGACACATTGGTCACTGACAATGGAACTCAATTCATATCAACAGATTTTAAGGAATTTTGTGACACGTTCCAAGTAAAGCATATCACTACTCCTCCGTACCATCCAAGGTCGAACGGCCTCGTGGAGAGGTTCGTGGACACGTTAAAACGAGCGTTGAAAATATCCATTGGGATACCAACGGAAAAAGCTTTGCAACAATTTTTGCAAATATATAGGATAACACCGCACCCTAATACACCGTCAAACATATCACCAGCTGATTTAATGTTTGCCAGAAAGGTGAAATCGGCGTTTGATAAACTATTGCCAAGACAGGCAATTGTCCGAAACACTACACACATGACAAGAAAGAAATATAACTCGAGATATCGAGTATATTTCAAGTGCTACAGAAATAACTGGGAATGTGGAGTTGTGGATAAACGCATTGGTGATTGTACATACATGATTAAAGGTCCACAAAATATACATAAAAGGCATCTGAATTAAATAAAAAAAACGCCACATTCAAGATGGTGATTATACAACAGCAGTCGAAAAGGAGGAAACCATGGACATCATATACGAATCCTTTAATTTGGAACGGCCTCAATATACACCTGAACCCCGAAGATCAGGTAGAAAAAGAAAGTTTAATGAACCATTAATGTTAAATCCCAAGAGAAAAAAATATTGAAATCTGTGTGACTTCAAATCTTGGGAGGAGGGTGTTGTAGTGGCACCCACTCATTTACATATGTGGATAATATTACACATAAATAAAAAGACTCGGTTAGTGCATGTTTACCAGAAGTCACCGAAGGCCGAGCCGAGAGCAGATATGTTCTCCAGCCAAGACTCTCTTACCTGACAACCATTATGTAAATATACTTTTCCTAATACACTTCTTATTGATCTACCTTTGTTTGTTGAGTCCTCATTTGTATTGCCTTATACGTTATTTGCAAACATAACACATAGATTCGAAAAAGTTACAAAAATCAAATATATACAAAATAAATGTTATCAAAGGCAAGATAAGTTACTCTTCTGCCTATCTGGAAAGGTTTTTAGTTATTTACTCACTTTAAAACGTGTAATCGCTTCGAAAATCATACAATGTTGTCGATATATTTTATTTGTTATATATTTGTTTTCTTTTTGACAACTTTTTCGAATCTATGCGTATAGTAAAACAAACCTATCATGTAAATTATTTACAGTTAAAATGTTATAAAAAAAACAAAAACTTGAAGTTTTAAATATATTTCAAAGAAATAAATTACGCCCGGTGTTAAAATATTGAAAATTCACCGATCGTAAAAAAAAAAATAAATAAATAAATAAAAATAAAATACTGCCGTGAAAAATGCTATACATACAACTTAATCAGGAAATGACGTTACGCTGTCATATGTATTGGCCTCCTTCTTACTCTCGGTAGCCACGGTAAAACAGAACAGTTACGACTTTTTCACTTCACTTCTTTTTATTGTCATTTTAAGAACAGCGTTTGGAATAGACATCCCAAACTCCCTGTGTTAAGAACGACTTTCGGAATAGACACCCCCAATATCCCCACGGCTTTCGGGGTAGACGACCCTCTTTTTTAGGTGTGGAAAAATAATTTCCCCAAATTTAACCGTGATTTGTTAGCATACCCGCCCACAAATGCTAAAAAAAAAAAAAAAAATGGAAAGTGGTAGCGACGGCACGAGAGAATTAGATTCGTTTATCGCGTGTACGTACAGTTAATTATAGTGCATAATACTGGTCTTTATATCTCTATAAGTACTTGTCTCCGTAAAATTTGAAAGATATTTTCTTAATCAGCATAGTCGAATACCTATTAAAGCCGTCATTCTAATGTACAATGTATAATGGACCTAATGTACAAATTCCCCCACCCAATGTTAAGAAATCTTTAAATACAAACAACAGTATCAGTACGAATCCAGCAGATAATATTGCCAAAACAATTATTGTTAAATCAGCGACGATCCTAATAGATTGCACAGGTTTAAATAAACTATATTAAAATAAATTACGTAAAAAAACGTAACTATGTTTGAAAAAATATAATTACTCGAACAAATATGCAAAGCTAGCGAGAGAGAGATTTGTAAAAAATATAATTATAATACATAAATTTTAGGAGAATATTTGAGTAGTTATCTTAGGGAAGTAAAAGATCGACTTTGCGTTTACTTTCGGAAATCTAGTTACTCTAGTTTCCCTCATTTTGTTCTTTTAGTTCTCACATTCAATGAGCGATGTTTCGGACAAAGGGGGAAGAATTTTTTTTTAAAGATCAGAATCTATTCACATAACACTTAACGTTGTTAAGTGTTTATATTCACGTAATTTTTAGCGTCTTACGTCAAGGCAAAACATCGAGCACTCTAAGTGGCACTTTCCCAAATATAGAAACAGTGCTCTATCTCATGGCTAGGGCTAGGACAACAGCATATTCTTTTCATTGTTTTGACTCTCGACTGTTATCCGTTGATATCTTATATGCTTTTATATAGAGTGACGTGGTTCTCGGTTGATTAACTATGTCTAACTGTGTCGGATATACACTCGAGATTCAAAACAATGTTTAAGAATATTCTGTTGTCATAGCCCTACTCATGACTCATATGACTGTTATATAGTTAGAGGATTGTATGACGAGACACGTACTTTCTGGAGCTGACAAATGATTCAATAGTTTTTTCGGCACTTCCGGTGACAGGACTATGCTCTCTTATTAACGTTTATACCACGATACTCCTGGGTTTAATATTAAGCTAACATCGCTTATTAATTATAAATTGTCACGCATCAACTTTTTAGCCTGGCTCAACGTTGGCTTACTCCAGTGATCTGACACTAATGTGTCTCATCTATAAAATTAAATTTTTTAACTTGCAGCTGAATTGGTATTGTGTTATGAAAAAAATTTAAAATGTGTACGGATTCGTTTCTATAATTATGACACATTCTTTACGTGCCTTTATATTGCATTCGGTGACACCTTTTGGAATGCATTCTTTGAATCAGTATTTAATTTAATGACACACTACGTTCTCTCTTACTCCTTTTCTCTATATATCTATGCATACATACACGTTAACACACACACACACACACACACACACACACACACACACACACACACACACACACACACACAAACATATATATATATTACCAAACAAAGTGTCATTAAATGTAATAAAAAGTCATTAAATTATTTATTACATAACGCATCACAAGAGATTGTTTTGACAATCGTTGATATCTATTTTCATTCACATTCACACAAAACTGGTCAAATTGTTACTGAGATGTAAGAGCTACTTTAGGAACCATGCCTACAGGCGCATCCTAAGTAGGGAGTTGAGCACTGAGATTTCGGTCCAAATTATACTTAAATTTCTGCATGCAATAGGGGAAGTAGGAAACAGGGAGGGAATTCCAAAGCCTAGCAGTTCTAGGTACAACATTTTCAGGATGGAAAACTTTCCGGCATTAAAAGATCTTTTCAGTAAAAACAGAAATTTTGCTGCTTGTCTGGTAAGTCGGGTAAAAATCCGGGATTATATAATCCAAGTGCAAAAGAGTTTCTTTCTATTGGTGTTATTTTACTAATAATTTAGTTTTGTTTATGAATCACGTCTTTGATTTCAACTGATTATATTTATTTCCTAGAATGATAGCATGCTGCATCCGATTATCTGGAATAAGACTAGACAAAATTCGCAGAATGCCGACCCCCCCATATTTGCTTTTGCAAGAGACCCTAACACTCAAGAGGCACATGTCTTTCTTATGAGTGCCGTACATTTTCTTTAGTGTAAACTTTTGGTGTAATCTTGTCATGTTTTGTTGAAGTATGTTACGAATTTAAACACAGGTTTATTGTCCCTGTGATCCTGCCACAGAGGTAGTGTTTATTTATCCCATAAGTAGGAATAAGAATGTATTATCGCACAAATTTCATCTGTAACATTTTTTACAATAAAAATATTAATTAGTTTTGGTTTCTAGAGCTTATAACTGATATCAAACGTTTCCAGACCAAAGTACGTATATTGAGCATTACCTTGAAGATATATCGTCGATATTATAACATTATATATATATATATATATATATATATATATATATATATATATATATATATATATATATATATATATTATATATATATATTGGCAGCAAGTCATTATTCAAGCACGTCTGATTGAATACGTCAGAATTCTTTCTTCCGATTTTGTTGGATATCTTTTCAATTCGTCGAACGGTCTTTTTTATTTCGACTGATGTGTTTTATATTATGGCGCCCAAAAGTTATTGTTCAGCTATATTCTTCTCAAGCTTTCTTACTGATCGTCGTCAGGAGCGATTGTTGTTGTCGTTTTCCTTTTCTTTATTGAGGCTTGGTGTATTTATAGTTAGCTTCTTTGAAAAAAAATTTTTTTTTTAATTTTAATTTTAATTTAAAATTTTTTTTTTTATTTTATTGGTGATAAAGGTGGGCACAGGATGGGTAGGAGCGAATTATTTTTATTTTTAATTTCGATTTTCTTATTTTATTTATTTAGTTTATTGTTAGTTATTGAATACTGTTAGTATATTTTTCCCGGTATTAAATGAGAACGGGCTGTAGTTTTTAATTAGTATGGCTTCTGTAATTTTAGTCTTCATGTGCAATTATTAAGATATCGAATTTTAGTATTGTTAGTTAAGATATTTCTATTAGGCTAATTGACTGTAAGCTTTTATGGTGGTATGTTAGGTGTTGTTTTGTGGCGCTATTGTCAGCTAAATGATAGGTTAGTCGTCGGGAGAGTGTTCTTGTGGTGTGGCCTATGTATGCGTTGTATGAGTTTTTAAAGTGAGTATTTTCGGTGTTAGTATCATTATTGTTTTTAATTATTAAATCGGAGCTTTTAAATTTAGTATAATATTAGTTTAATCATTTTGCTCTGATTGATGAGGCTGGTGTATCTTTTAATTAGGTTTGTTATTATTTTTTCGTTTGTTTTGTAGTTAATGTGTAGTTCGTTTTCATAATAACTTTGATGGTGTCGTTTATGTCAGGGTTAGGATTTATGTTTTTATTGTGGATTAAATAGAGTTTTATATGCTTATCGAAAATTTTATAGGTAAAATTGTTGTTTATCAGGGTTGTTATATATATATATATATATATATATATATATATATATATACTAGCATGGAGACTAACGTTGCCCGGGAATTGAATGAGGATCAACAAATGTTTTACCCTCCCATATTTAACTTAAAAATTTTAAATGCAAGGCTATGGTCCAATTGTGCTTTAAACAGAAACATTCATTTCCATAACGCCCCTGTCATATCAAAGAACCTAGTGTTGATTTTATATCTCGGGCCTTTCTGCTTGTGCGGTAATATAACTTCGCAAATGCACTGGTAATGTTAGGCTGTATAAGGTGTTAATTTGAATCAAAATCGTCTGTTTCTTCTTTCATCAGATTTTTTCGATTTTCAATACTTATCGGAGACATTCCAATACAAAACCTATCCAAGGACACTGCTAAGCATATAATGTACATTTGTGTGAAGTTTACAAAAAAAATCAACCCAACTGTTTAAGAACGAACTTACACACACAGATAAAGTTCCTTATATATATATATATATATACATATATATATATATATATATATATATATATATATATATATATATATATATATATATATATATCCTGACAGAGCTACCCGGCGTTGCCCTGACCATATAAAAACGAAACATGAATTTTCGTTTGAATACACTCTGTATATCACTTTTTATCCCGGGTACTTCCGAACAAAATATTAATGTTACTCTTCCTGGGCAACAGGGCTTTTTTACATACTTGCTCTATCAAAGATACGACCTCCAATAACGCCGCATAGGTTTCTTATAACATTGTGTAACAAACACTATGACATTTTATTGTAAATACCCTTCGTAAAAAAGAGTACTTCTGCAGCTCAGGAACATGAAACGAATGTGTGTATTTTAGCTTCAAGAAGGGCCGATAGAGATCGTTTCTCAGCCAAAAAGCAGGGGGTCGATAACTCGTACTTTTCGAAAAGTTTGTGCAAATTTTTCTCCGATTTTTATACAATCTTACTACAAAGAAGAACAAAACAAAAAAAATTATAAAAACAATATATAGATGTTTCATGTTTTTAATATATTTTTTTATGTTAAGTAACGAATCACCTATTGAAAAGAAATAATATTGAAACATTCAAATCTATTTGGTACTTTTGCATCTTTTGAACCAGATGTAACTCAGTTTCGCCTCAGCTTTCCTCGGAACACGGCGTCAACAGCTCGGGTTCAGCTGCTGCCTAACGTAACATGGCGATCAGCCAATCACAACACCGCGCGCTGAGTTTCAACTCGACGCGCGTGTGCGCCCAAACAACAGACGAGAATTTGGATACCAATTGTAAAAAAAAAAAAAAAAATCCATCATTTCTTACATGCAAGTTAATACATCTTAGCAAAAAGGGGAAGCATTATCGACGGCTACGGCGGGAGATATGGGAATGTTAAATCTCGATGGTGGACAGCAATCCAAACTGGGAGCTTCTTCGCAAAATCACGGCTGGAAATCGCGTGCATTATCAAACTGATATACAGCTATGAATACCCCCCCCCCCAGCGCGAATGTGGTTGGGATCAGCGCACAGTGATCCGTTTGTCTCCATATTAACTCACATCGCCGAAAGCTACCCGGTTGGTGAAGAGCTTCCTTACATGTCCGCTACCATGTTCTCCGTCCACTTTGCCGTCGTCTGCTACCATCCAAAAGTATGAGAAAAAAAACATCTTCCTAAGGAAATTTTGTACTTGTGCACATTTACTACAGTTCTAAAATAACGTTATTATTTCGGAAGCCATTCTTAACATGGGAAGGGTTGGTGTTTTGTAACACTGATTACTGTACACGCAATAACCCTTATCCCCGAGTGGCATTCGGCCCTTCATAAGTGGTGACCCCCCCATGTAAAAAAAACTATTCCGTGCTTCCACCTAACAATTTAATAATAAAAAAGGGTAAATTTTACATTCGGTCAACCTCCACAATTTTCTTTAAAATGATGACTTTTGAAGGTTTTCGACTATGCTGAATAAGAAAATCTCATTTAAATTTTGTAGTTTCCGACATGAGTAATTTGTATATCCATTTATTTGCGGACTATTATCCTCATCTTCATAGTTGTTGTTTGATAACGTTTCAGTCAACTATTCCTCTGGTATAGTTAGTCAAAACAACTATGGAAGGCAGTCAAGACTGAAGTTACAGTTAAGAGACTCAGTATTCCTATCATGTCGTGGTTAACGACCTGACGAAGTCCAGAGGAAAAGTTGGCCGAAACGTCGTGAAATAAAAATTATGAAGATAAAGATAACAGTCCGCAAATAAATAAATAAATAAATAAAAAAGATTAATGTTTGGTGCATTTTAGATCAGGAAACCATTATCTTCAGAAAACCTGATCTGGTAACACCAAATATGCAGGAAAGAAAGAAAGAAAGTTATTCTCAGCTGGGGTAATAAGATGAGTTCTTGATCTAAATGTCTTACAAAGGAGGGATCAAATTAAAACTCAGTGTAACAGCTTTCGTGTAAAATAAAATCGAGCAGAGAAAGACTATCGTTTAAATGGGAAATGATCAAAGGGATATAGCAGAGAAATAAATGATTATAGAATTTGGAATTTTACATAGTCTGAAAACGTATCCATTAAACGAATACTTCAACCCGTTTAATTATGTACAAATGCAGTTTCGCCATATTTGATTATGAGAATTCAACATTCTGATAACGTTTATTTGTACTCGCACAACAAAAATAAACCTTTCTAAATAAACATTCGAAGGCAAGAGAGGAAGAGATACAGAATGAGAGAGAGTGAGTGGAGGTATAGGTTGTGGATGGATATTTTGGCGCCACAAACAATGATACTTCTATTTACTGTCTCGTAAATTAGGGAAATGACGACACTTAATTATTAGTAATTATGAAATTGCTTCTTTTTTTTCATTCACTAATTAGTATATTTTACTTTGTATATGACATCAGCCACAAATCCTTGATTTATGTAATTTTTTTCTTTATCTTTGTCCTAATCGACTGTGCCCTATTTGAAATAGTTACACTTATTAAAAACTGGCCTATTGCCTAATTTAGTCCCTGTGGAAAGAAAAATATATAAATATGTAAACGTAAACTTACGCTCTCTCTCTCTCCCACACGCGCGTACACATACACACACACGCGCGCACGCACGCACTTTTAGAAGAAATATTTAAAAATTATTTTGGTATTTTTTTACGACCTGTCCCAGCGTAGTATAAACACCTTCAACCACCTCATGTTAAGAACGGCTTTCGGAATAAACATCCACCCCAACCTCTCCATGTTAAGAACGGTTTTCGAGGTTGGGGGTGTTTAATCTGAAAGCCGTTCTTAACATGGGGAGGTTGTGGGGTGTTTATAATACGCTGGGGAAAATCGTAAACATGTGCCATTATTTTTATGCGTGCAGACACTAGTTTTTCATGCTTACACAATCAGCAGTGTAGGAAGTGATACTCCCTGCTGGTCAGGGGATTCGAACTCAGTCAAAAAAGAAAATCACCCTTAAATTCTAACCAAAAAAAAACCAGGAACAGAAAGGTGACGGAAATTAAGTGCCTATAAATGCAAAATCGGTGGATATATATAGTAAACAGTCAGAGGATATACAGGGTGGAACGATAAACTTATCGCTTTAGAAAAGACCACATGATTCCATTTCCGTTTGATGAAAACCAGTTTGCTTATTTTGTTGCAGACTATCTACTAGTTGGATAGTTGTGTAGGAATCTTCTATCATGTCTGGAAATCACACTATGTTCAACAAGCGAGATTGGAGATACGCCGCTATACAACTCCTTCTCTCTACTGATCAAAGTTATGACCATTGTCGGAAAGCTCAAAATGCATCGCTGGATTGCCACAAATAACAGGGACGTGCCCAGGGTGATGAAAACAAAGTTTCCAGCCACGGGTATAGTCTTTAGTGTGGTTTCAAGTCAGGGCCACATCATGCCACCTCACATCTTCGAAGTCGGCTTGAAAGTCAACGCCAAAGTATACCTCGATGTGTATGGTGATCCCCTGGTGCAATCATGTAGCAGCTGGTAGACCCTGGATCTGGTAGTAAGACTCGACGCCGGCATACAAGTTCAAAGACACCCAAAAGATTTGGCTTTAGGAGTGCAACAACTTTGTACCCTTCTCTCATTTGTCCCTGTCTTCCCCCGACCTGAACCCGCTGGACTACTTCGTTTGGTCATATATTGGTTAACATGACCTCATACAAATCCAAAGCCAGCCTGATCGCCGCCATCCGCTGAGTATTTGCCGAACTCCTGTCGACAATTGTGGAAAAGACATGCTCCCTAGTCCCAGACCCGTATCGAGGCGGTAATTGAGACTGAAGGCGGCTACATTGAATAGATGTCAGCTCTACTACATAATCAAGTTTCCTGAATTGATCTTTTTCAATAAAAGTTTAAAATAAAGCTGTATTGTTGTTTTCTTTAGGGCGACAACTTTATCGTTTCAACCATATATATATATATATATATATATATATATATATATATATATATATATATATATAAATAAATAAATGTTTAGAGGTACAGAATTTGTATATGGTTTTAAATAAAACACTAGGCAGAAGTTTCTCGAGAGCTCTTTCGGCTATCATCTCTTCAGGAGTAAATCGATAGCAATCTAAATAATATTGTAACGAAAATGAAGAGTTCTATTGGGGAACTTATTTAATGTGCCAACGTACGGGGACATTAATTAAATTTATTTACGTTTAAAAACGATTAAAAATGTTTGCACAACGAGGGAGAAAAAAAAAAGTGGGAGAAAAAATTCAAAGTTCCTCAAAGAGAAACAATGCGTTTGATGTTTTTTTTTTGCCGGCACAAAGAAGGTTGACGCACCGCGATAGAGACGGCCTCCAAAATCTTTAAATGGTTTTTGGAGTCCGCTCTATGTAGCACCTCGAACCAATCTATTTTATATCTATCGGCACAGCACGGGTTGTCAACCAAATGCTGGCCAATAGCAGAGTCCAATGCTGCAGAAGGAGGGAGACCACCGAACCCCATCCTCCCTTGTCTGATCTTCGATGGAACATGCTGGTTTATACGAGTCAAAAGGTGCAAGGATGTTCGCCCAGCATAACCAGCATCGCACTGGCATCTAAACTGATATACAATATTACTATTTTGGATGTAAGGCAAACTATCCTTGCGGAAAGACGGAAAAGCAGGTCTCGTAGTATATACCACACGCAAGGTAACCGAATTGAAGCAATCGTAAATATTCGTAAGAAGTATTTACGATTGCTTCAATTTGCCGTATACTATTTTGTTTTTTCCCGTCTTTGATGCTAATCATGTATTTAAGGTTTCTCTTTGATATTTAATCCCGGTGCTGATGAACGATACTTTATCCAAATAAAATATTTATATCATCTCAGAAACAATCGTACACCGAGTGGTTACTGGTGTTTTTTTTTTGTTTTTTTTTTTTTTACACAGTGATCACCACTTATCAAGGCCCGGAAGCCACTCAGGGATAAGGGTTATTGCAAGTACATCACGTTAGTGAGGAGATTTTATGAAGTGTTTAATTAGG
Source organism: Euprymna scolopes (assembly GCF_053919585.1). Taxonomy (NCBI): domain Eukaryota; kingdom Metazoa; phylum Mollusca; class Cephalopoda; order Sepiida; family Sepiolidae; genus Euprymna; species Euprymna scolopes. The sequence continues at coordinate 74,370,790 of NC_136516.1, read as the reverse complement.
GGGGCGGTTCATTAGGAATTTGTTAACATTAGACTTGAAGACATCCAAGTTGTAGTCCGGAGGGAAGCAGGCAGACGGAACAGAGTTCCACAGGTGTTAAATTCTTGTAGTCTAGTAAATGTTTTTTTCCGTGAATCATGTTATCTTTCGCTTTAAAAATTGGCTAAAATTACTTCTAACAGTACTTATAAAAATACATCTAATCAGCATTTTAATATTGAAATTAATTTATTACACATATTTTATAACTAAAGACATAGACAAATAATTGAAGAACATAACTAAACAAAATTAATATATCAATACAATAATAAATAAATAATATAATCAATCGCACCTCTTATATATCATTCTACGTTTGCCAAACCATTTTAGAATGTATATATATATATATATGTGTGTGTGTGTGTGTGTGTGTGTGTGTGTGTGTGTGTGTGTGTGTGTGTATGTATGACAAAGAGTCTATATTCGAAATTTCAGGATGATGTCCATCTTATCGATTATTTCTTTCAGCATGTTATAATGTTCAATTTTTGACAACACCTGTTTAGTAGCGCAGAATAATTCATGTAATTATTATGTCAATTTTTGAATTTATTCCGCCCTTAACTCATCAGAAGAATAGAAACTCATCAACTTCAAAAAAAATAAATAAATAAAAATAAAATAAAAGAATGTGGAAATTATTACAAATCCCAAAATCGGAAGAGAAGTTTCAATTGTGCTTTCTTTTAGTTTAATTATCTTTGAATTTTATATATATATATATATATATATATATATATATATATATATATATATATATATATATATATATATATATATATATAGTCATCCACATGCAGTACTGTTTCGCTGTTTCACAGCTCCTCAGTGCGGCTAGACAGGCAATTGTTTCAAGCCAGGATCGAAACCTGACCGCTCTAATGACAATCAAGGTTTCTCACCATTTCGCTATACGTCTGATGTTGCGTGGGTAATGAATTAACAATTTTTTGACATAGTCCAAATGCCCCCGCTCGATATATATATATATATATATATATATATATGGAACAAGCAAAACCTTTTTCCAAAATACTTTGCTCTTAAAGAGAATCATGAGATCGAAATCGTTAGAGTAATGAACGAAGCATAAATCCCGACTCCCCATTTCCTAAATATTTCTCTCACAAACAGAGCAAATGACTTTGCTAGCATGCTACCGATGTTCACCTGTTTTTGACCATTATTGTAAATTTGTTTCATAACGCACTTAAATTTAATCTTCGAGCTTTGTTTCCCGTTAAGATATACTAAATAAAATTAAAATATAAATTTTCAAAATCTCTCAAAGACCTCCTTGCTGAATTACTGACTACAGGTCGAAAATAAATAGAAACCTTACAGAACAGAACGTGTAATTTGAAAGTTTCGTGGAAAGAAAGCCTCTTTTTTTTTTTTTTTAATAAATTACTTGCATGCATAATATTGTAAAGTTATTGCTTATTCACCTAAATTGCTTTACTGCTCTTAATTACTGACATTTCTCCGCTCTATCTGAAAGTAATAAATTATGATTCCTTGACGATGTGTTGTCTAAATATAAGACCTATACTGGCTGTACGTATATGGTTACATATATGATACTAAAATAGCTGGCACGAATTCTTTTCTAAAGGACTAGTTACTTTGCCTCCAAGACGACTTCCTGTGTCTGTTTTGCATGATAAACATTATTCCAAATCCTTATACTACTAAACACTACTCAAATCCCTGCATATCCTAATGCATATTAATACTGTATCCTTATAAGTTATATCATCTCCCGTGTCCCAGCTGGACAAAAAACCAATTGCTCTTCTCCTAAAAAATCTCATGCTTTGCACATCCCTCGGGAGGAAGGGGTTTTTAGTTTCCAGTCCTTAACCCTAGAAGACTGACTTTTAAAAATCTATACTAGTCATCTATAGTTATCTACTAAGAAAGAGTGCCTTATCTTATAACTTATATCTATATTCTATGGATTAACTATAAGATGGATAGTTATTAGCCATATTCCGTAGTTGTACTCAAAGTGGTCTATATTAAATAGCAACTCTATATCTCTTTCACTTAGATGGACCAAAACACTGATGATTTACATGAAAAATAACACTTGAAGCTCATTTCGAATCGTACCTTACCATTTTTACTGTGATTTTTCCAATGTATATATTAACCCTCAAACTACATTTGATCCTCGTTGAACTCAAAGTATTCATATCAAATCTACACCCATACGCATGCGTACCCGCCCCTTCCCCGTGTTTCCACTCAGAACCTGTGAATAACCACATTTTCCAATCTTAATCCTATTATGAGGAGTGTAACTTTAAAGTAGGTACTAATTATCTCTTATACTAATTCGATTAATCCTAACTACCCATGCAGGCGTGTAGAAATACCTGGCTTTGAAACCAGGCGTGGTGGAAACCTTCTCGGTGCTGATGGACCCATAGATCTGGTAAGGTCATTCATATAGGGGAAGGAAAACTCCGATGTTAAACCTGTGTTAATAACTTTATACGTCTTGACACCAATCGTGGGAGAGAGGCCTTTCACCACAATAATTGGCTTTGCTTCTCTAACTACACAGATACAGCTGATAGCATTATCCAGAATTTTTCTATATCCCGTGCCTTGACACAGACAGTAGCATTCCCGACTTGTCTCCCAGATGGTCAGGAAACGAGCCTCACTTCTGGATTTATTTCTGACAACAGTTCCTGAGGATTGTGTAACGAATGCCAATTACCCACCCGGGAATGCTGATCATGCGGTGATAATGATAGGCATCACTCTAAACTGTCGACACCACGTTGAAGAACTACTGTTCAAAACGACAATAAAGTTGACTGGGATGCCATTAGAGATCACATCAGAGATGTCCCATGGGGAAATATCTTTTCTCTTCCTGCTGAACAGCATACAAATGAGGCCATTGAATGGTTCAAAGCAGCAATTGGAAGTTCTATAATAAACCCCACTATTCCCAATGGTTTACTTCTACTTGAGCAGCTGCCATCTCTCACATGCATACCACTTATTTATCCGGCATAAGTCCAGCACAAACAGACAAAAGTTTATAGAAGTTAGAAGTAATTGTAAGAAAGAAGTAGCGACAGCTAAGAGAGAATACAGTGAAACCACCGGAAAGCGCATTGAAGCGCAGAAATTAGGAACTCGTGATTTCTTTAAAATCTGCAACAATGTAGCAAATAATAGGCAATCAACAATTCCCTCACTATTCAACAATCATGAGGTTGTTTGCAGAGTAACCGAGGAGGCTAACATGCTTGTCCGTCAGTTTGCCTCGAACTCTACTTTGAACCCAACAAACCACTCTCTCCCTGATTTTCCTTTGTGGACAGAAACCACACTAGGTGATCTGAAAATAACCCCATCTCAAGTACATGATATCATAAAAAACCTTGACACCGGAAAAGCATGTGGACCTGATCTCATCCCAGCTGTACTGATAAAACTGCTCCGCTGAGATTGCCCCAGTTCTCTCTAAACTCTTTAACAAATTCCTTAACGAATCATGTTTTTCTGACTGCTGGAACACTTCTTCTATGGTACCACTTTACAAGAATTCTGGTGAAAGAACTGACCTATTAAATTATCGACCCATTAGCCTCCTCCCTCTTTTCGCCAAAATATTTGAGTCCATAATTAATCAAGCTCCAGTCCACCATCTTATTCGACCATCAATATGGATTTAAGCAAGCCCGTTTTACTGCTAATATTCTAACATTAATCTCTGAACGTATATATGATGCACTGGATAAGGCAGGGTAGGGTAGGGTAATAGCCCTTGATATATCTAAGGTTTTGATAGGGTATGGCACGATGGTCTTCTCATGAAAATCAGATGCTATGGTATTACTGGACAAATAAATTTTAAAATCCTTCTTAAGTAAGAGAACAATCCAGGTCGTCCTCGATGGTCGTACGTCTAAACTGCTCAACTCCCTACATATCATCAAAGTGGATCTGTGCCTTGTTTGGGATGAAAATGTAATAAAAAAAAGCACTCAAAGCTACATTTTACAATCTGTTAACCATAACATAAAAAAAAATTGCTCGCCACGTCGAGAACATAACCAAGAAAAGCAAAAACGACAAAAACTCTGTCATATTCTATTAAACTAGCTTAAGTCTAAATGTACACACACACACACACACACACACACACACACACATACACACACATATATATATATATATATATATATATATATATATATATATATATATATATATATATATCCGAGACGATGTGGTCAGTACTTCAGCTCTATGTTTGTGAAATGGCAGTACTGTCCAACTCTGAAGTGGCAGTCTCTGCCGCCCTCGATGCAGATAAAGGTGGATGGCTACTGGGGCTGCTAATATGGCTGCTTCCGCCTGACTCGCTTCAATGACTTTATACATGATGGCTTGAATTTTAAGTTTAAGTTTAAAATGCAAAAGTCAAGTATCATGGTTTAATTGTCCTCTAAACAGAAACATTCATTTCGAATGCATCCCTATCTTATCAAAAAACCTAATGTTAATTTTATACATTAAAAAAACATTAAAAGGGTAAATAAATGTTAAAAAATTGTTTAATCAAGTTTTTCATTGGAGAAGTTAATTAATCTCTTGCAATCATTGTATTAGTTTGTTTCCAACATTTTCCATTAATATTTATATTTATTTAGGTATCATCAGCTGTTCCTAACTGTTTAGGGGCGGGGGTTAAAAGCAAAACAGTAAATTAAATAGTATATCCTCATCAGTGTTATACATTTAAAAAATTTCAACTTGCAAAATGTTTGAGCATTTGCGCTTTTGCAAGCATAAATTAAGTGACAATCTACTAATTAGTACCATGTTAGTACGTCGGCACTCACATAACCTAGTCGAACTAATTATTCTCACTGGTGTCGCTTGGATGGTTTGTTTAATTCGTAAGAAGTATAAATATTCCGATGCAATTTAAATTATATCAACCGACCGAATCGAGGTATGGATGATGTAGGTGGATATTGCTTGATAATTTCTTCACCTGACTACAAAATTGGCAAATTCACTTTCAAATTTAGTTGGGTGAATTAAGTTCACTGATACCAGTAACATAGTTGAGAAAGGTATGAAGCCCAACTTTCCCCATTATGGGAATCGTCTGATTTCAAATTTACGAAAAATATGCATTCACTTATGCACTTGTATGATTACTGTAATAATGTGGGTCGGAATTTTGCATAGAGCTCACTAAGATCGTGCCTCAGGATTGTCTGGTCTGCACGAAGTCCTCCTCGTCTGTCGTAAGCATTCGTTATAACCGTAACATTCCAAGTGCTTACCTTCAAGACGGAGAATGTAAGGCTCAATGCTTGCATACGAAGTCGGGGAAAGTTTCAGCCAGAACACAAAAAAAAAAAAAAAAGGAATGGTGCAGAAGCAATACTGTCTCTTCCACTCAATCGGTTTTTTAGTTTAACGCCTGACACATATTTACTTGCCCTATTCAGAGATGTGGACGACCAGAAAACTGCGGATCTTGGTGCTGACTCCAAGATTTTTATCAGGGCCCTGTTAGCTTCGTACCTTTGACATTACTATGTTGCCACCTTCTCTAACACAGTGATGACGGGTTGGACTTTCGAGAGTTGGGCATTACAGATGCATTACTATCGTCATACCTTGTCTCATTATCATTGTTGTCAGGTGAGTCGAATGTGAATATATAAACACAAGAACATAAGCTACGAAGATGTCGAAAGCAAACCCAAAGTCTATTTTTTAGTCTCCATGTTTAAGTAATGAGAAATCTATACTCCTATAATTTTTTCTAATTATTTAAAAAGAAAATACAACGTTCTTATATATGGATCTTGGAATTGCATTCATCGGCAAAGGATCTAGCTAATTTGCATATTTTTTTAAACATTCACTGAAATTAATTCCCTGTCCGTTTTTTCGTTTGGTTTTTATAGGATGATCATCTTTAGTTAACTATTACGTGTAATTATATTCATGCAAATATTCTACATACGTGTGAAATATTTGCGTAAAAAGGTTACAGTAAACACAAACCTCTTTCTATATCTATTTATGTATGCGTGTATATTTCTATATCTATTTATGTATGCGTGTATATATTTAAAAAATATTTTGCCTACCAAACTCCTCTGTAAGTTTTTGGTCTACATGCATGAAACTTACTATATAGGGTATTCGAACCCATGCGAAACTTTATGTTTAGATTTTAGTCGAGGAAATTCGGTGCAAAAGTGTAAAAATTAAAATATGGAATTTGCCAGGTGAAAGTCGAACGACGGCATTACGATTATGCATGCGTGACGTAATAGCTATTGGTTCATATTTTAATTTTTAGCCTTTGCAGCAAACATGTCTTCATGGCTCAGGCAATAATGTAAAATGAAAAAGTAAATCATAAGCTAAACGTTTTGGTTTCGATTCTCGGTGGTGGCGCATGAGTAATTTTTTTTTAATCATTACTATATATTGGGTCCAATATAATATAAGAATAAATACAATACATTAATCAAAATATATTTAAGGGTATTTTACAACCGGGCAATGTCGGGAAGCATGCTAGTATATAAATATATAGTTGAGTTTTTCCTCAGGCCTATATTTTAATGTAAAAATCATTAACATATATACTCAGTCATGGATAAGCGAGCGATTTCATGAAGATCAACTAATTTGCATATTCCTTTAAAAACCGAACGTTCGTAAATTAATTATTCTTTTTTATGGTTTTAATTAGACGATTAGTTTCATTATACTATTACGCTAAATTCTTTTTGTGCATAGTTTCTACAGTGTGCATGATTGCGTAGAATTTAGGATGAAAACTTTCAAGAACATTGACATGTTTAAACACGTGCGCGCGCACACACACTGACATGTTTAAACACACACACACATACACACACGCGCACACACACACACACACACACACACACACACACACACACACATATATATATATATAAAAATAAAAAATAATATAAAAAATATAAAACGGAAATTACATAATTGTCGATGCATCGACAATTATGTAATTTCCGTGTTATATTTTTTATCTTATTGCTCTGTTTACCACATTGAGCTCTCATACCCGGATTTCCTCTGGAATTATTCCACTATAACACTATTTATATATATATATATATATATATATATATATATATATATATATATATATATATATATATATATATATATATTCCTAAAACGTTGAGTTTTTCTCGTTCCGACATTGATATTAAAACCCTACCTTTTTTTATTTAAATTTTTTTAAAACGAACTTCTTAATTTACACAGTCATGGACATGCGAACGACTACGTGAAGGTAAACTAATTTGCATAATTCTTAAAAAACGAGCGTTAACTAATAATTTATGTATTTTTAATGGTTTCTTATTAGATTATTGGTTTCATTTCACTATTGTGCTGGATTCTATTTATGTACTGTGTAGAATTTAAGATGAATATGTTCTATCTCACGGATATATATATATATATATATATATATATATATATATATATATATATATATATATATCGTCGTCTGCGCCCACTCGTGTCCGAGTATCGGGTCCATCATTTGCCTCCTATTTTCTATTATTATAGAGTTAATGTTCTATCGATTTTTATATATTATAAAGTTGCGATTTCAAAAATAAAAAAAAAATATATCCATATAACTTTGGTGCATCAAATTGAGTTTATTCAGCTATAATCGAAACTGAAACCAAAATTTATGAAGAATTCTTGATCAAATTATTTATTTAAAAAAAAAATGGATCACTGGAGTTTCATTAGCTTAATTGAAATCGAAACCTAAACTTAGGAAGAATTCTTGGTAAAATCATTTATATAAAGAATAGATGATTTAAGTGCCATCAGCTATAATTTAAACCGAAACCAAAAACTTATGAAGAATTCTTGGTAAAATTATTTATTATAAGAAATGGGAATCCATAATTAAACAACAGTCACTCGGATGTAATTGTGACATGCAAAATAAATAACACACACGCTGTCGTATTAATATATAGTATAAGTCATAAAAACCACGCTCCTTTCCTACTACTAACCCTAAGTATGGGTGGCAATACAAAAAATATAGCAATTACATGTGATTTTATGATTTTGCTGATCGACATTATAATTAGTGGTAAAAATTTATTAACGGTTTAAAAAGTTATAATATACCGAAATGGAGTCAGTTTACATTATATTATATGCACAACTGAACCCCTATTCTAAATTCTAAAATAACGTTTCAGTGTGCTCACACATAATCGCTGTAAAAAGTAAAATCTCATAAGAGGTGGGTGTAGTTTGCTTGAAGCATTGTATAGTATGTAGTTAAATGGAATTGTAGAAGGCGGTACAATGCAGAAGTAACGGAAAGACACAAGCTGAAGCAGGTGAGAAATTTATTAATACAACTTATAAATACATGTGTACATATTAATATTTCATATACGCAGTATATTTATATTTACACAGTGGCTACTTGGGAAAGTCGGTCTGGTGGTATGTCCGTGTAATATAATATTTCGAGAAAGATCTCTTCGTCAGATATTTACTTGACTTTGACAAACGTGTTGTTGTAAGCAGTAACTATACCGCAGCAAATCATTGCTCGGGACTAGTGGGTAACGTTTGAGGAAATTAATTTGGCAGCTGACTGTAGCACGTTTTTCAGAAAGTCGAAATAATTTTTTGGTTATGGCAAACTCTGTCTGGCTCAGACAAAGGGATAAGAGGTGGGTGTAGTTTGCTTGAAGCATTGTATAGTATGTAGTTAAATGGAATTGTAGAAGGCGGTACAATACAGAAGTAACGTAAAGACACAAGCTGAAGCAGGTGAGAAATTTTATTAATACAACTTATAAATACATGTGTACATATTAATATTTCATATACGCAGTATATTTATATTTGCACAGTGGTTACCTATGTTTTGAGTATTTTCACTGTAAATAAAAGTTTTTTTTTAAGTTAACAAACTTCTCAATGTTTGCTTGTCCAAAGTTTTGATAAACTTGTGAGATTTTCATCTATATTTTCACTTGTGCCAAAACCAAACAAAATATAAGGAAACATGAAATATTTCAAAGGATGTTGCCTAAAAGGTAGATATTTTAAGCTGGTTGTAAGCTCATTTGTTGCTGCAGAGTTTGTTTTAGATTTCTCGGTTTGAAGTTATTTTTTTAGATTGACGTGAACGCCAGAATACTCCAATTAAAAGTCAAATATGAACAGGTAAAATTATAGATGAATAAAAGGTCAATAAAATGAGATATAGTTTGTTTAAACAGTTACATTAAATTTAGCTTATATTTGTAGTTTTTTTTTTACTTACAAGTGCGGACTTTCTTTTTGCCGCCTGTATATATATATATATATATATATATATATATATATATATATATATATATATATATATATATATATATATATATATGACCTTGTCAGTGTGTGTGCGAAACGTCTTTACAAAACTCCACTATGAATATTTGGTCTACAGATTTGCAACTTCATATATAGGGCATCTGGACATCGGGAATGCTTTCGATTTTGATTTTAGCCTGTATAAATAGCTGTTAAGGGGCAGAAATTTAAATAAAAACACAGTTAACCATGACAGGAGTACATCAACTAATTTTTGAGTGTGTATGCGTATACATTTTTAGCTTGAACTCGCTTAACTATTAGCGCCCCCCCTTTTTTATATCTATCTGGCGATAGTTCTGACGCTAACAAATGTTGAAACGTTAAATAAAGACTGTTACTGGAGCACTGAAATTTTTGGTTTTGATTACAACTGATGGCATCGAACTCCTCTTTGAAATCATTACTATATATATTGGGTACAATATAATAAGCAATAGAGAATTTGCTCTATAATAATAAATACGAAATCTGCATGAATTAAAATATGTGTAAGCGTATTTTACGACCGGACAATACCGGATGGCCTGGTAATAATACACACACACACCCTATCTCTGTCTGTTTGTCTGTCTGTCTGTCTGTCTGTCTCTCTCTCTCTCTCTCTCTCTCTCTCTCTCTCTCTCTATATATATATATATATATATATATATATATATATATATTCACACTGAAGAAGACCGAAGGATCGGTCGAAAATATGTGCTATTGAAAGAAATATTTTCATTTTTTTTGAAAGACCTTTTGTATTCCTACACGTCAACATATAGGAAATAAATACAGAAAAGATATAAACATTTATATGTTTTTCATATTGGTTTTCATCCCCCCTCACACGTGTGTATATATATATATATATATATATATATATATATATATATATATATATATATATAAACAAAAAGAAAGAATCACAGAGGTGACTGAGGACAGACGTTACATAAAATATTTCGTATAAACGAAAAAAAGAAATCAACTCAAATCAAACATGTTGAATGCTGCACCATATACCAGGTGCCAGATTAAGTGTGTAGATTGAACCATCGTTTTAAAAAAATACACATTTTTGTTTATTGTTATTAAAATGCGACGTATATGTTTGCGCAAAAGAGCAAACAGGCAAATAACATTATTCATTTTATATTCTCAGGTAATGGCACCAACAGGAGAAAGCTTTCAATGTAAGTATTATTCAAAAACTCGGTCATTGCAAATTTCTAAATTGTTTTTTTTTTTTTTGTTGAAGAATCGCTGTAATATTTTAACAATTGTAAATCGCAAAATTACCCTGTTTTATTCACAATAAATAATTTTAAAGATTCTACGACGCATTTCTTACTTTGGACAGCTTAAAAAAACATACAGCGATGATATTTAAAAACAACTCACGTTTACTACTTCAAACAAATTTAATGTGTTTTTAAAATTACATTTTTTATCGAGTTTTTATAATTTCATATTTAAATGAAATCGCGATAGGACTTAGAAAATTTCCTATTCCACAATGAGGAAAATAAGCAGAAACCACACACACACACACACATATATATATATATATATATATATATATATATATATATATATATATATATATATATATATATATTCATTCTATGGATATATGATTATTTCTATTATATTTCACTTTTTATACATTATCCTTATTTTATGAAGCTCAATGTAATTAAAGAGCATATAATAAACAAATAACAGAAGTCTATATTCCAAATGATATGATGTTGACCATCTTGCAATTTATTTCTTTAAATACATTGACATTTGCAATTCTTGACAGTAATTGTTTGTAGCCCAAAATCATTCGTTTAATTATTATATCAATCAATGAATCTATTTTGCCCTTAACTTTTCAGAAGAAATAGCAATTATCGATCCACCGAAAGAAAATAAAATGCATTTGGACATAATTACAGAGTTCGAAAATTAGAAGAGAAGTTGCAATTACCTTTTATTTTATCTTTTATTACGCCATTTTGAATTTTCAAAGAAAAATCACTAAAATTTAAATATTCATATTAATAAATTCTATTAGTTTTGATAAACATTACTAAAACAATATTCTATTTAGTATATAACATATATCTATATATTTATTTAATTTTAGACGATACTAATTACAATATATTCTATTTTCGGTTATACCAATTGTTGATTTTATATGAGTTTTATATCTATACTCGCGGGGGTTTCCGGCGTTGCCCGGGTGTGTCGAACTGGTGTAGCAAGGAACCCCGAAAAAAAAGTGATAGTAGTGGCGGGGTGGGGGGAGCAAAACAACAGTAGGCAGCCCGTGTGGAGAAAGGTGTTAAAAAGGGCAGGCAGGCTCGAACCCGTAACGCGAAGGGGGGGGGGGAGGAAGAACGTAACGTCTTAGCCGATGTCTCCATCGTACAATCAGAGGTCGAGAGCGTTGGAATTAAGTGTAGTCAATCCAACGGTGACGATGACTTGCTAAAATGTCGGCCAAAAAAGACACCCCACCTTGTACAAAACTACTAAGCTGAGGATGAAGGAATTAATGTTTTGGCCAAATTTTTCGATATTTGTCGTCCGAAGGATTGATGTTTTAATATCAGTTTCGTCACGTTCGAACGTGTCTCTCGGAAGTTTTTGCGAGACATACAAACACACACATTTTGTCCTTTATATGTATAAGCTAGCCTGGGTGCCCGGCGTTGTCCGGGTGTAGGCTTGTGTTGAGCAAAAAAAAAGTGGTAGTAGGCAGGCAGGCTCGAACCTGTGACGCGAAGACAGAAAAGAAAGTGAAAGAAAATCTTACCGCTACTCCATGATGCGACCGGAACTCTAAAGCGTTCAAATTAAACGTAGTCAATCAAAAAGATTACTTGTAGAAATGGCGTTGCTTTTAAACCTCCCACGACGATCGTTTTTAATGTGGGTGGGGGGGGGGAAGCAACTCCCTCAAAAAGGGGGCACTCTGGCAGTATCCAAATAAATAGTAATTATCTCAGTATGAAGGGTTTCTCCTACATTGACCAAGGGCCAATTACAGAAAAGATACTACGCGGCCCGAAGGCAAGATGCCAGGGGGTTGCTTTCGAATAGTTTCGCTATATCTATAAAAAAAAACAAAAACAAATAGACACCGGAGACGACGGCACGGTGGTAATTTTGTTTAAATTGTTTGTTAAAGATAGAGGCAATGTCTTTTTGCGAATCTGAGATATTACGATCTGAGGAGTATGCAAAAACTTCTCCCGGAATCTAACTGACGCGAGAACCCCGAGGCAAAAAGCCTTTTGTGGACATACACAAACGCTTGCGCCCATTTGCCTTTTATATATTAGATATACAATTCAGTATTTTATTATAATTTAAATTAAATTTATTATTATGTAAATTATAATTCTTTATTGACATTTAATTATTTTTCATTAATCTTGCATAACTTTTTATAACACTGTCCATGGTCTAAAGAGGTTTCTGTTTTATTTAACACTAGCGAGAGTGCCAGGCGTTACCCGTGTGTCGGTGTAAAAAAAAAATTGTAGTTAGGTAGGCTTGAACCCGAAGCCTTGACGCGAAGGTGGAAAAGAAAGGGGGGAAAAACCGGTATTTTACTCGCTCGGCCACGGCGGGAGAGGAACAAAGACATTTTAATTTAACGATTAAAAAGTTAAATGACAGGTGTGTGAATTTAATGAGGTCAAATATCATGCCATATGGGGAAACTTAACTTTGGCTGCAAGCCAGTGTCTGCGTTTCCCTCAATGAATGAATTGTCTGATATAAGGGTTTCCCCCGCATTGATCAAACCTCATTGTTTTTTTGGACGTCCATGTCACGAGTGCAAGGGAGCTGCTTTATGCTATGGATTCACTTTCGCTTTTATACTGAAAAGCCAAACAAACACGAGTAAACCAAGAAATACCGCGAAAATAGCAAATTAAAGATACACGCGAGCTCGTCTTGTAAAACGTAGATATTATAATCTAGGTAGTATATAAAAGGTTCTAAGAAACAATAATCGAGCGCCCCCTCCATCCAAAAGTCTTTGCCGGGCATACACAAAAATATGCACACACATAAACCCACACACATTTTCGCTTTTATATTATTGATTCCTCTTTAATATTTCCTGATTGTTCCGATGATATAAAGTTATATTTAACTTTATTCTTCATCTTTCATTTAATATATTTCTGTTGGGTTTTTCTTGATAAGTTTTACCTTTTCCAATATATATTGTTTGATAAGATATATATATATATATATATATTTATATATATATATATATATATATTTATATATATACATATTTATATATATATACATATATACATATATATATATATATATATATATATATATATATATTCTTGAGTTAGAAGTCACGTTTAGTTTCAGAAGAGTTTCCGATGGGTAGTTATTCTATACAAGTCCTGGAGATGACGAATTCTCAATAGACAGCGGTTCTGTACAGGTTTTGGACTTTATAATTTTACAACAAAAGAGCAGAAGATTCTTCTCGTATTTACACGAAGAAAACATATGCAACGTTGCTAAACATGTTTAATTCTTATGGAGCTATTCTGGTTTCTGATTGGTTGATAGCAGAACGTGAATTAATTTGATTCGCCAGTTACTAGCAGATGCTTGGGAGTTTTTGTACTTTCACTTTCCTTTCACTGATTTATCTTGCAAATTCATTTCTTTTTCCATAATTCTTTTATTTTCAGAAGATATTTATAATTGTGTGAGAGTAATCCAATTTAAGATTTATTTAGTTATGAATTGGGTAGCAATACAATGGCTAGGATATCTTTTCAAAATGTTAAAATGTTAACTGTATAAAGACTTTCCAGTTTTTTATCAGATAAGTAAATAGTATATATATATATATATATATATATATATATATATATATATATATATATATATATATATATCAGATAAGTAAATAGTATATATATATATATATATATAATCTTTGAAGTTTTTAACCTTAAAAACTATACAAAAAAATATTTTTTATCATTCGTTAGAAAACCATCTAGTCAGTAAGTCATTTAATCACCTGCAATCACTGCATCAACTCTCTCTCGAATTTACTATCATACCAATAATTTATTTTTCAAGGGATCATCAGTTGTTTATCATGAAACACTGTTTCGGGGATTTTATATATATATATATATATATATATATATATATATATATATATATATATATATATATATATATATAATGACAAAGTTAATTAAAATTGAATGCCTGAAAACGAAAACCACTGTAAATAGTATCTATATCTGTGCCTTAAACTAATTAAAAATTCACAGAACGACGTTTCGTTCCGAGAAATGCCCATATGTAGAACACATTACCATGAGGCTACTTCTTTACTGACTACAACATGGTTGTCCCCTAGTCCAATGTAAACACGTTTTTATTGCACTTTTCTGATAAATAATCAAAATTCTATCCAAGTTCCCATCATTACTTATCATCACGGTGTTTTCTCATCACCCTTTGATCATTGTCCTCGAACAGCTTTTGGGCTTTGATAAGTGGTGACTTCCTTGTAAAACCAAAAGTAGAGTACAAATAAGCACTTTTTAAACAAACTTATGGATTAAAAATTTAATAAAGGACATAAAAGTAAAACGTTGTACAGTATCTATAATATATTTTGAACCTTTCATGAAAAAGAGGAAAGAACCCAGAAATTTGGACGAAATATCAATCACACTAAGTATGACGCATTATTCATGACATTATGTAGATGGTACAAGCCGTAAGAAAGAAAACAACGACTAGCTAGAATCGCAAATTGGGGGTTTAACTAATGCGCCAATAGATACCGTACATGTATAATGTTATTTTCTCTATCCGGTCAACGTCAGTTAAACCGGCTAGTAACAGGAAACATGATTGTTTTTTGTTTTTTTTTGCTGTTTTTTTTTCTAAATAATAAACATGATTATAATGCTACGCTAAATAAAACAAGATAATTCCGGTGCATTTAACTGAACTGAGAGATGTTATCAGGATAAACTGCTGTGGTTAAATCACCCAACAAGCTCTTTAATGCTATCTGCATAAACTCCTACGCCCATCGTGGAGGAGCGGCAAATATCTATCTATCTATCTATCTATCTATCTATCTATCTATCTATCTATTTCTTCATTTCTCGCTTTCGCTTTCCCTCTCTGTCTATATCTCTCTCTTTCTCTCTCTCTCTCTCTCTCTCTCTCTCTCTCTCTCTCTCTATATATATATATATATATATATATATATATATATATATATGTGTGTGTGTGTGTGTGTGTGTGTGAGGAGGGGAAGGATGGCCCGGTCGTACAATATGCTTAAACATGATATTTTAATTTATACAGATTGCGTATGAATTTTATCGAATGTTATATATTATGAAGAATAATTTGCCCTGTGGGCTAATTCGCAAATAAATAACTAAATAAAAATAATAAATAAATAAAATATAATAAATGAAATAAAATAATTCAATGAATAAATAAAAAAAAATAATAACAATATTATTCATCAAATTCCGTCGTTGTTTAAAATATCACGTCAACTGATATTTGGGTTTGACAACGGATGTCCTGGAAAAGTCATTTCTGATTAATGTTTAGTTTTAAAATATGCAAAATTGGTTCGTGTTATGTAGATTATTCGATGACGTTCTTTATCGACATTTTTACTCACTTAAACACTATTTTCTATTATAATCGATAATTTGTTACTCTCACAATCAATTGTCAAAAAAAAAAATCGAAAATGTTAAAAAAATGAATTCCCCTATTTCTATTAACGCTGAAAAAATAATTTGGATGAATAAAAAAATGTACCCGCCCCAATTTTCTCGTCCTAAAATTGAGAAACCATTCAATCATATATATGGGTTTACTGCTAACTGGGCGAGAAAGGGGGGGCATTACTCATTAATTTGTATAGAAGAATAATCCCTACGATAAAATATATTAAAAAGTTTATTTTCTAATTTTGTTGAGATTTTTTTCAGACGGTTTACATGTAATCGAAAAAAAAAAATGTAGAATTTTAAGTTTTGGAAGTTTTTTTTTTGGCGGAGGGGGTGGGGGTGATGATAAAACTTAACCGTGCCTTTTCAATCACTCTAATTTCTATTGAATCACGTAAATTACTGATAGTGGATTTCGTTTTCTATTTTTCATTCATAAGTGACACTTTACGAGGAAAAGTAATGCCTCCTTTTTTTATACTGCCCAAAATAGATTAAAATGTATTTCAAATTTCATCGTTATGTCTGTCACAACCTGAAAATTTCATCTGTGTTGCAGGTATTGACGGTGTGAGACTAAGAAATTAACCCCTTTCATAGACCTGCATCAGAAGCTAAGAGGCATCATAGGATTTCTGGCAAAAGTGCATTGAGCATGGTAGTGACTTTGCAGAGAAATAAATTCTGGGGCACAAAAGGTTACTCGTTTTAATTATACTACTTCCGCCTTCGTAGTTTTTTTCAACTTTTAAGTTAAAAAAGAAATCAGAAGCCTTGCTTTTGGAACTAATCTCGTACGACAAATGTCACCCAGGCACAACCATAATTGGTCTCTGGCAATGTTGTATATCCGCTGCGGCCAATCGTCAAATGTGTTGTAAAGTCTATATAAGTTCTAAAAATCAACCTCTGTCATTTCACAATGCATACACTTGTTTGTGATGACAAAAGTCACACAGCTGGATATAAAAATATTTTGTTTATTCAAAAGAACCTTTTCAGTTTTCGAATGACAGTTTTGACATTAATGGCGGCATGCGTGGCGGGGGGGGGGGTGATGTGCGGTAAAATGTGTTGCTTAGCTCGCCTGTCGTGGTCACTCTCTCCATTTTTCTGTTGTCTACCATCTCTTATTGGCCTAGATGGCGTCAATATTCCAATCATGCATTGTCTTGAAATTTGGATCAATCTCGTTGACCTAATCTCCGGGGATTCTACGTCCCACATTTTGACCTCCTTTGATGTCAAACCCGGGCACCCGCATCCAGGTTCCTGGCCGACTTTTCCTTGACGTCACTTCCCGGGGATCTGGATTATCCAATAGCAAAAGTGCACTGAAAATGGCGGTAACTTTGCAGAGAAATAAATTCTGGAACATAAATGTTCGCTCGTTTGTATGGTATCACTTCCGTCGTCATTGCTCTTCAATTTTTTTAATTAAAAAAGGGACGCTTTTCTTTTTGAACAATCCTAATATGTTATATCGGACAAGACTATCAAAAAAAAAAAAAAAAAAAAACCGCACTCGTAGGTGTTTAGAAACGCACTTGCTTTTCATATCAATTCTATATCTTTTCAGTCCGACCCAACTTTACATGCGAAGGCAATCCAGTAGATGTCGTGTTTGTTCTTGATTCGTCGTCCAGTATTTGGGGAGAAGATTTCCTGAGCCAGTTACATTTTGTCAATTATCTAGTCGATCAGCTCGACATTGGAAACGGACCCAAACAGGTGAATATATTAAACTTGGAATGATTACAAAAAAAAAAAAAAAAAGAAAGAAAGAAAGAAACAATAATAAATTTCTATATTAGACGCTGTCAACTCCCTTCCATAAGTGTTTGGAGAAAAAAAATAAAGAAAATCTAGAACAAAGGTCATGATAAGTGCGCCTGATAAAAAGACAATGGAGAGAAAGTTGTTCACGAAGACACACAGTCGAAAGTTGAAATGGGATTGTTAATCAAGGTGTAAAATGTAACTGGGGAAAAATTGGTTATACAGGTCGATATATTTAGAGTTAGTATACAGATAATTTTAGGAGTCGCAGTGAATTTTGCGACGATTTACGACAGTTAGGAACAGTTGAGGACAGTTTTGGCTTGGCGCGTTGAGTCAATTTCTTGTTTAGGGTAGTTGAACGCAAGTTATGACTCGGAGCAGATCGACACGATCTGATGTCAATAAACGCACACGGCCTCGATAGAAGACGTATATGTGGATCTTAGCGCTTAGATCATTGTTTCCGCGATGGTGTCATCCACACAGCCAGAACCTAATCGATATATAGAGAATGTATTGGCGTCTTTTATTTTTATCGAGTTTATGTTTTAATTTTTTTTATACTTGTGAACCCTTGCTCGTCTCCTCGGCAATCTCCAGTGTGAGTGACAACGACATGTGCAGAACTAAAAGAAATGAAGTTGAAAGAGACCACGGAAGCAGCGTTGGTGTCAGCGATTTTTGTCGAGTGGGAGAGGCATGTGACGTCATAACGCTCCCATAAGCTTTGTATCGACTTTTAGTTCTTAAAAATTTTAGAAATAAGGATAAATGTCTAATGGAACTAAATTTGGCTACATATATGCAGACATGTTTCGGCTATAACTTTATCAAGGTAAAACTTCGAAAGGTACTATTTTTTTAGCATCTTTCACGACCACACGTTTATTTAAGTTCGTTGGCTGATGACTGCTGACGTGTCGTTGAAAGAAAGACTAACACTGCCAAAGCACAATTATTTTTTTTTGCAATATCGACACACGTACCTGATGGCTTTCAAGGAAACGATCTGACAAGTAGTAATTTTCTTGTTTGTTATTTACTTTTCAGTGTTTATTATTTAAACTGTGATGATTCGTAGACATTTATGCAGACGACACTATCATCCATGGCAACACTTCTAAGACCAGAAACGGCCAAGATCTCAGGTTTCCCTCTGGTTATGAGCACGCGCTGCAAACGGGGGAAAACGTGGTTAATTTTAATGCATCAAAAACTGTGCTTCTCTCTTTCCACCATCAACGCTCTGACCCACATTTGGCCCCTATTAAAATGGATGGCACTTACCTTGAGGGCACCCCATGTTTAGACAAGCTTCTTAGTCTGACCTTAACTCCTGATCTAAAACGGAGCACATACATCAAATCCGGGGCCAAGGTCGCTAAAGAAATGGCTGTAGCATTCTACCGCACCAGTAGATATTTCACTGCTGATGCAATTCTCTACTTGTATGGGAACCAAGTACGTCCTAGGATGGAGTACTGTTGCCATATCTGAGCAGGAGCCACTCAAAGCATCCTATCCTGCCTGAATGCAAGACCTCGTAATCTAGTAGACGACGCTCTTTTCTCTTCTCTGCAACCTCTTTCTCACTGAAGAGACGCTATTGCAATTATCTTGGCAATTGTTCCACTGAGCTCTGACCTATGGTCGCCCTCACCAATTCTTTTACAAAAACACTCGCCTAGTAAAAATCACTATTAATACACCCCCCCGCTCCATATCCGTGTCTAAGCCTAAACATGGATTCCATGAACAAAGCTTTCCTAAAATTTTCCGCCAGTGGAATTCTGTTCCACTGGGCTGCTTTCCAGCTGACTACAATATCATTATTTTCAAGTCCAACGCAAACAAGTTCTTATTCAACCGTCTTCGTAAATAATCTAATTATACCTAATTACTCTCAATGACAATAATGCACACATTAAACCTTATCCTTAAAAGGCCCCCAGGCCTGGATATGTGGTAACCCCCTTTGTTAAAAATAATCGAAAGTGTTATTTGTAGAATATTACAAGAATATATTCAAGCTGGCATAGAATATGATACAGATAGCCTGCAAGGAAACCCTGGGTCCAATTTCAACAACTCGAGAGATTACACTGGCCAGCTTCCTTTTCAGTTTCTATTGAAATATACAGTTAATAGATGACATAAGAATACTGTTTCTTTTTCATTTAAGGCTCGAGTTGGCGTCGAAACGTTCAATGATGCTGGAACCGTTCACATCGACTTGGATGAGTTTTTCAACAAGAAAGAACTCAAAAAGAAAATCGCAAATATTCAGCAGATCCTCGGGAACACCAGCATTGGCGATGCGCTGAGCGTGATGCGGGCGAGAATGTTCACGCAAAGAAATGGCGCGAGACCAAATGTGAAGCATGTGGGCGTCATCCTAACAGACGGTGAATCCCAAGACAAACAGAAGGCACAGAGGGAGGCTGCGGAAGCTCGTTATGACAACATCGAACTGGTCGTCATTGGAATCGGCAAGTTCATCAGCCGATCGGAGCTGGAAGGGATCGCCAGCAGGCCGCAATCAAAGTACCTTTTCTATACACCGACCTACGCTGCCTTGGACCACATACGCGACGATGTCCTGAAATATACCTGCTCAAAACGTAAGACTTTTTTGTTTCATCTCATTTTATTTTTATATTCACCTCTAGCAAGGCATACTGAGTGGGAAGGGAAGTAACAAGATGTCTGTTCACATTACAAATCAATGTTTGTACTATCAGGAAAACTATGAGCATGAAGGGAATTCCAAAAGTAGTGTGACTAAAGAAGATATCAGAGTAGGAAATGGTGAGATTTTGCTACGGTGTCGGGATTTTTCGTCGATGATTTACAAACGCATTTTTGTCCACATTCACTTTTATTTAGTTCAAGACTACTGTGATAAAGGTCAGATTTACAAGGGTTCGATATTGACTTGCTGCCCACCTCAGTGACACAATATTCGAAAGTGGAGATGTCAAGCCAGTGCCCCTAAAGGAGAGTCATGCTTGCCTAGCAAAAACTACCTGGGCGTCTCCATCAACATTCACCTGTAGAGGTGCCTCAGGCAACAAGCGATAAACTTGCTCCACCCGAAAGCCGGGTGGCATGGCCTGGGGAATTGGACCTCCTAGATAATACCCAGACGACGTATCTCAGTCCGACAAGTAGTGAGCCAGTTTCTGGCTCGCACCTGTCGGGTTGATGGTGAAGAACGGAGTGTTGACTGGTACTTTCTATCCAAGTCACCAGGCAACAGAAGCAGCAAGCAACATTAAAATCATCTGAGATTTATAATGGGGTAGTCTGGGTGGGGTGTTGAGCAAATGTTTGTTCACATTGCCTTTACATTTCTGCATGTTCGTACAAGCAGGAACACGGAGAACAAGAAGGGAATTCCAAAAATTAGCGGTCTAAGAAAATCTATCTATATATCTATAACAGTGAACGTGTCTGTGTGTGTGTGTGTGTCTGTCTGTCTGTTTGTGTGTCTGTGTACATTTCCCTACGCAATAACTCTACTAATTTTCACGCTACAGACTCGAAATTTGATATACAGGGTACTGAGATTTGGAAAAATCTACGTGATCGGTTTTCGGGCAGAAATTTGGCTGTTAAGGGAGTCAAAGTTCAACGATTTAACCTTTGAGAACTCTACCAAACTCCTCCGACAATTTTGGGTCCAAACACTTGAAATTTTAGATATAGGTTACTTGGCATGGATCTAACTTAACTCGATTTGAGCCCAAAACAATACATTTTAAGGGGTCATTCTAATTTTAAACAGTTGACCTTTTTTTCTTTTTTTTTGCTCAGCATACACCGTCAAACACCCGGTCAACGCCGGGGTGAAATGCTAGTAAGCTATAAAAGTAAAAAATCTTCAGGCATTTAGAAACCTTTACAGTAAAGAGGTGGACTTTTGATGCTAATCAAGTAGATCAGGGTGCATTTCGATTAAGGGGTACATTTAAGGGGTGCATTTAAGGGGTGCATTAAGTTTATTCTTTGTTTCATCTGCTGTTGTACGAGGTGCCTTCAATAAGTTTCAAGACTTTTTGTGTACAGGCATTTAAAATTATTGCTATACATCTTATGAGATGACTGACTAATTTTTATGATTTCAGGTTCAAATAAACAGCTAAAGCAGGAATTGGAATACACCCTACTAAAGCCTGATTGTCACAGCGGGTGAATTTCAAAGCTGAAATCTGGACATGAAGACACCCAAGAAAAACGATAT
This sequence comes from Euprymna scolopes, assembly GCF_053919585.1. Classification (NCBI taxonomy): domain Eukaryota; kingdom Metazoa; phylum Mollusca; class Cephalopoda; order Sepiida; family Sepiolidae; genus Euprymna; species Euprymna scolopes. Next base: position 74,348,497 of record NC_136516.1, on the reverse strand, counting down.
GCAATAAAATTCTGTTTTAAATTTGACAAAATAACATAGAAACATATGGAATGCTACAGACTGCTTGTGGACCATCTTGCATGAATCGAGAATCAGTCTTTGAGTAGCATAAAAGATTCAAGGAAGACAGGGAGTCTGTAAGGGATGGTGAGATTTGTGGGAGGCATAAGGAAGCCAGAACATCAGAGCTGATTGGTCAAATAAAGAATTTCATGGATAAGGATAGTCGTGTGTCTACAGAGACAATTAGTGCACAGTTTGATGTCAGTGTGGGAACTGTATACACAATTATTCGCGAGGAACGGAAGATGCGAAAGATTGTCCCAAGGGTTCTCAGAGAAGATCACAGACTATGTGACCAAGATGAGCATCAAAACAGTTCCTCACCCTCCCTATAGTCTAGACGTTGCTCTTTGTGACTCTTGGTTATTCTCCAAGTCCAAGGAAAAGCTTATAGGCTGTCTTTATGAGACAATTGAGAAGATGAGAGAGGCTATGATAAGGGGCATTGACACGCTCACACAAAAGGACGTCCATGGTGCTTTGCAGGAGTTGTTTGAACAGCATAACAAGTACATTGTAGTTGATGGAGATTACTTCAAAGGGAACTACAGTTTCAAGTGTATACTATCAATTAAAGTGCCCATACAAAAAAAAAAAAATCTGGAAACTTTTTGAAGGCACCTCGTAGTTCTTCTCATCGAGAATCTAATACATTATAAAATTGTAATGATATCGGACTGTCAGCGAAAATAATTATCTATACGACTTGAGGGAGCATATATTTGCTAGTATAAGAATGTTTTTCCGTAGGAATGACGAGGGTCATCTGATTATCCTAGAGGAATGATGGATGACATGCGCTGAACATCTATTTTTTTCCGTTTGAGCACGAATATGTGTGACGTCAGAGTTACACATATTCGTGCTCAAATCACGAAATGTTTTTTTTTTTTTTTTATAAATGTAGTCGTTACATACATGCGCAATAGTAGTTTAGAGAGAACCACTGTAACGCGCCTGGTCTTATCAATTGTTTCACAGGGAAAAAGAACATCTTGTCTTTCTCCCTTGCGACGCTAAAACTTCACGTATTCGTGCTCAAATCACGAGAGCTGAAATTTGTTATATGAACATATCCAGTTTCTCACAATTAATAAATTACAGTACATGTCGTCGTCGTCGTCGTCGTCGTCGTCGTCGTCGTCGTCATCATCATCATCATCATCATCATAATCATCATCATCATCATCATCATCAGCATCATCATCATCATCATCATCATCATCATCATCATCATCATATCATCATCATCATCTATATATATTAATAGGGTAATATCTTTAACGTACGTACGTACGTGTGTCACTGTTTCCAGATTATAAATTAGTCTATCGAGAGATCCTATTTATTACAAAGGAGGATAGTTGATACAATATTACGATCATTAAATTATTAGTATATAGATGCGCTAATTTAATGTTCTTAGTATGTGATAACCTTTTATCCTCTTTTTAATAAAAAGGATCTCCCGATCACCGAGAACGCAATGTAAAAAAATAAACAATAAATAAAATTATGTAACTTTCAACCGTACGTGAAACTAAAATATACCTTCTTTGTCTTCTGGCTAGGATACAAAGGTAGTATCTGTTCTGTCTAAAGATGTTAAAATGATAGTCTGGTATTACTGTTCGCGCCGGGCGTCCATACTATAGAAATATGTCACAGACTCCTATAAAGGAGATAAACCGTAATAACAAGATATATTCGGACACTACATTAACCAGATTAATTAGATAAATAATTTTACAGTTTTAACAAAAGGGTTACAATAATATCACGGGGTTTTCATTCACGCTGAACGTCCACAGAATGCCTGGCAGCGATATATTATATATAAAATATGCCGCTGTGAGATTTCCACATGCCCCACTAGTTGTTGTTATTATTATTATTATTATTATTATTATTATTATTATTATTATTTTTTAATTTTTATTTTTTAAACAATCTTACTTTTATTTTAGCAGAACCGGACGTAGTTTGCACAGACAGACCGATGGATTTGGTGTTTGTCCTTGATACGTCATTGAGTATTTTGAGAGAGGACTTCCAGAAACAGTTGAATTTTGTTAAAAACATGGTCGATTACCTTGACATCGGAAGCGGACCAAACCAGGTACGAATTGATTAATTGTTTGATTGCAAAAACACGGTCCATTTTTCTTTTTCATTAGTATTAGGATCGCGACTTATCAAGGCCAAGATAAACTTGGGATAATGAGACGGAATGATTGTCAACCGAAAGATGAGAAACACCATTGATCAATTGTATGAACTTTGTTTTATTATTTATGGAAATATCAAGTTAGAGCGGGCTCCTGTAAATGGATTGCAATCTCTAAAAGATTGGAACGCAGACTCCTGATGTTGGAAAATTTAGTAGAGACCCCCGTTATGGGTTGAGGTACTAAAGCTTGTATTTTGTTCCCAGATGATTCATATTGGAATTGGGAAATGTGAAAGCGTTGAATGCAGAACATAAGTAAACAGATTCTCTTTGAAAACTATTGAAGAAAGAAAAGCTATGGTATTGACATTTCCCACCAGGTACTGCGTGATCCAGGCTCTATTTACCAAACGGTAATGCAGTCGCTTCGATATTATGCACCAAGAGAGGATACGCACCGTTTCAGGGTTTTATTTCTCAGTTATTTCTTTGCATATCACATTCTCACCGATGTAAGATCAAATTATCTGAATCGTATTTCAAACACCGACTCAATTACAATGGACACCACTAAACGTTTAGCGACTTAGTGTCTCACGTTAGTCAGCTGAGAAGCAACTCCGCGGTATTGGGTTCCACAAATGGGAAATTCTAGGTTGACAAGAAAGTGCTTACGGTTTTTAAATTTTAAATTCGGATGAACATAATTCGACTCAAACAAAAATCTATTGATTGAAATAAGTATTATCATCATCAAAACAAGTGCATTTATGTAACGTAAAGCAAAAATGTTGCGTTCTGGTAGCGATGGAATCGCTGAAGGTGTTTTTGATATCGCTTAAATTTGTAAAGCATTTCTCACGCAGAAAGTTGTCGAGATGCTTGAAAAAAATGGTAAGCCGGTAGGTGACAGATCTGAAGAGTATAGCGGATAAGGCAGAGTTTCGTATCACAATCTGTTCAGCTTCTGCCGGGTCGGTTTAGAAACGTGTGGCCAAGCATTGTCGTTGAGGATAATTTGGCCTTTTTTGTTGGCTAATGCTGGATGTTGTTGCCAATTTTCTGATGGATTTCATCCATTTGTTGACAGTAGTTCTTCGCCGTAAAAGTTTCGCCTGCAGTAAAAAAAAAAAAAAAACTGTAATGGATGATACCGGTCACAGACCACGGAAGAGTCAGCATGACCTTCTTTTAGTGCAACCCTGGCTTCGGAAAGTGTCGGCGTCTAACCACTGAGCTGAGTGTCGCGGGTTGTCGTAAAGAACGCACATTTCATCACAAGTCACAACCCTGTCGAGAAACGAGTCGATCTTGTTGCGTAAAAGAAGGGAAGATAACACTTCATAACAGCGTTTGTTTTAGTTGTCGTTCAGTTCATGAGTCACCCCTTTATCAAGATTTTGTCTTTCCAATCTCTCAAGTGGTTGGAAATCGTCGTATACGTTACGTCTAATTCAGAAGCAAGTTCTCGAACAGCTTTGCGTGCATTAGTTTGGACTAAGGCTCTTAATTGATCGTTGTCAACACCCGGTTGCCGACCATTGCCCTCATCATTTTTAAGACCCTCGTCGCCACCACAAAATTTCTTAAACAACCATTGTGCTGTGCGTTTAGTAGTGGTTCCTGGGCCAAACGCTTCGTTGATATCGCAAACTGTTTCAGCAGCTTTTCGGCCTAGCTTGAATTGAAAAAAGAAAAATGTGCGAATTTTCTTTTTGCCCATCAACGTAATGAAAAGAAGGAATACTTGTTTTAAAACGATTGTAATTTAAACGATTAGATCGAGCGAAAATTCTCTTCAAAATTATATATAAAGTAAAGATTTAATAACGGAAAATTATTTGAAAATACATTATTTGAAATCAAAATTATAAATTTCTTGTCCACCTAATAGTTATGCGAGTATTTGTTGTGAATAGGGTGACCATGGAATGAAATTACGTCGAGCACCTGCGCAGAAGTAGAATTGCTAGAAGTGAATTTTTTTCATTAAATATGTTTGTTGTTTTTTTTTTTTTGCTACACGTTTGCAGACATGATTAAGTCGTAGTTAAGAATCAGTTGGATTTCGTCTAGTCAAGTTCTTTGTATGGAGATGAGGATGAAAATTGAGAAAAAAAACCCTAAAAGAACCAACAGAAGTTTCCTACTTTCTGATCAGTCTATGGATGGAAATATTCAATGTTGAAAAAAAATATTTATTGTTCCCAGTTAACGAAACAGATCTGGAAAAAGTTTATTTTTTATGTTGAAAAAATGATTGGTGAAATGAATAAAACATTTTTTTCTTAATCATTTTTCCGATAGAGATTAAAAAAAAACAAGTTTCGTGGTTAGTAATCCGCTGAGGTGTTCATCGCGAATGGTCTATTTAATTGCAAAACTTTAAAGTAAAAAAAGTTTAAGATTTAGAGTTTAAAAAGCCGGCGGTTTCGACAGAAATGAGAAATCCATTCTGTTAGGCTAGGAATAAGTCAGTAATTTTGTTATTAGCTTCACTTTTAGCTTTGGTAATGGATACCTTATATATACCTTTTATTAATGATTTACTATGTTGATAGGCTAAAAAGCCACTGAAGGATCCTAGAGTGGAATTTTAGCCTTTCTACGTAGTATATAATTAGTAAAAAAATAACAAATAAAAACAATATTTTTATTTGAATTCTTCGAACTACTGTTCCCATGTTGACTGTTATTTTCACAACGTTTCGGTCGATGTAACTTCCGACCTTCATTTAGTGTATCTGATCGAGATTGGTAATCTACAGGGAATTTAGAATGCAACCCTTTATTTAATCTATGGGGAGGATAGCATGATCTGGTTCCGTTAACCATGACGGGTAGAAGTTCTAAATAATTCACAATTGTATTTTCAGTGTCTCTCGCACCTGAGATTGAACCTTTAACCTACAGAAGAGTGTAACTTTAAAAATTGAAATATACCAAATACTTTTATGCACCATGTCACAAGTTATTACATCGAGAGAAACGTGAAAATAACTTTCGAGATCAAAACAGTAGTCTGAAGATTCCCAATAATAAAAATAATCCACCATCATCTAAAAAATTCAGAAAAAAATAAAAACATATAGAAATATTTTATTGAATTAATTTGGAATTATTTTGGAGATGATTAAATTGTATAATTTTTTATTTAATTATTTGAAATATTATCCTTCTCTTCTAGTTGCTTTTTTTCACAACGTTTCAGCCAATAATTCCTCTGGCCTTCGTCAGGTTAACCGCGACATGATAGGAATGTCGAATCCTCCAACTACATCTACAGCAATAGTTGTTGTCATCTCACCACGGTTTGGTCAACTAATCCTCTGATCGGCTTTAGGTGGGATTGAAACCGCTACCCCCAGACAATGCACACCTGGGCCCATGGCGCAGTAGATAGAGATGCGGAATATTCACGATTCCAGTAGCGGTTTCAATCCCACCCAAAGCCGGTCAGAGGATTAGTTGATCAAACCGTGGTGAGATGACAACGGCTATTGAAGGCAGTAATTGCTGTAGATGTAGTTGGAGAATTCGACATTCCTATCCCATAACCTGATGAAGGCCAGAAGAATAATTGGCCGAAACGTCGCGAAAACAACACTAGAAGATGAGGATAATAGTCCAAATAGTTAAATAAATTATAGAAATATTTTGTTTCATTCTTTATTTAAGGTTCGAATTGGTGTCGAAGCCTTCAGTGACTATGCCAGTGTTTATATCAACCTGAATAACATCTTTGAGAAACACATCATAAAATGGAAAATCGATCAGATCCCTCAAATGTATGGAAGCACCAACATCGGAGAGAGTCTCAGAGAGTTGCGAGAAACCATGTTCACACCACAGAATGGTGCAAGACCCAACGTTAGACATGTTGCCATCATCCTAACGGGCGGATCATCCCAAGACCATTCCTATACACAAAGGGAGGCAAGGGAGTGTCGCAGTGCCAATATCGAACTGTGGGTCATTGGAATCGGCAACTATATCAGTAAGTCAGAACTGAGAGGAATCGTTAGCAAACCAAAGTCGAAGCATGTGTTCTATGCACCGTCCTACACAACCTTGAATTCGGTCAGCCAGAATATTATCGACAAGACATGCGAAGCAGGTAACACCTGTTTTTCTATATCATCCAATATTTACTTATAATTAGGGCTATGACAACAGCATATTATTTTCACAGTTTTGATTCTCGAGTATACATCTGACACACACAGTTAATCAATGGAGAACCACATCACTCTATATAAAAGCATATAAAAGATACACGGATACACACACGAGTGTCAAAACAATGAAAAGAATATGCTGTTGTCATAGCCTTACTTATCACAATAACATATTATCGATTTTATAAAGAACAGTTTTTTATATGTATGTTTGTATGTCCAACTAAAAGACAAAAATAAGAAACACTCACAAAGCTGGTATACTCTTGATCTGTATTGCACTGGATGAATAACATTAATCTAAAAAGCAATAATAATTATTCATTCTTCGTGGGTCATATGAGCCAGATTTTGTTAGAGGGCGATTTGTGAGCCATTTCTAATGTTACCTAATATATAAAGGAAAGATAACTGACTTACATTGTTATGATTTTCAATGCATTAAAAAAAGAGAGAGGACTAGGCTGGGTGGAGGTGATCGACTCTGAACCGAATATGCTGTTGACAATGAGTTGATAATACTTTATTAATACACAAAAATTAAAATGTTTTCAATCTTTTAGAAACTTGCAAGAGCAGTTTCATTTAAATAACAGTAATTCGTAAACTAATAAAAGTATTGGGCTTACACGTTGTATTTGAAGTTTAATACTTTATAAAACTATAGGCTTGATTCTATTACCACAATCTACATACAAGATTACAGTATTACTAGTGTGGAGACTATCAATCAGAATCGCAATCGGGAATCGAAAAATCGAAACTTTTGAGGATATCGGAATCAGAAAAATTTGTGCCAAATTTCCGATGCCAAAAACGATTTTTACGTTTGAGAAAATATCTGAACACTGGACATTTGCTTTTACGGTAATCGTGAAAAGTAAACACTTTATAGTTAAATATTTAGGATCAATATCAGAATCAGTAATTGTATCGGAATCGGAAAAAATATTGGAATCGTCCCATCACTAAATATTATATTTGGTAAGTTGTATATATAAAATCTCTTTGGACTCTTGCCATTACTAAAATCATATATTATATTTATATTATTGTAGACATACAAGTGTGCTGGAACAAAAATCTAGAAAATATTAAACAACAATTAAAAGAGGAATTAGCTAAGGAGTTGAGAAAGAGACGGTTGAAGAGAGAGAGAGAGAGAGAGAGAGAGAGAGAGAGAGAGGGGGGGGATCAACAGGAAGAGAGAAAGTATAATAAAAGAAATGTTACACATTTTACTTCTATTTTGTTTTTCATGAACCCGGAAAACGCCGGTTAGCCCTGCTACTCTAATAAATAAGCATCCGTGTGTATGCGTGTTTGTATGCCCAACTCAAAGTAAATAAATACAAAATGGACTACCACAAGGTTCGAATTGTTTTGATTGATATATGTATAATGTCTAAAATTTAGGAAAAAAAATCTTCATTCTCTGACGGTCAACTAGGACGGATTTCATTATTGGAGACGCTTTTTTTCACTGCTATTATGTACTAATTCTTAAGAAATCTATTATATAAAGGATACTTATCTGTCGATATGCGTTTGTATATCCAACTGAAACTGGTGATGTCAACGTGATTATATCATATATTTATATCATTATGAAAAAGTCAAATATAAGCAAATGTACCGCTTTTTCGCTATCACTTCTGTTATTAAGTCTGATTCGGAAGCGTGATGGCAACCGGTGTATTCTGACGATCTGTACCCTCCAAAAATATCACCGACCGATCCCATAAGTCATTTATTATATAGTGACATTCTACAACTCTGTTAAATGTGTTTTATTTTCTTCCTTTGCTTTAAGACGATAAACAATTAGTTGAGTAAGTGTTATATATACTTTCTCCCTGTTGCGGAAAATGATCTTTGTTTGTGGCTGCATAGAAGATCTCTAATTCCCTTGTGAAACCATAGAAGTCTCTGGATGGAGTTCTTAAAAGTTCTGGTCAAGTTTACTCTACACTGGGGTCTGACTGATCATCGTACGACTAAACAAACTATCTAGGCTCCTCCCCGACAGAAGAAAAGAAAGGCCAATGTTAATTAGTTTATTTACAAGATCTTTTGTGAACTGTTATGGCATCTTGATCTAAAGTTACGTCAAGTGTATAGGACCATTGTACTCCTAAATGGTGACTTGAGGGAAGAAATGTATAGAAAGGTTTGAAAGAGCACTTTGAAGTGAAACATTTATGGTTCGAAACAATCATCAACATGATGGATCTGTGGACCGAAAAAGATGTAATAATAATAATAATAATAATAATAATAATAATAATAATAATAATAATAAAAAACAATCCTTGTATTATATATACCTCCATTGTTAGGAGAGGTATATTACCTTACACGTCACAGTACATGGAAGAAGAGAGGAGCTTGAATGTCTACTAGACACTATCCTCGAGTGTCTAAGCTCTTTCTGTACAAGCGGTTGTCAGAACAACCTGGCATGAATATCCTTTTCCTTAGAAGTAAACCCCGACCAAATATTCAAAATCACATAGTATTCGTAGCACAAATAAGATCTCCACGATATGGCTAACCCACATTACCTTTTGCGAGGAATGGTGCCCCTTCTCCAAGTGATGTTACCTTAAATAGAAACATGAAACTGGATACTCCACCAGATTAAATAAATTCTTGTCCTGGAATCCAGTAAGACGAAGACATAAAAAAAAGAAAGATAAACATATTAAAATAGTCAATTGAGCAAAATTATGTTCTCAACTTCTTTACTAACTCAATGTTTGAAATGGATAGAGCTTTAATAGAATATTCGAATATCTATGCATCTCATATGGAGATCAAATGTTCACCTAAGGTAGATGGACTGGAATTATGAGAACTTCGCCTTAAGTAAAATAAAATAAAATAAATGAATAAAATAAATCGATCAGATCCCCCAAATATATGGAAGCACCAACATCGGAGAGAGTCTCAGAGAGTTGCGAGAAACCATGTTCACACCACAGAACATTTAAGCGTACTTTACGACCGGGCTACGCCGAGCGTCCCTGCTATCTTAGATAAATACTTGTACAGTTTTAATAAAATACCTACAATAATTCACAGAATGCCATATCGATATATTACATATGAATGAGCCCTCTGTGGAATTTCCACAGGTCCTGCTAGTTATTATAATTAGAATATGTGTTTCTTATTATATGAATAGTTAATGTTTGTGTTCAAACTAGTGATATTAAAAATATCGCCAAAGGCGGCATCTTTCCACCGTAATAAGAACTTATTCATACGAAAGAGCATCGTATATCATTACAAAGCCACCACTGAATAATGTTTCACGATTTCTTGTTTGTTTCATTTCGATATTTTCGTTAAGTATAATAAATAAGAACATTCAGAAACTTTTTGTAAATAAATATGTTTATTTACTTTCACGAATTTTTCGCGTATAACTTTTGTTCAAATAAATGTTTATTACAATTTTTTTTTAATATATTAATTTACGGGCACATTTTTACAAAAAGAAATTAATGACTGTTAATTCAGCAGTTAATAAATTATAAATGTTTTACAGTTTCTAAAATATGAGTGTTTAACATATATAAAATAAAGTAAAATGTTAACTACATCATAAATACGAATCCAGTAGATAATATTGCCGAAAAGAAAAGACTAATTTGAAATCGTTTTTTCTCTCTCGCTCAAAAAACGTGACGTCATCATATCCTCACATGATTCGACTGAATACAATTCTGTTTGCGGGCAGATTATCCTGGCATGTACTCATACTACCCTTATAAAAATGTACACTAGCTGACTTAATCGCTATCTACGTAGGGCCTCTCATATGTAGTAATTTTATCTAGTATTCGAGAACATTCACTAAAGTATTTGAGTAAGCTGAAATTGTCAATAGACTTGTTATGGATGCCAATATAATATATTTATAAATATTATTAGAATTTCTTAAGACGTTGATATTTTGTTCATATGGAACTGTTAAAACTGAATGGTTTTCGAATGTTTGTTGGAGATTTTAAAAGTTATATACATATATAATTTTTAGAATGTGTGAGAGAATATAGAATTATTTCCACGGGCTAACAACGTCGCAGCTCAAAAGAACAATGAAAGCCAACATACCGAAGGTCCAAGAACCGAGTTTCACCCTCATGTGGGCTGATCAGTTGGACACATCCGAACTCAGGATTCGAAACCTGAGTTCAGATGTGTCTAACTGACAGCGAAACACAATTCTTGAACTTCCGGTTTGTTGGCTTTCATCGCTCCTGTGAACTGCGACGTCGTATATGTATAAAGTGAAATTGTCTGCCTGTGTGTGTCTGTGTATGTACATTTTCCTACCAAACTACTCTGTCAATTTTCAGTCTACAGACTCGGGATTTGACATAAGGGGTATTGAGATTTGGGGAAATCGTTTTAATCGTTTTTTCGGTCAGAAATTTGGCTGTCAAGGGGTCAAAGGTCAACGATTTTACCTTTTCAGATACTAGCAAACTCCTCCGCAAATTTTGGGTCTAAACACTTGAAATTTTAGATGTAGAATACTTGAACATATATCAAACTTTTAATTTAATTTGAGCCCAAAATAATAAATGTTAAGGGATCAAAATGAAAAAAGATTGACCTCTGCGGTCTCTACCAAATTACTCAGCCAATTTTTGGTCTAAACATTTGAAATTTTACATAAAGTGTATTCAAGCATAGTGCAAGCTTTTTGATCTGATTTTGGCCGAAGTTTGGTTGCCAAGGGGCCAAAGTTAAAAATGTTTGTAAATTTTGGATCTAAACATTTGAAATTTTACATAAAGTGTATTCAGACATGCAACAAGCTTTTTAATCAGTTTTTGGGCGAAACTTTGGCTGCCAAGAGGTCAAAGTTGAAAGAGTTGATCTTTGCAGACTCTACCAAACTCTTCCGCCAATTTTGGGTCTAAACACTTGAAATTTAGATATAGGTTACCTGGACATGAGACAAACATTTATATATATATATATATATATATATATATATATATATATATATATATATATATATATAAATTATTTTATTACTATAATAATTAAATACCTACAAACACTAGTGTTTCATCTTTTCGGAAATCTCTCTCTCTCTCTCTCTATATATATATATATATATATATATATTCCTATAAATTCGTTTCTCTTTTGTGTATATTGATATTCATATTAAAACCCCTCTTTTCTATTTATTTAAAAAGAAAATACAATGTTCTTATATATGGGTCGTAGAATTGCATTCACTAGCAAAAGATCTAGCTAATTTGCATATTCTTTTAAACATTCATTTTAATTAATTCCCTATTAGTTTTTTCGGTTTTCTTATGGAATGATCATCTTTAGTCAACTGTAATTATATTCATACAGATATTCTACATGATTTATACTTGCGTAATATTTGCGTAAAAAGTGTGCAGTAAACACAAAATTGTTTCCATATATATTTATCTATACGTATATATTTTTGTTTTTCTATCTATCTATCTATCTATCTATCTATCTATATATATATATATATATATAAGTGAAAGTGGCTGTGTGTCTGTGTATCTGTGTGTCTGTGTGTCTGTGTACATTTCCCTACGCAATAACTCTGTCAATTTTTAGTCTACAGACTCGAAATGTGATATACAGGATACTGAGATTTGGCGATTAAGGGGCCAAAGTTCAACGATTTGACCTTTGAGATCTCTACCAAACTCCACCGACAATTTTGGGCCAAGGCACTTGAAATTTTAGATATAGGTTCCTTGGACATGTATCTAACTTAATAACTTTATTGGAGGGGTGAAAGTAAAAAAAAATAAGACTTTTTCTTTGGCTGTTTTTGCTCAGCATACACCTCCAAACACCCAGGCAACGCCGAGCTGAAATGCTAGTATATCTATAAAAGTGAACGTGTCTGTGTGTGTGTGTCTGAAAAAAAATGACAGAATTATTGTGTAGGGAAATGTACACAGACAGACAGATACACAGACACACAGACACACAGACACAGACACGTTCACTTTTATAGATATATAGATAGATTACGAGGAATAATTTGCTCGGTGAACTAATTCGAAATAAAAATAAAAATAAAAATAATAATGATAATGTCGTTCATGAAAGTATGTGTTTGTTTACAATATCTTGTCAGCTGATATTTGGGCTTGACGATGAATGCCCTGGAAAAGTCACTTCTGATTAATGTTTAGTTTTTAAATATGCAAACGAAAAAGTAATTTGCGGTAATTAAAAATGGTACCTCTTTTTTTTTAAATCCTAAATTGAGCTCATTAATTTGATAAAATGATGAGGTACACCCGCTCTTGAACAGGGATCATTCGATCTGTAGTCGAATGGTCTACCACTCAATTATATCTCCAGATGAATAATTTGCTGAGATTTTAGTATTTCCCTATTTTTAGTAACGTAAAATATTCCTCTGTAAAAATTATTATTATTTTTTTTTTTATCTATCGAAAAAATCGAAAATCGAAAAAAAAAATCGAAAATCGAAAAAAAATCCGACCTTAAGGTCGGATTTTTTTTCGATTTTCGATACTTATCGGATTAATTTCTGTACAAAACATATCTAAGAACACTGCCAGACATATAAATTGCCTTAGTATAAAATTTGAAAAAGAAAAGCGCAGCTGTTTCGGAACCTATTGGAAACTCTCTCTCTCTCTCTCTCTATCTCTCTCTCTCTCTCTCACACACACACACACAGGTCCTGGATATGACATAAAATTATATCCGATGATGAAGCCCCAGCTTGCGGGCTTTTGGAAGTTTGGAACCACCCCTTAATTGCCATTGCTCCCAGGTCCATTTTGACCCGGAGTGGTAGTACCTGTTTAGGATCCCAACTATGGGTTAAATAGAAACCGACTTGAAAAAACAAACAAACAAACAAATAAATATATCTATGAAAAATCTTTCTTCCAAATCACTGGAAGTGACTTAGTCATCCACATATAGTACTGTTTCGCTGTTTCACAGCTCCTCAGTGCGGCTAGACAAGCAACTACCTCAAGCCAGGATATATATATATATATATATATATATATATATATATATATATATATATATATATATACAGGGTGGGTCAAAATAAGGGTCCTATCTTTAAATTTGAATAACTTCCACAAAATAAAAGTTAAACTCATCAAACTTTATGTGTGTGTAGACTGACCCTTCCGAGATTTTTTTGAAATAAACAAAACAAATTTTGGCCGAAAAACACTTCTTAGAACTTACATGAATTTATGAATTTTTAAAAATAGGACCCTTATTTTGGCCCACCCTATATATATATATATATATATATATATATATATATATATATATATATATATATATATTAAATATCAACTAACAGTAAAACTAAAATCTATACATTACACCCACAAGCGAATTTTATTTTCGACATATACATGTATTACATGGGTTTTTGCGGTAATACAGCTTAATAAGTGTATGAAGTTTATATAGATTTTATACTGTATTTATCAGGAACTAGCAGGAAGACTCGACGTTGTTCGGGATTGATTAAGGGTCACTACTGTGTAATTCGTATTATTTGGATAATTCAGACTATTATTCTCTAGGGTTATTTGCACAACGTTTCGAACGATGTTACCTCCAACCTTCTTCAGGTGTATCTTATCAAACTCGGCAATCTTTCTGACGAGCTCGGCAATGTCCACAGAGTTTCGATAATTTTCTTTATTAAAACTGACGCCCTCTTTTTCTTACATCTTGCAGTTACACCTCGCCCCCCAGGACCAACAAATCCACGTAAGTATTTAATTCTTATTTATACATTGCCAAAATTGTTATTAAAACGAAATACATACAATGGGGACGAATATTTAAGCGTTTCTATGGAATTTTTTCAAACAGAAATTCAAATGCATTATATCTGTTTTATATATTAACTATCGAGGGTTACCCGGCGTTGCCCGGGTGTTTGTAGGTGTGTGTGAAAAAAAACAGGTGCGCGTGAAAAAAAAAAACAAAGCCTTGACGACGCGCAGTTGGAAAATAGTAAAGTGTGAAAAAAAACAGGTGCGCGTTTTTGATTGACGTAACGGCGATAGGTATTCAGCAGTTAGCATTTTGTGCGGGACAGTTTTTAATGAGGTCAATAAATCGGTTTGTTTGTGTTTAAAAACCCGCTCCCCCGTCTGATATGACGAAGTCGACATTGACCAAACGTTCACTGGCTCTGGACCTGGGATTAGAGTCGAGTTTCGCTTTTTGTTCATACCGAAAACCGAATGTAACGCGTGCCGATGCGGGAAATGTGGAATAATTAACGTTTGAAAGTCAATAAAATTAAATAGACAGGTGAGCTCCGTGGTTAAGTGTGAAATATTACAATTTATAGATGATATAAAAAGTTTTAAGAAGTTGTGAAGCGAGCGAGCGCTTCTCTGAAAGAAGCCTTTTGTGGACATCGAGGAAAAACGTACATACATACATACATTTTCGCTTATATATATATATATATATATATATATATATATATATATATAGACTAGCGAGGGGTACCCGGCGTTGCCCGGGTGTTTGTAGGTGTGTGTGTGAAAAAGAAAACAAGTGCCCGTGAAAAAAAACGAAGCCTTTACGACGCGCAGTTGGAAAATAGTAAAGTGTGAAAAAAAAACAGGTGCGCGTTTTTGATTGACGTGACGGCGATAGGTATTCAGCAGTTAGCATTTTGTGCGGGACAGTTTTTAATGAGGTCAATAAATCGGTTTGTTTGTTTTTAGAAACCTGCCCCCTGTTTATTAGGGGGAGCGTCTCGTCTCGAAATGAAAGCTACCGTCTGATATGATGAAGTCGGCATTGACCAAACGTTACTTAGCTCTCTAGAGACCACTGGCTTTCGGCCAGTAATTAGAGTCGAGTTTCGCTTTTTGTTTATACCGAATGTAACGCGTGCCGATGCGGGAAATGTGGAATAAAATCAAATTCTTAATAAAGGAGGAGCGTATTATATATAGTAAGATGTAAAAAGGTGTATAGGGTCTAATATATATATATATATATATATATATATATATATATATATATATATATATATATATATATATATATATATATATATATATATTAGGGTAGGTCGATTTTCACTTTTCTCAAAATATTACAAAATATCACTTACCGCAAGTTGTGTATGGACCTATTAAATACTGACGCAAAAACATAGATCAAATAAATTAACCGTTTTTTGGAACGTTTGACATCAAAGATCGTAGACAAAAATATACTGAAAATTCCTCACTTTTGCAAGATTTGCTTGAATATAAGCGTAGAAAGCAGATAATTTTAGTATTTAAAATTAGGGAATGTCTTTTTATTAGATAAAAAATTATATTAATTAAAAAAGTCTTCAAATTGAAAATCTGCCTCACGTATTTTCAGTATCTGCTTTAGCAAACTACTTTTTAAGTTATGAATTTAGCAATAATATTTGAATACCTTAAAAAAAGCTCTCGACTCATCAACTGCCTACTGACTTCTAACTCCCAGATTCCTATATTGAGAAAAAGTCTTTGTTTATCACGTCAGATGTGTGTTTACCAAACGTGACTAATTTTCACGTGGCTTTACATATGTTTGTCCAACACACTTTTGACAAACAAAAGAATCCTCAATTCTAATCTAACCTATTTTTAAACAATATGATTTAACTCGCATTGTGCATACATTTAACTAACATTATTTAATATGTAGATTTTTAAAGAATGGAGAATTGACAGTTTTTTTCCGATATAAACAATATTTAACTATTTCTAATAGAATTTACAATAGGATTAATTTTTAACATTCCATTTTCTATTATCTTTACCACTTGCCTACAGGGTTCAATTATCACCTTGTCTTAATATCTTTTCAGTTATCTAGTATGTCTTCTTACTTACATGATAAGGGAAGTCTTTCATGTAACATCTGTTGCAGATATTGACGGTGTGAGATTTTAATGAAGCAACTTCCGTCATAGACGAAACCGATGCAGTTAATGTCCCTCTGGACGGTAAAGTCCGCCTCTACGTCTTTTGTCGTGTTCGTCAGTTGACGTCAGCCCATCTCGGTCTGCTCCGATCCATAATTTGCGTTCAACTGTGCCAAAATTCGAAACTGTAACAAACTCAAGATTGTCCATAACTGTAGTAAACTGTCGCAAAACGCATTCCACTCATAAAACTTTTTGGTTATTTTTCCTGTTTGCTACAACATCCTGATTAAGTATCCCATTTTAATTGTTTTTGTGTGTGTTGGTGAAAAACTTCCTATAACCTTGTTCTGCTGATACACTTATTTCCTTCTTTTGTTTTCTTTTTTTTTTCTTTTATAATTACACTAGCGAGGGGTACCCGGCGTTGCCCGGGTGTTTGGAGGTAAATCAAAACTCCGGGGGGGGGGGGTAAAATAAAAAAAGTTTTGGTAGGTGAGTATGAGTGTGAAAAAAAAGTGCGATGTTAACCATTGGCCCACCGCGACATACAAACATAAACACTTTTGAATTTATTTAATTACTTAGATTTGGCAGATGCACGTTTTAATGACTTAATGAGGTCAACTTTGACTGCGGGTTTTTTATTTTTATTTTCCCAAGATGTGTGTTGGGGGGGGGACCAGCTCCCCTTGTCCACAAAGCTGACTGCTTTTGGACATTTCCGACGATCGCCACCGGAAAAAATACCGCCAGAATTAGTGTCGCTGTTATTATAGGAAAAAGCCGAATCTACACGCGGCGAGCGAAAACTGTTGAATATTTATCTTCCCGAAGTCGAGCAAATTAAATAGACAGGCGAGCTCCGTTGTTAACTCGGAGATATTATAATTTGTATGTGATATAAAAAGTTTTAATAAGTTGCAAGCCGACCGATCGTTTCTCTGAAAAAAGCCTTTCTTGGACATACACAAGAAGCGAACATACATACACACATTTTCGCTTATATATATATATATATATATATATATATATATATATATATATATATATATATTTGGGGGGGTTGATTGATATAATAGTGTCACACTCATGGCCGGAAGTTGTGTTGCCAGAACGCTAATATCAAAATGCTTACATGTACTGAATTTAAAATTATATAATTTCGACGCCATTTGTTTTTTTTTTTGTTTTTTCAGAATGTAACAACGTAGAAGTGCTTTTCATGATTCATCATATCCACTTCGGTCCCAAGAAGACAAAATTATTGCTAGAAGCATCCGATGAGGTCATCAGTAAGGTTGGACGTAGCAATAATTTCCGCTTCGGAGTAATCTTTGACAAGTGCCCCTTAAACAAGGACATAACAGGCGCGTCAATGATAAGACCCCATCACTCCAGCCACAGACAACTTTCCAAGATCCACTTTAGTTCCATTGTTGATCTGATGAACAAACTACGGATCGATGCATTTTCGGATATGTCTTATAACGTACGACGGATCGGTCTGCTATTTCTGGATAATACGATCGATCTAAAATCACCCGAGCTCTCTGATGAAATAAGTCGGATTAACTTCAATCTTATCGATCTCTATGTTGTAGCCGTTGGAGATATCGATACGTTTCATGTTGAAGCTGCACTGTCGTTGAAATACCCCGTGTTGAGAATTGCTTCTTACGATCACCTCAGCAAGTACCTGCCTTCAATGTTCATTGAAACAGTATGCAAAAAGTAAACACCATATATTTGTCTCCTATCTAAAGAGACTTGTTGGATCAGGTCTCCAGCAGGCACCCCACACACTCAGAAAAGAAATACAAACGGTCATGTTTTGATTTACACTAGTTGTTTAAAACCAATAAAAAAAAAATGCTCGTCGAAACTTGTAATTACGGACAGGATTTTAGAAGATGAAGGCAAAACATAAGTACACATTTTATGCCTTAAAAATGTTCAGAATATAAATTTGACAAGTTATATCTATAATTCGAATTTTTGATTATATGATTTTTTTTAGATTAGGATTTATTATTATTATTTGGATACTTTGGACTACTATTCTCATCTTCAGTGCTATTTTCACAGTGTTTCGGTCGATGTAACCTCCGACCTACTTCAAACTTATCTTGTCGAACTCTGGAATCTTTCTGTCGAACAGGGAATCTCTCTGTCGAACTCCGTGCAGATTCAATAGAAAAGTTTCAAGTTCGACAAGATACATCCGAAGAAGGCCGGAGGTTTCATTGGTCGAAAATATGTGAACATTATACTCAAGATAGGAAACAATAGTACGAATAATGCGAATGTAAATAATTTCTTATATTAAAAAAAATATATATTTAACAGTTAATGTGTGAAACATAATTGACAGAAAATGGACCTTCAGGAAACACTGGCTAAGTGTGGGTCATAGAATATCTAACAGTCCCGCATTGTTTATCAAGTTCATGCTACTGATGCCGCTCCATTAGTGCAATGTTCGCTTTTTATTTTTTTGTAATTACGGACAGGATCTTAGAAAATTAAAACCTTCAATCACTTGCAGTCTCAAACAGTGTACGAAACAAATCAAGTAGATTTTAAACTTCAGAGACTGCAACTATTGAACGGATTTCAGAAAATGAAAGAGTAAAATTAATATAAAGTTTCTTTCATTCGAAAATACACAGAAAATAGAAGCTGAAAATTCATACCACTAATTTTAACAGCCTAGCGGAATTAATGTACGAAATAAAATTGAAAGCAAAGGACCTCTATATCCTAGAAAACATCGACTAGGTGTAAACGTAATAGATTTTCTTATATATATATATATATATATATATATATATATATATATATATATTTATCAAGGATTCGGTTATTGTCTCAGAGCCTCCAGATTGCATCCCTGTGCTTGTGAGGAGGGGGTTAATGTGTGAAACAAATTTGACAGAAAATAGTCCTTCACTAAACACTGGCTAAGTGCGGATCGTAGAAAGCACCGACTAGATGCAAGTCGTAGAATATCTAATCTTATAAATTTCTGCAGCGTTTATCAAGTTTCAACCCTTGTCTCGTCACCTCAATTTTGCTTCCATATGCATGTTTTATAAGTACTTCCACGAAACATGTTCTGACGATCATACTGTACTTGTGCATCCTCAATAATAATTTTAGAACTGTTGAAACAGCTGTTATGGACAAGATTTTAGAAGTTGAAGGATAAAGTTAATTACATGTTATTTCTTACTAAAAAAATACACAGCATATATAAGTTAACAACAATTACAGTTAACTTATATATGCTGTGTATTCCCTGTTAATTAGCCTAATATCACACAATATATTACCGGTTCGTATAACAATTACAGTTATACGAACCGGTAATATATTGTGTGATATTAGCCTAATTAACAGGGAATATCAATTGATCAACACGACATAGCCACAGTTTTTCAAGTTCACACATCATATCTATAATTAATTGCGAAAAAAACCCCTGAAATACAAGGACGCCCACACAGCTCTCAGGGAACACCAAGCAAGTGCATTTAATGTTATATAAAATTTTCACAATCAAAATGCCTATTCCGTTTTCAAAAAGTTCAGTTTCAAAGGACGCACATATTTAATTGCAATAACTGGTGTGAAACGAAATTGTTGGCCTCTTTTTTTTTGTTTATTTTTATTTATCTGCTACTGTGGGGTGCCTGGTGGTTATCTGGTGCTTAAGATAATAAAAAACTTCTTATAATTCTTTAAACTACAACAAACAAAAGATCGATTTTTTTATATTTTAATGTTTTATTTTATTTATTTCTGAATCCCCAAATAAAGAGCAAGTTATTTTGTTAATTAAAAAAAAATATTTGCTATTCATTTAAACGTACAAAAGGATAATTTACGGTGTGTTTAAAATAATAAAAACAGTAGGAATTCTATTTTGACAGTCATTTGCAATTTTCATTAGATAATCATCTTATTAAATATAAGGGCGCGTCTATTATAGAGATATTATCAGCACGGATAGAATATGTACTCGATGAAAGCGATTATAATTTATTTTTCTGTAAAACGCACAGATTGCAATAATCCATAAATCACTGACCAGGCAGAATCAAATATCGATTTCTCAAATGAAATGCTTTTTTGATTTAATTCCCAGAATCCAACTGGCTTTTATTTGTATTTTAAATATGTATGTCTATCTTTTGTTTTTTTTTTGTGTAAATAATTAAAATACAATTAAAATTAACACACAATTAGAAAACAAAAAGAAAAATACTTTGGAACTTGACATTATGTTTATTATCATAACGAAATTATATACACCGCAACGATAATAAAAGTAACAAAAGAATAGTATGCATTCGCAATGTGCTAATGTTGTATTTATATTACATTAGTATTCAGATAGCATTAAGGTCTTATTCTATTGAAAAAAAAATAACGCCCTTAGTAAGCAGAGGATTACATCCTCATTAAATCTTTAAGCTATAGTTCGCCTTAGGTTACTGACCGTTTGATATTATAACTTATTAAATAGGAAACTAGACAAGAACTGATGACATCCTCGCTCACAAACCGGTGGCAGCATAACACGTGCTTAATTAAGTGTTTTGATGCGTTAAACTTTAATTGCTAGCAATATCAAGAATAAATTAAAGTGATTTGCAATGCGTACAAATTGTTCATAATTATACGTTTCCTGTCAAAGCGATTGCTTTTATTTATATTCTATGCTATAAAAAAGTGACATTGTTACATGAATTATCATATATATTTTTCCCCAACGCACATTTCACATATAAACAGCTTTTTTCAACAGACAGATTTTTTCAATAATTTGGTTTTGTTGATTTATAATTTCACATTAAAACACGTTGTTGCATGAATATTTATTGCTATATTAATTATTATTAAACAAAATTATAAGCATCCATTGAATGATGAACAAACAAATTAAATAAAAGAGACTTACCACTCTTTTTTGTAAACGCACGAGATAAAATAAAGTATATAAAAAAGCTTGTGTTTTTGATCGTTTTTATTTATATTTTTATGGCAGTGTTGGCACATGCATGCAAACATATATGCAAATATATTTGTATATGTTTGTGTATACATTAATATCTCTCTCTCTCTCTCTCTCTCTCTCTCTCTCTCTCTATATATATATATATATATATATATATATATTCTTTATCTGTGTCTAAACTTAAACGTAGATTCCATGAACAAAGCTTCTTTCTTAGAACTGCACACCTGTGGAACCCTCTTCCATTTGTCTGCTTTCCGGCTGACTATAAAAAGGTTGCTTTCAAGTCCAATGTAAACAAGTTCTTGATGAGCCGTTACCCTAAAGTAATCCAATTTATCAAATTTCCACTACTAACAATTACCACGTCATTGTTCCATTGACCACTGTACACTTACTAACCCTTATCCTCGAGTGGCCTCTGGGCCTTGATAAGTGGGAACTCCTTTGTAATATATATATATATATATAACTCAAATGACATTGTAACGATGTATGCAACCTATTTTCCGATTTACGATATCCGGTTGCGCATGCACGCATGACCTACGCACTAAAATATTAACGTTATTATTTCGAAATTATTATTTAACATGGGAAGAGTGGGGGTTAAAATGACTTAAACGTAATACAGAAATGAACGATGTAAAAAAGCAGTCAGTATTAATAATTATTTATTTGGATAATTTAAACGTGAAAAAAAAGAACAATTGGGACGCTGAAATATAACGTTATTATTTCGAAATTATTATTTAAAATGGGAAGAGTGGGCTTTAAAATAAACAAAAAACAAAAGAACAATTGGGACGCTGAAATATTAACGTTATTATTTCGAAATTATTATTTAACATGGGAAGAGTGGGGTTTAAAATAACTTAAACGTAATACAGAAATGAACGATGTAAAAAAAAAAAAAGCAGATATATCAATATTTGAATTTAACTATAATAAGTACTAGACCACCCGTGACCCGTTGGGTCAGTACGTTATATTAGCTATGGAATTCATGTATGAGCGTGACACTTGTGGCATAAAGAAAATAGTTTTTTTTTACATAACAGAAGCATTTCTATGAAAGTATATTAAAATGAAAAAAGAATATAGATAGATTTCTATGAGTCGTTCTGTTTATTATAATTGTTATTTTTTTTTAAATTACAGTTACTGAATTATAAGTGGTTGGTCATACTTATAGGTAAATATGCACTGAACAGGTATCATAATCCTTATTATAGTTAAATTCAAATTTTGATATATCATCTTTTAAATGAAATTGTTAGTTGAAAGTACAGAATAATAAAAAAAACACTCTCCACATGTTAATAATGGCTTTTTAAATAGAAAATGAAAATAAAATGTAACTTTTTTCATTTAATTTAAGCAAACATTCAGTACCCATTGTGTAAAGGAAAACACTATTTAATGTAATAGAAATGTGTGCATTTACCGATTCAGCTTTCCGTTTGGAAATGTAAGCAGACGACTTTTAAAAACATGGGAAGAAGAAAAAGAAATTTTTTTGTAATAACGCCCTCTAGTAAAAAGGTCTGCATTAGTTAAGGGGGATAACTCTATCCAGTTTTACATCGCTCTCTTTTTCTTTCTCTCACACATACACGTAACTATTTCTCGCGTACGTAACGAAAACAGAGGGAGTAGGAGTGTTGAAATCTATTAGAGGGAAAGTGAGAGGTGTTTTCTTTCCATAAATTGTATAGGGTAATATTTCATATTATTAATAGATTCATAGATAAATAGATTTTATAATATATATTATAATTATCTATGAATCTATGTATTATTTGTATATATAAATAACTATTTGATCAAATTAAATGAAATTGTTTGTATTAAAAGCGATATAAAAATTCCGGAATTGGAATAACGGATTGAAGACGTTGCTATTTACGCATGCGCAACCGGATGTTGAAAACCGGAAATCTGATTGCAAACATACAAGATCCATAGACTTTTAGTATTATATAGATTATAGTATCTGTTCAGTGCACATTTACCTATAAGTATAGCCAACCACTTATAATTCAGTAACTGTAATTTTTTTATTCAAGAATAATCAATTATAATAAACAGAACGGCTCATAGAAATCTATCTATATTCTTTTTTCATTTTAATATACTTTCATAGAAATGTTTCTATTATGTCAAAAAAAAACCCTATTTTCTTTACGTCACAAGTGTCACGCTCATGCATTAATTCCACACCCAATATAACATACTGACCCAACGGGTCACGGGTAGTCTAGTATATATATATATATATATATATATATATATATATATAAAGGATCTTGTTGTTTGCTTGAAGCATTGAAAGGAGCTGTGTGTAAATGTTATGTCAATGCAGATTGTGGGAAAAATCGTAGGCACAAATTAGTGTATAAAAGTGTTATTTTATTATATACGTGTGTATTATATACTGCACTGTATTTTTTTTTTTTTATCTTTTTACTAATTTTTTATATGCACTGTATAAAATTTTGCTTAGGCCCCGCCATACGACGATTTCACCGTACGATCCCAACCCTGGAACGGATCAATGTCGTATCCCAGGTTTCTACTGTAAAGTGTCGTACAAGATGGTAGGTGTTGATATCCCTAAATTTTCGTGATTAGAATCTCTTCATAAGGGGGAGCAAAGAAACATCTGCAACTGTTCGGCGAGGCTTTCCTTTGTCTATTTTATTTATTTTCCTTTCTGTCTTTCTTTAGTCGAGATATCAAATCAATTTACTGCTGTGATGAATATTAAGTGTTGTTAGGAATTATGATAGCTTTCTTTTATGTATACAAATGGTAAGTTGTTGCGTACACTTATAAGTGTGTGCATAGGAGTGTTAATGCCTACTGTGTTTGTGTTGTGTTTTTATTCGTCTTGGGTAATGAGAATGATCTAAGGGAGATAACTGTATGTGTACGTAGAGTGGAACCCTTGCTAAAGTGTTTACGTCACTATCTATACGAATACACGCATACGTATATATATACGTACATACATACAAGCACACACATAAACACATGCGCATGCACACAAATACATATGCATACATATACATATTTTATTTTATTGATTAAAATTATTTATTTTATTACATTTTAAACATATAGATATGAAGGTTGTTTTATATATATATATATATATATGTGTGTGTGTGTGTGTGTGTGTGTGTAAGCGAGATAAGACATTGATAGAATTCAGATGAAAAATCCTGATAGATATTACTTGAAGTAATATTTTCAAGGAGATCCTAGCCAAAAAGGAAAAGCTCAATATTTAAGAATAGAGCAATATATAAGTTTTGTGGTGAAATTTTAATTCTGAAAAAAAAAAAAAAACAACAGATAGAGATATATATTCGATTTAAGAATTTATTGCTTGACAAAAGGAATATATAGAAGGGGTTATTTTAATTTCCTTAATCCATGGATTTTCAACAATTGCTCATATCAACAATGGCAACAACTGCATTTCATTTCCTCTCTCTATATATAATTTTAGAGATGGCGAAATTTAAATTATAATAAATTCCAGAAAAATACTTTAATCATATAAATATTTTGCTTATTCCAAAGGTTAATACTTGGCATTCATAATTTAAATATAATTTCGGCCATATGCTTCTCGCATTTCGCGCGTATATGGTGTAATCTAGGGGTTCAATTTTCACAAACTCTACGCATTAAATTAAACTGTATTTCAGCAATAACACTCCCAATGTTGTTTTCCACTTATTCTATTGTATCTGATTTATCAACGTAGACATGGGACTTTATATATCTAGAAAGAAAATCAAATTACACGATTTTGTGTAATTATTCCTTCATCAATAGTTCCAAAATGATTTTCAAAATTAATTTGCAATATTTGCGAACGCTGCTCGAGTGTCAGATCTACATGATGAATTGCCAAACCAAGCTAAACTCAAAGTTAACGGTTAGTTGGCGATTAAAAAAAATAGAGTTGTCAAATTAAATTTCGTAGCCTCTAAAATGCACCTTGTATATAAACATATAAAAATGGAATCGCCCGTCGAATACCGACGTAGGAGGTTTAAGCAACTAAGTAGTTTTAAATGCACACAAATGAGCTGTTTATGGTAGAAAAACCTTTTTTGTAGCCAGCCAAACTTTTCGGAACCACTGATGGACTCATATATATAAGGAATGCTGAAGAAAAAATAACATTAAAAACGTCTGGTGTTATCTATTATATAAATATCACCAATCTTTTAGTGTGTGTGTGTGTGTGTGTGTGTGTGTGAATTTATGTATATATTATGTTTGTATGTACGTTTGTATGTCTTGCTAAAACATTTGTCATCAGTATTGGACCACCATGTAATTGGTATCGTTGGAAAGAGCAATCTCTCGTATGAAAAATATGTAAAAATTGGCCCAAAAGATTGTGTGTGAGTCAACTGTGTCATTTTTTACAAGGAGTCAGTTTTTACGTCGACATTTTTGCATAATCATCATACGTCTTGCAATCCTTAAGCTTACTTCGAACGCTTACAATGTCGTAAGTCGCCGTGAGTACGACGGCTAAACCGTTGGCTTTTTTTCTAACTTCTTTTCCTTTTACGCGTAACAGGTTCGAGCCTGCCTACTACTTTTTTTTCGTCTTTTTAACACTTCTCTCTATTCGGGCTACATACTGTGTCTACTTTTTTATTTTTATTTTGCGCTCGCTGCTATTTTTTGATGTTTTTACGGTTGAAGGTTGCTCAATATCCTTACTACACCACCTCTCTCCACCCGGGCAACGCCGGGTACCCCCGCTAGTTTTTAATAATCGAAAGTTGAAGATAAGCATCAGTTAGAAGCGCTGCACAAAAGCGACAGAATATCAAAATGTTTTGATCTGGCACCACGTGAACGAATGGCAATGTTAAGGACAATCGTAACACATGCGCTTGTTACTTTCAGCGATGGAAACTTAAACATAAAACACCGTTGGAAGCGCTAGTGATGAGCAATGACTATAAGAACAATTTGTTCTTGCATCACTATAATTGGCCAATAGAAAAGTCCGTTAGAAACAACGCACGGAATGTAAAACAGGGACATTTTTTATGTTGTTTTAGTCGTCCAAACTTGAACATCCCTCGGAAGTGCCGGTGAGCAGCGAAGAATATCAAAGCTTCTTGGTGTTCTTTCGGTAAACGAATGAAAAAGGAAAATGTCGTTAGAGATGTGGTTTATGACGTCAAATATGAACCTAACATATGCTGTTTTTAATGGTTGGAAGTTGAAGATGAACATATCTTAGAATCGCTGGTGTGAAGCGATAGATATCAAGACAATGGATGTGAATGGATGGCCATTACATTGGACAAATATCAGGTTTTGGCGTTAATTTCATTTCATTTTAAGCTTTCAAACACTAAAAACATTATATATATATATATATATATATATATATATATATATATATATTTTTACTATAATAATTATTAAATATCTACAGACATTAGTGTTTCATCCTTTCGGGAATCAGCAGTCACGATTAACACAAGCCGATAGAAGATTAACATTAGTGAGATAAGCCACCTCTGGCTTCATTAGCAAGGTCCTAATCCATTCAGCTACCGTTAACCGCGAGAAATATAGTTGAAATTTGAACATTTATTCTTTAAATGCTTTTTTACGTCTGTCAGAGTGATCTAATCATTGTATGTTGATCTGCGCTAAGAGCTATTGACCGACCTTAATTCAACGGAAAGTTTTCAAGGATAAGAAACGAGTTTCTTAAATGGGCTGACATAACCCATTATATATATATATATATATATATATATATATATATATATATATATATATATAGTAATTTATAAAATACTAACTAGCTCTACCTACGTATTGAGTACTTTTGAAGTAAATACTTAAAGTTTACGCATAAATCTATACTTTCGTATAGTAAATTTATGTGAATAAATGAAATAGTTATATATATATATATATATATATATATATATATAATGGGTTAAGAAATTCCAACAAAAGAAAGATGTATATTTAAATAAGGGGGTAGTCACCAACAATGTGTATTTTTAACATTATTTTATTATTCCGTGTCTTGGTTTTTCATTGAGAATTATGTTTAGATCATTGTAATATTGTTTTTAAATCATTGAAATCGTTTATAACACGTTTCAGACGTTCTGTGAAGCGTCCTCTTCAGAAATTATTTTCAAAATGTGTTGGAGATGTAAAAATAGCATTTTCGTAGTTCATTTGAAGTGTTTCCAAGGGATGGAAACGTGTAAGTGTCTACTATTCATTGGAATGTTCAATTTTTATTACTGTTTTATTGGGTTGTGGTCACACCGGTGTTGTGTTTCTCTCTCTCTAACTCTTTCTTTCTGCTTGGATTTTTCTTTTCCTTTATATATATACTAGCAAACTTGACATTGCCCCGGGACAACGAAATCTACCAAATCGCCAATTTTCAATCAAATCGATTGATTACCTGCTCTAGTAAAGGACCAACTGAGCTGCACCGGGAGAAAGCTACACATGCTTCTCCACAGTGACTTAGTACACAATACCTTCAAGACCACATTGGCCTGTAGAGAACCTACTGTTTATTTTATAAATTATTTTTATATAATGGCTTGCATTAAAATTTAAATTGCAAAAGCCAAGTATCATCGTTAAAATGTGCTCTAAACAGAAACATTAATTTCGAATGTGACACTGTCTAATCAACGAATCTACTGTTGATTTTATATGCTGGCCCCTTCTGCTGTGCAGTGATAAAGCCTCTTAAAATGCACTTCTGATGTATATACAATTGCGTAGAATTTAAGATAAAAATGTTATAGACTACGGGAATATATATATATATATATATATATATATATATATATATATATATATATATAGAGAGAGAGAGAGAGAGAGAGAGAGAGAGAGAGAGCCAGATAGAGAGAGATACAGAGAGAGAGAGAGAGAGAGAGAGAGAGAGAGAGAGAGAGAGAGAGAGAGAGAGAGATAGACAGACAGACAGACAGACAGAAAAGTACCCTTGTCGGTGTATGTTCGAAAAGTTTCTACCAAACTCCTTACTGAATATTTGGTCAACAGAGTTGAAATTTGGCATATAGGGTATTTCACCTGAAGCACTCGTTCGCTTTGGTATTTAGCCAATAAAATCGCTACTAAAATAGTCAAAATTGACAAAAAGCATTGACCACGGCCTCGCGTAAGTCAACAATACACATTTTTTCTGTGCATACGCCAATTAAACATTATAGGTTAAACATCGTTATTTTTTGTACTCTTTATATATGTGTAGGTTATGCGGTAATATATAAGGCTGGAGTACTATATGTTTTGGTTGCGATTCTAGCTGACGTTACACAATTAATTTTTCTTTTAGCTTTGAAATCCATACTATATATTAGATGCAATATAATAATCGATAGTAAATTGGATCTATGATAATTAATTCGAAATATGTATAAAATATTTAAGCATATTTTAAGACCGAAAAATGCTGAGATGCCTACAAGTATATATATATATATATATATATATATATATATATATATATATATAATACTAAAAGTCTATGGATCTTGTATGTTTGCAATCAGATTTCCGGTTTTCAACATCCGGTTGCGCATGCGTAAATAGCAACGTCTTCAATCCGTTATTCCAATTCCGGAATTTTTATATCGCTTTTAATACAAACAATTTCATTTAATTTGATCAAATAGTTTTTTTTTTTTTTTAACGGCTAAAAACATTCAACTTCGTAAAGTCTGTCGCAGTTTCAAAAAAACTTCTCCCTTTTAAAAAAACAAAAGTAAACAAACAAGAAAAACAACACTCATTATTAATAGAAACAGCGGCGGTGAAAGAAAACACCTCTCACTTTCCCTCTAATAGATTTCAACACTCCTACTCCCTCTGTTTTCGTTACGTACGCGAGAAATCTTTAATTCATGTCATTATAAATAAATAATTTTATAAAATCAACCGTAGTTTTTTTTTTTAACGGCTAAAAACATTCAACTTCGTAAAGTCTGTCGCAGTTTCAAAAAAGCTTCTCCCTTTTAAAAAACAACACTCATTATTAATAGAAACAGCGGCGGTGAAAGAAAACACCTCTCACTTTCACTCTCATAGATTTCAACACTCCTACTCCCTCTGTTTTCGTTACGTACGCGAGAAATAGTTACGTGTATGTGTGAGAGAGAGAAAAAGGGAGGGATGTAAAACTGGATAGTTAAGCGAAAGGAAAACATAAAAGTTTTTTTTAAAACACTCAAATTGTACAAAAAATGTTGTAAATAGAAAAGTATTGTCTTAGTTTTAGTGACCTTATTATTAGCATATGAATACAATATTTATTTTCTGTACAATAAGTGCTTAAGCACCCGTGCTTTTCAGCGATACATATTCAATAAAATAAATTGATTAATATAATTAATCTGGATATAAGAGAGTTAGAACCTGATAAGAAGTCTCAATTAAGCAAAAGGATAACAAAAGTTTTCTTTAAAAAAAATTAATAGTACAAAAAATGTAAATAGAAAAGAATTGTCTTAATTTTATTGACCTTATTATTAACATACAAATTAAATATTTTACACAATGGGTACTGAATGTTTGCTTAAATTAAATGAAAAAAGTTACATTTTATTTTCATTTTCTATTTAAAAAGCCATTATTAACATGTGGAGAGTGTTTTTTTTATTATTCTGTACTTTCAACTAACAGTTTCATTTAAAAGATGATATATCAAAATTTGAATTTAACTATAATAAGGATTATGATACCTGTTCAGTGCATATTTACCTATAAGTATGACCAACCACTTATAATTCAGTAACTGTAATTTAAAAAAAAATAACAATTATAATAAACAGAATGACTCATAGAAATCTATCTATATTCTTTTTTCATTTTAATATACTTTCATAGAAATGCTTCTGTTATGTAAAAAAAAAACTATTTTCTTTATGCCACAAGTGTCACGCTCATACATGAATTCCATAGCTAATATAACGTACTGACCCAACGGGTCACGGGTGGTCTAGTATATATATATAAAGCTGAATATGTGTGTGTCTGGTCACGAATAGGCTCCTATGTGGTTAACTATTTTAAAAAAACTGATTACATATAATGATAGAATATGTATCGAGACACAGAAATGGGTATGTTTGATCTGGCAGAATGGTGGTTCATTAAAATTGTGGGGTCTGCGTTCGCGCCTGGCCTTCATAGAATGGAAATAGGCGCAAACTTTAATAAAGACGTTTCATATCTATCTGCGTAAGTATACTTTGATAATTATGTTTCAGTTTGAAAAAATATGGTATAATAAAATTATGGGGTGTTCGTTCGCGCCTGACCTTCATAGAATGGAAATATGTCACACAGTTTAACAAGGTTTTTTTTTAATATAGATCCACAGAATATTGTGATAAGTGTTTTAGTGTGAACAGGTATGGTATAATAAATTATGGCGTTTATCTATTTTATTTTTACTTTCATCATATTTTGCTTTGGTTTTGATACCCCCAAATTCAACTCAAATTTACAACCCTTCCTTTTCATAACCTATTATACTTTCATAAATCAGAGTCCATTTTCTGTAGGCTGTTTTTGCTAATATATATATATATATATATATATATATATATATATATATATATATATATGATGATTGCTGCATCTTTCCAATTTTGTCGTCCATGCCATGTTAGATGATTCTGTACTCCCGCCGCAGATTTGCACATCTTGAAGCAGATGTGACATACAAATTGAGCCATTTCCACTGAGTTGACTTCCTCTGGAGGTTGAAGGGTATTCCTATGAACAATCACATGTCTTCTCAAACCAGCGGTAGACTTGCAAACTTTGCTGCATGTTAAACAAATCGTTTGGTTCGGGCTAATAGGTGCAAAGTTGACCTTAGTTTTTTTTTTATTGAATCTTCACCTCAAACAAGGTGGTTGACAAAAGCACTCGTTCACAAGTGTGGCATTTCCAGCTCTGTGTGTCATGGTTAAGACCATCAATTAAACCTTTGCGAAGCTCTCGCTTCAGATTGCTGTGGGCCTGCTTCCTTTCTCTAGAGCATCACAGCTTTCACGTACAAGCTTTCGCCACTTCGCCACATACAGTACTGTTTCGTTGCAGCAGTGTGGCTAGCACCTTTCCCTAGCCAATGCTTGAATCTAGAACTATCGCGTTGATAATCGGCAGTTCTTCCTATCCACCCACAGGAGCGGCGCCCGCAAATGAGCGAGGTTTCTGACAAAGAGGAGAGAATTGCTGGTTTCTAAGTCGGAATCAATTCATCTATCACTTATCGTTGGCAAGTTTTTGATCTTTCAGTGGTTTTTTTATCTCCTTATATCAAGTGCTCCAATCTTTCATTAATTTGGCATAAAGCACTAAATATAACTTTGTCCGTTTGTAACTGGATCAAAGTCTAATGTACATTTAATTTTTGCTTTATATATATGGTTATGTATACAGGAAGTTTCCAAGACGAAAGTGTAAAACTTTTTCCTGTCTTTATTTTTTCCTATTTTCCTCACCTGTTTCCCCCGCCCTGTACTCACTCTGTCATTCTTCTCCGCCAAACCCACTCCTCTTTCTTGACATACATACATACATACATAAATACATGCGACTCAATTTTATTGATTCCTCAGCATAATTGATTATGAAATCAGAGAGCCTTCGCTTAAGTAAATAATAATCTAGATGGAAAAATAAACCTGCCCCCAACATAATCTGCACCAGTTTAGGGTCAAATGATGTATATTTTTTCTAAAGTTTTTATATAATTCATCTGGAGAAACGCCAATCAAGAAAACAATATTGTGAGTATTTGTTTTGTCTTTTTTACTTTTATCTAGACATACAAACATATACGCAGACATTTATATTATAGACTAGATCGACGCCTGACGTAGCCCAGTCATAAAATATGGTTAAATATGGTATTTAAATTTATTCCAATTTTGCATTTATTATTTTAACTTATTGATTATCATATTGTATCGAATACATAGAAGTGATTCCAAAAATTTTAAATTAAAATATGATTTGGGTGCTGTCTGCGAGATTCGAAACCAAAACATTCAGCACTCTAACGTTATTCGTTGTTATCTGAGTTAACGACATGTGCATGATAACATTTAGAAATTAACAGATTTTAAAGTATGAATGCACATTTACGCACGCGAAAATAAGCACTTTATGTCGGAATACGCCTGCCAAGTTCGATTTATTCAAGTTAACCGCTTAGCAGCTATATTTACCGGCTAAAACAAAATCAAATTTGTTCCACGAGTCTGAATCTCCCATATATCAAGTTTCAAGTTTTAGACCAAAAATTGACATAGTAGTCTGGTAGAAACAGTTCCGCACACAGACAGACAAGGTCACTTATATATATATATATATATATATATATATATATATATATATATATATATATATATGATGATTGCAACGTCTTGTCAGACGAGTTCCACTCCCTCAGACATTTAAAATCCATGAGCCCAAATGCCTGAGGGAGTATCTATACAAAGATGATGTCACAGTCTTAGCTTTGTACGACAGCTAAGTCTCTCTCTCGGTTCAAAATGTTGAGATCCAGCAACAAGCAAGAGCAAGATAGCCAGCAACAAATTAAACTGCAGACCAGCTTAATGCGGGTACTGGTCTCCCGCTTTATGGTTTTTTAAATCAGAGATTTGCTTCTCCTAGAAAGGTTGCCTTCATCACGGCTTACGGGAGTCCTCTCCACCCCAATACACATATACACACACACACACACACACACACACACACACAAATATACACGGTGCTAGTTGGCCGTTGACCCAGAAAAAGAGTTCATTCGCCCTTTATATATATATATATAT
The DNA here is from genome assembly GCF_053919585.1 of Euprymna scolopes. Taxonomy (NCBI): domain Eukaryota; kingdom Metazoa; phylum Mollusca; class Cephalopoda; order Sepiida; family Sepiolidae; genus Euprymna; species Euprymna scolopes. Next base: position 74,315,178 of record NC_136516.1, on the reverse strand, counting down.
ATATATATATATATATATATATATATATATATATATATATATATATACGGGGAGAAAAAAAAGAGGAAAAAAGGAATGGGGAAACATATAAAATATCTCTACAATTTGCCAAACAGGCCCAGAGTGTTCACAAACCGTTTCTGCCTGCAGAGAGAGGGTTTAAGGCGTGCAATAGAGAGGATTCGAGAGTTTTCAAATGACTGCTCGGTCGGCTTCGAAATAAAATTGAAAAAAAGTCGTCCTTATAAGCCTGCCCACATTTTGGGCTATCCAATAAATGATTTCCAATAGTGGAATCCAAATTATTGTGGGTGGACTTGAAGATAATGTTGTTTTTATTCTTATTTTTATTTCGAAACTTGAAGAAACATGTTGTCCAATTCTTATTTCAAAATGGACACTGGTTCGCTTGACATAGACAGCATCACACTGACATTGGAATTTGTATATAATATTACTAAGTTTAATACAAGGCAAACCGTCCTTTTTGAAAGAAGAAAATGCAGGTTTCGTATTAAAGACAACTCTAGGTAAACCAGACGGAAAACAGTTGCTAATAGTCTGTCTAAGTTGATTAATTAGCGGGACACATTTTTCACCAACCCACGGCAACTTAAGATAAACATGACATTTTGAAGGACCAAAGGTTACATCTGTATTAAATTGCTTGATTTTGAATTTGATACATTTATCAATCAAGAATTCTGGGTAACTATTATCGATTAGAACTTCCTTAATTTTAGTAATTTCAGTATCTAGTCTACAGGAGGAACAAATAACCAAGGCCCTATGTACCAACGTATGCATTAACGTCAACTTAGTGGTTTTAGGAGTAAAAGAACAACATTTAGTATATAGACCGGTAAAGGTAGGTCTATATATAGAAGTAAGAAAACCTCCTTTGGACCTTTCAATCGTCGAGAAACGGGAAAGATTTGTCCTTTTCTATCTCCATAGTAAAAGATAAAGCGTGGTGTAAGGCATTGAGACGTTTAAAAAAAATCTAAACGTTATGAGAAGGAAAAGCCGCAAACGTATCATCCACATTACGAAAATATAAAGCCGGGCTGCTATGTAGTGAATTGAAAAGTTTTAATTCGTAAAACCCAACGAAAATATCGGTAAGGATAGGATCTAAGAGACTGCTTATGGAGACCCCATCAATTTGTGGGTACATCGCGTTAATGAAACTAAACTCGACGGATTTAGTGTAGAGAGAAAGGATTTCAATAAAATACTTTTCCGGTAAAAGGAGGAATAAGTTCACTACGATAGAGCGCATCGCAGCAAATAGTAACCAGTGTCCATTTTGAAACAAGAATTCGACGACATGTTCCTTCAGGTTTTCGAAATAAAAATAAAAATAAAAATAACATTATCTTCAACTCCACCCACAATAATTTGGATTCCGCTATTGGAAATCATTTATTGGATAGCCCAAAATGTGGGCAGGCTTATAAGGACGACTTTTTTTTCAATTTTATTTCGAGGCCGACCGAGCAATCATTTGAAAACTCTCGAATCCTCTCTATTGCACGCCTTAAACCCTCTCTCTGCAGGCAGAAACGGTTTGTGAACACCCTGGACCTGTTAAGCAAATTGTAGAGATATTTAAATGTTTCCCCATTCCCTTCTTCCTCCTTTTTTTTTCTCCCCGTATATTCATGCACGGATTATTATTCCCCATTCGTATATATATATATATATATATATATATATATATATATATATATATATATATATATATATTTACATAGGCATCACCACATTATCAAGGTCAAGAGGCCACTCAAGGATAAGGGTTAAAGAGTGTACAGTAAAAATTGGACAATATAGTAATCATTAGTAATGAAAATTTTGGTAAATTTGATAACTTATATGGAACGGCTCATCAAAAGCTTATTTACGTTAGACTTGAAGACAACTATATTGTAGTCAGCCAGAAAGCAGGAAAACGGAAGACAATTCCACAGGCGTGCAGTTCTAAGAAAGAAGCTTTGTTCATGGAATCTACGTTTAGGTTTAGGCACAGATAAAGAGTGGGGGGGAATTATTGATAGTGTTTACAGCTAGACGAGTGGTTCTTGTGAAAGTTTGGCGAGGGGGGGACCATAGATTGAAGCTCAGTCGAACACTTTCCATGAAAATAACGCTACATCAGAGACAAACTCGCAACATCTCTTCTGTGAGATAGAGGTTGCAAGGAAGAGAAAAGGACATCTCCTACGAGGCTACGAAGTCTATTTTGAACTCTATCAAGGCAGGCCAAGTCCTTTCTAGCAGCTCCTGCCCAGATGTGGCAACAGTATTCCATCCTTGGACGTACCTGGCTCTTATATAGATAGAGAATAGCATCAGCAGTGAGATATCTACCGGATCGATAGAAAGATCCCACCACGAGAGCCATTCCTTTCAATTGATGCCAGATGTGGATCAGAATGTTGATGATGTAAAGAGAGAAGCTTGGTTTTAGATGCATTAAAAGTAACCAGCCACTCCTTACCCCATTGTACTACGTGCTCAAGATCAGAGGAGAGAGAATTGGAGAGAACTTGGTCGTTTACTGTCTTAGATGTGGTACCATAAATGGTAGTGTCGTCAGCATAGATGTCTACAAATGATGTAAGGATGTGATTTGGAAGATCATTAATGTAGATCAGGAAGAGAGTTGGACCGAGGATGGACCCCTGAGGGACATCGGCATTAATACTGTGAGCTTTTTATTTTTGCCCCTCAACTACTACTCTTATGAACCTATCAGAAAGAAATGATTTAATAATTGAGAAGACATTTCCAGCAATACCATAGCTAGAGATCTTATGAAAGAGATCTTTATGCCATACCCTATCAAAGGCCTTAGATATGTCAAGAGCAATTGCCCTAGAAAGGTTGCCTCCATCGAGAGATTTGCTAATCCTATGAGATATAACTGTAAGTACATCTGCTGTAGATCTAGCAGAACGGAAACCATATTGAGTGTCACTAAGAAGGTTATTTTTGTTGAGATGGTTGATTACTTCTGTATTTAACACAGATTCCAGCAACTTACTCATGACGCACAGGAGACTTATTGGCCTGTACTGAGAGGGGGATGAGCGATCACCTGAATTCTTAAATACAGGGCATACTGATGAAATTTTCCAGGGAGATGGGAAACTATTCTCCTTAAGACAACGTTTAAACAGTTTTGTAAGTATGGGCGCTAGTTCAGGTTGAAGTTTTTTGAGTACTATAATTGGAATACCGTCAGGGCCAGTTGCTTTACTGGAATCAAGGTTTTTGATTAGCTTGGCAACACCACGTACAGATATACGTATATCACATAGCGTGTTTTCTGATACAGGAGGAAATATTGGGGGTTGGCGGCCTTGATCGCAAAGGGTAGAATTAGCTGCAAAGTTCTTGACAAAGAGTTTGGCTTTGTCTGATGCTGACGAGATTACCTCAGGTCCATTGATAATAGTTGGGATGGAGCACACGCTTCTATTCAGGATTCTGTTAGCTATTTGCCAAAACTGGTGGGAACCAAGCCGCTGTTCAGCTACTTTGGACTTAACAGATTGAGCATACAACTCTCTTGCATTTTTTATTACTTTCTTACAATGGTTGCTGGCAGTCCTGAAAGCGGCTTTTGTTTTCATACATCTATTACGTTGGAAACAGTGGAAAAGGTGATTTCTGTGCGCAATGGTAGCAGCACATTCTGGAGAGAACCATGGCTGGCTGTTAGGTTTTTGCTTAAACTTTTTTGAGAGTATGAAACGGTCAATACCTACAATTAACCATTCCGTCAGGTCTAATACTATAGAGGACACATCCTTTTTAAACATGGAATGCAGAGGTAGATCAGATATAAATGTACGGAAGCTATCCCAGTCAGCCTTAGTGTATCGATATACTGTACGATGGAGAGGTACGTCTGGGGACTTATTACATTTCATTTTTATCTGAATTGATACAACAGAGTGGTCGGAAGATCCAAGAGGCGACAGAACAGAAACTGAACATATATATATATATATATATATATATATATATATATATATATATATATATATATATATATATATAGTGAGAGAGAAAGAGGTAGAAAGAGAGGTAGAGAGGAAGATAGATAGATAAATAGATAGGTAGATAGATAAATAGATAGATTAAAATAACTCTATAATAAACAATTCCTTCTCTAATATTATTCGCTTTAGAAAAAAATACACGATTCCATTTCCGTTTAATGAAAACCAGTTTTCTTTGGTTGTTGCAGACCATCTACTAGTTGGCGAGTTTTGTACAAATCCCAAGAACGATAGGAGCCTTTTATAATGTCTGAAAGTGACACAATGTTTAACAAGCGAGATAGGAGATGCGCCGTTGTACAACTCATGCTCTCTACTGATCCAAGTTATGACAACAGGACCATAAGTCAATACCAAAGTGTACCTGGTGTGGTGATCACCTGGTGCAACCAGGTGGTCGCTGGCAGACCCCCAGTGTGGCAGCAGGACTCGGCGCCGGCCCACAAGTTCTAAGAGATTTAGGCTTGGCTTCAGATGCAGTGTTGGGATTTTGTACCTTTCTCCCACTGGCCCCTCTTCCTCCGACCTGAACTTGCTGTATTACTTCGTTTGGTCATACGTCGAGAACATCACCGACACAAAAATCAGCCTAATCGCCGAGTATTCGCCGAACTCCGCCGGCGCTCGTGGAAAAAGCATGCTCCTAGTTCTGGACCTATATTGAGGCGGTGATTAGGCTGAAGGCGGCTGTATTGAATAGATGTCAGTTCTACTACATGATCAAGTTACCTAATTGATTTTTTTAATAAAAGTTTTAAAATTAAACTGTAGTTTTGTTTTATTTAGGGTTGCAATTTTACCGTACCTCCCTGTATTATTTTATTTCATACATTGTCTCTTTCAATGCCCACCACCTAACTTCTCGTCACACTCGTGTTTCATTGCTTTCTGTTAAAGACGGATAGTAACAAAAGACGCCAGGATGCAGATGGCAATGAATAAGGCAATATATTTTAAACGATACTATGGGATTGGTAATAAGAAATGCGGTTACAAGGCGACTTTTTCTAAAATAGGAATTTGCGATCTCTCTACAAGTCTGCTGATAAGTGTTTCCTTGTCCTCTTATCGTAAGAAGGATGTCCGATCTAAAACGATTCACATGATCGTGGGATCACAGATGACAAAGTTATCGCTTTCTGGTCTTTGACGCATTTACGAGCATCCATAATAAAAGCAGTTTCCAAGAGGACGAATCTCATCTAATCTCTTTATCACACCTACATATTCACGAAAAAAAAAAAGATGAGGACAAACGCATCCTCTAGTATACGGATTAAAATGAACAATTGCGTATCTATTTTTAAAATACAATATTCACATTTTATTACGTCAGATATTTTCAAGTGTAAACATATATAGATATAAATAATATATATATAAATAATATATATATATATGAATAATATATATATATAAATAATATATATATATAAAAAATATATATATATAAATAATATATATATATATAAATAATATATATATAAATAATATATATATATAAATAATATATATATAAATAATATATATATATATAAATAATATATATATATAAATAATATATATATATATATAAATAATATATATAAATAAATAATATATGTATAAATAAATAATATATATATAAATAAATAATATATATATAAATAAATAATATATATATATATATAAATAATATATATATAAATAATATATATATAAATAAATAATATATATATAAATAAATAATATATATATATATATAAATAATATATATATATATAAATAATATATATATATATATATAAATAATATATATATATAAATAATATATATATATAAATAATATATATATATATAAATAATATATATATATATATATTATTTATAGGCTCTTTATTTATCAACTAATCTTACACACTGGACGATTACGATTTGTTTAGTTATTTAGAGAAGGTACGAAGCCGCCTGGTTTAAGGAACTAAAAAGAAAAATCATATATAGATAGATTTTGATCGAAAAAAAAAAAGCAGCAATTATTCCTTCTTTGTCAAAAACATCTCTCATGGAATGTGAGGGCTAAATGACAATACAAAGGAAGCCAGAAATCGACTTTCTACTCTCTTACTATTTTTTAAACGACTAGAACACAGATTGGTAATATCAGTCGAGTGCAATAATGGAGATGCGTCAGCAAATGATGTTGTTTTTCCATCGCCCCATTCTCGGTTGCCGACATTTGTCTTCCCACAATACAAACACTCACATGAACCTTGACATCAGCACTAGTAATAAAAGCGGTCATACATATAAATAAACAAAGCAAAACAAAACAAAAAACAAAAACAAAAACAAAAACGTTCAACGCGGGATACGATGGACAAAACACGCATTTAGAAACACTTTTAAAGCAACATTCCCGCGCAACAGAATAAAACCATAAAAATGATATTTTTGCTAACCCCAAAATTCCTACTAAATACGACGAATAGAAAGATTCAGTTCTTCCCCTGCCAGCAAGAACTGCAACACCAGGGTCGGAAAGTGGAATTGAGAAGTCATTGTCCCAGAGGAGGGTCACTATGTCCTGCAAAAAGTGTCTGGGAAGCCCGTCAGCATTTCCCGGTAAGAGCTGTTAGCGATAAACTAACCCCTTTCTCAAAGAGAGAATGTAAAGTCCGAGAGGGTCAACCTCCTAAAACTGCACAGAACCATCATTCAACCGCAATCAACAGGGAACGGTGATGAGGAAATTATGTATTATTTAAATTTCGCTTTTTAAAATTATTTTAAAATAACTTTAAAATTATTTTTAAATTATAAAAATTATTTTTAAATTATTTTAAAATTAATTTAAAATTATTTTTGAATTATTTTAAAATAATTTTTAAATTTTTTAAAAATTATTTTTAAATTATTTAAAAAGGCTAAACTGCTTAAAAATGGCTAGATTTTCGAAATTTGGCTTAAAAACGTCGAGTAGTTCTTAAATGGATGCCTGACTCACTAGAATGTTTGATAAAAACCAAATATCTCCTACAAATATTTCAATATTGAGTTTTATTTTCATTTTTTTATAATCTGGTAGACTGATGTCTATTCGATAATAATCCGCTGAAAAAAAAAAAAAAAATTAAAAAGAAAAGATGAAAATAAAATAAAGAGAGGTCGCAAGATTTTACAGGTCCGCCAAGAAAATTTATAAAAGATGAACGATGGCTTTTCTGTTGTTTTTTTTTTTTTTTTTTTTTTTTTTTGCTATCATAAGAACCACCGCCAGAACCACTAAAACCAACCACACAAAACACTGCTTGGTTTTGGTAATTCCTGAGATATTGGGAAACAATACTACTAATAGCAGTAGTCTAAATAGCGGCAGCAAACAATATAGTGATTGTTTATCTACGAATGACAAGAAGTGATACAGATTCGTGTTTTAACGTTCAATGTAATGAACCAAATGTAAAGAGAAAAAAATGTAGGTTTCTGCCGTTTCGTGCTTCCATAGCTATCAATGACGCAAAGTGGAAGTGGGAAATTGTGCGTTTTGTAACCGAACAAATGTGTATGTGTTTTTTATGAGTAATTCAAATGAATAACGTAAGTTGTTGTTTTATATTGAAAAAAATAAAACTGAAATAAAAGTTAGAAATAATATGAAACGAAATGTAAGAAATTTTTGTTTGCTTAAGTGTATTTGGAATCGACACTGGGAATGTTTATTTCCGTGTTCGAAAATACAAACTGCTATTCAAGATTACGACAGGTTCTAATTTTAGTGTGTAAGAAGAACTGCTGATTGGTGGCTATTCTGTTATTCTGTTAAAACAAAGAATGAAGTGCATTGTTTGTTATTTCAAGTTTCATTCTAACGTTAGTAAATGTTTGAATGTAAGAAGACGAAAACTTTTTTCCGTGACATATGACTATGTATGACTATAAAAAAAAGACCCGGTGATTGCGGGTTCCGTGGAAGAACTAAATTTAAAGTGTTTAAAGAGGTAAAAAAAATTCTACTACCTATGTGAGGTTATGTATTTGAGAGAGTGAGTCAGAGAGAGTAAATTGTAACATTTATTAAACTGCAACGAAATGTGTGTATTCTTACGCGAAAACACGCTGCAGTATTTACTGGAGATGGTGAATGACGTGAAAGATTTGCAGTGGAATAGCTTCGTTGTTTTCCTATAAGGTTGATAGTTACCGGTGGGAATCGTACCATTTTATTAATATGGAGATGAATAAGTAAAACACATAAATAAACATTAGTTTTATTTTATATATATATATATATATATATATATATATATATATATATATATATATAAGGCTCTTTCAGTCTTTCACAGACTATGGATACACACCGTCCATAGGGGTTCCTGCGCGTGAAATTTTTGTGGCAGAAGGTGCGCAATGACGCATTTAAACGTAACTAACACTTGCACATAAAGAGTTAGCTAACATATCAATTTGTTTTTTCGGATTTTCGAAGTCAGACCCAAATAGCATTAAAGCTGAAAAATCTAACTTTCCTTCTGACTAAAGCATTTTAATTTATTAAGTTTTTTATCGAGTTATTGACTATTTGTCTAAAAAATATCTTCGTCTAACTCTGACGATGTTGACATTGTTTTAGTATAACGGAAAATAAAAAATCAGCAATGCGTAAGTAATTTTAAATCAAAGAATATAGTAAGAGTAAGATACCATGAATTTTAAAACGCACAAGCAAATAAAAACATTAATTAAAAAAAAAATGAAATGATTTTACAGAATCCCGGGTAACGTTGATTATATACAACTAGTAAAAAATATAAGAAGTTAAACGGCACAACACAAAAACATGTAAAATTACATTTAACTATAATACAAATTATGGAACAAAACAAGATTCTCCTCCTCCGAAAATCACGTAACTTCCTCACTTCAAGTCACTCGCTAAGGTCAATATCTTAAACCCTAATCAGTCAATCAATCGCTTTACATAAACTTGCTGATTTTGTTATGTAACAAAATAAGATGTAATCACGTAGCCAGTACAAAGAAACGTGTTAAACAAGTGGGCAGAACTTACATCAAAATGCAGACTGAAAACTGATTCCTAATTAACCAGCTTAAAATGACCGAGTGAAGACTGAAAAAAAAAACATTAATTAATAATAAACAATGGAAATTGATAAAAACGAAATGAAAATAAATAAAGATACGGTAAATAACTAAAAAACTGCATGAAATAAATTAATGACTTTCCAAACAATCTTCATTTCCTCAAATAGCTCAATAAAACTTTTTTCGAACCTGTAACGCTAAGAGGAAAAAGAAGTAAAAAAATAAAAGCGAACGGTTTAGTGGCCGCACCCAACGTGACATACGACGGCGCCGCCGTTCGAAATAAGGTTAGTCATTGCAAGGCGTATGATGACTTTATAAAAATGTCTACAAAAAAGTGACCCCCTCCTTGTGAAAAATGGCTCAGTTGACCGTCAAATAATTAATCTTTTTGGGCATAGGTATTAAGCAACCAAATCCTAACGAAAGATAATTAAATACTCGCGAGTACCCATGCGAGCAAAAAAAAAAAAAAAGAAAAAAATAGCCGCAATAGACAGGCTTGAACCTCTAACGCGAAAGTGGAAAAGGAGTTAAAAAAAAACAAAAACATGACGTAACAGGCTGTTGAAATAACCTCTTTTAAGTGTACGTCGAGATTGCGAAGCGTGAATGGCTTTGCAAAAATGTCGACGCTAAAAACTGACCCCTCCTTGGAAAAAAACGGCTTAGTTGACCATCACAGAATTAATGTTTTTGACATAATGTTTTTGGATATTTGTCGTCCGAGAGTTCGACTTTCTAACGATACCGATTTTGTCAGTGTTCGTCGCGTGTGTCGAAAGTTTTTGACAGGCACACACGCAAACTCACAAACAGACAAACAGACAGTTGAGCTTTATATAATAGATAACAATATTTCAGTTCCTTAAGGTTTTGATATACACCTGAGAATTGGAGGTGAGAAAGATAATGACTGATGAAAAATATAGATCATATTTTAATGATAAAAATGTTTAAAATATTCAAAAACATTAAATCAAATAGTAAGTGATTAAAGAGTAGAGAAGAAATAATAGCTAATAAATATTGAGAATATTTTTTCGCAAAAGACAGGGGTACTATATATCAATATATATATATATATATATATATATATATATATATATATATATATATATGTATATGAACAAATAATTAATAAAACATGTTAAAAGACATGTTAAAAGACATAATATTATATATATATATATATATATATATATATATATATATATATATATATATATATATATAAATATAGATATGTGTGTGTGGGGTGTATATATGTGTGTGTGTGGGGTGTGTATATATATATATGTGTGTGTGTGCACATATATATATAAATAATAAAATAATTTTTGAGGGAATTAGACATGGAGTCTAACGAGCAGAGTTCATTTCAATGTATAGTAAATGTATTAATACTTTTAAAAGAAAACAGTGTCAATTGTACAGTAGATATATAATGAGCTCAATAGGTGTAAGTATCCTAGAGCTATATTAATATTGAGTAAAACGATTCATAAGTGTGAATTAAAAATCAGTTTCTAAAGAAAAAAACAAACAAAATCAACTCGATTGTACGATCGTTTCGGAAACGATGTTCATTTTATTTAAATTGACAATAAGTATTGGCAATAATTTGACAAAAGTTTTGTTCTTTAAACATAGTCTCCTAATCAGCAAAAAAAATAATAAAAAAAAAGATGGGAGGGGGGGGGAGAAGTTGAAAACACGAAAATAAAACAGTATTTTAGTTGTGAGTAAGGCAGATATTCCTGGAAATATTTAAAAAACAAAATAAAGAAAACGAAGTTATTAATTTTATGTTGATACATAAAATAAAATTAGGAATAAGGTTAAAAATAATTTTATTATGTTTTATACATATATATATATATATATATATATATATATATATATATATATATATATATATATATATATACACCTCTTATTTAGTCCCATTAGATAATTAGTTTTAAGTTCAGTCAGTCTGTCTCTCAAAAAAAATGATATATATATATATACATACATATATATATATATATATATATTTAGTAATGTGATTGATTTTTGATATTTTAATTAAACTAGTAATTTTACTATTACATTAAAATACACTCTGCTCTTTAGACTATTGTTCTAATCTCCTTTAAATTATATATATATATATATATATATATATATATATATATATATATATATATATATATATATATATATATGATTAGTTTTTTTTGAAAAAGAATTCCAGCAGAGTGCTCAATTAAAAAAAATCCAAATTTTAAGAGCGTATTTATATTTTGTGTACAGAAAGTTGTTTGTTGAGACAGATCATTGGTACCGTCGGTTTCAAGCCCGATAATAAGGCCCGTTTAAGGTATCCTTATCAAGCTCTCTTCAGCCAATATTCGTCTATCTTCGGAAGTGTTAAGTACCTCGCGAATTCACGTTTAAATCTCGTTTTGTTTAATCCCCCCTTTTTTTATAGGATAATGTAATACCTAATTTTAAACTTTGAATTATTAAAATTTAAGATCTAATTTCGAAAAAAAATTTCTTTATATAAATCGATTTTAATTTGAACCCAAATTAATTTTAAAATATCTTTCCTTATGTATAAAAAACTTTAAAATCTGTATTGGTATCGTTTAAAAACTTAAAAATTCGTTTAATTATATCGAATTACATTTAAAAATTTCCAAAAATACGTTTAAAGTTTAAAAAAAATTTTTTTTTTAATTATATCGAATCACGTTTAAAAATTTCGAAATACGTTTAAAAATTATTTACCCCCCCCAATCTTTCAAGGTTTGGGGAAGTGAGTATTTATTTATCCTAAGTGATTTCCCTAGTTTATTAACATTATTATATTTTTCTATAGTTTTAAATTCGAAATAGATTATAAATTACATTTATAAAATATAATTAAAATTTTTTTTATAAAATACATTAATTTAAAATCTCATAGCTTAAAGTGCAAATAACTGTCACAGATTAAATAAATAAACTTTTGTTTTTAAACGCAACTGGCGTCAGCTAATTATTGAAAATAAATTAAATATAAATTGAATTAACAATAATTTAAATAAATTAACTTTAATTAATATTTCTCATGAAAGTATTAAAAAAATTCTGATTAATTATAATTATCAAAATGGAGCTGATTATTAAAATAGATTTTCGTTAATTTAATATGCAAATGAGGTACCGCTTTGAATGTTGATTTCCATTTGAATAATTAGTATATATAGAAATCATTTGAATAATTAGTATATATAGAAATCATTTGAATAATTAGTATATATAGAAATCATTTGAATAATTAGTATATATAGAAATCATTTGAATAATTGGTATATATAGAAATCATGCTGGAATGAAAGTCTGTAAACGTCTGTTTACAGTATGAAAATGAAGTTTTTTAAACAGTGTGCCTTTTGAACAAGCAACCAGACGACCTTATTATCATAGATATAATCTATTATATAAAAGTCACTTTGTGTGTGTGAGTTCCTTTCTTATAGGTTCCGAAACGGCTGGGCCCAGCTTTTGCAAATTGTACACAAAGCTAATTTATATGTCTGACAGGGTTCTTACAAATGTTTTGTACAGAAATTCATCCAATGCGTATTGAAAAAAAAAATCCGATCTTAAAAATAGCTTTTCTCTCTTATAGATAAAAAGTAGAATTTTTACAGGGGAATATTTTACGTTATACGGGCCAAGGAAGATAATAAAACCTCAGCAAATCATTTCTTAAAAAACAGATTTATTATAATCTGGAGATATAGCTTAGTGGTAAAGCATTCGACTACAAATCGAACGATCCCCTATTCGATCCCAGGTGTACCTCACAATTTTATTTCAATCTTTCTTATTAATGAGTTCAGTTTACGATAAAAGAAGAGGTGCCATTTAAAATCGCTGCAAATCATTTGAGAAATGACTTTTCCAGGGCATTCATCGTCAAGCCAAAATATCAGCTGAGATGATATTGTAAACAAACACAGATGGAATTTGATGAACGACATTAGCATTATTATTATTTTTATTTACTTTTTTTGCGAATTAGACCAATGGGCAAATTATTCCTCGTAATATATAATAATCAATAGAAGACTGATTCTATAATTCATACGTAATTTGCATAAATTAAAATATCATGTTTAAGCATATTGTAAGACCGGACAATGCAATGCGGTCAGCTAGTATATATATATATATATATATATATATATATATATATATATATATATATATATATATATATATAAATATATATATATATAAATATATATATATATAAATATATATATATAAATATATATATATAAATATATATATATAAATATATATATATATAAATATATATATATAAATATATATATATATATAAATATATATATATAAATATATATATATAAATATATATATAAATATATATATAAATATATATATAAATATATATATATATATATATATATATATATATATTTATATATATATTTATATATATATTTATATATATATTTATATATATATATATATATAAGGCTATATGCCTGTCTGTTTCCATATTTTAAAACTCTATCACTGCTGAAACTAAACGTCGCAGAGCGGTGCTAGGGTCTTAAAAAATTGCATTTTTATGCACTGTTCTTTTATGGGTCTTTAGGCTGTTAAAGTAGTTTTTAATGGGTCAAAAATGAGTCAGCATTGAAAAAATCGTAATACATTTTATACATTCATCTTAGTTTCTTTTAAATTTTTAATCAGTTCATATGCATGTCACGTTAGTACAGTGGTAACGTCACCAGTTTTGAATGCTACAGTTTTACTTTCGGTTTCGATTCTAGCTAATGACACGTAAATACTTTTTTTTTTTTTAGTTTTGAGATCACGATTCTATAATAATATATATAAAATCTGGATTAATTAAAATATCATATTTAAGCGTATTTTACGACCGGGTAAAGCAGGGTGATCCCCTCCCACTAGCATATATATATATATATATATATATATATATATATATATATATATGTGTGTGTGTGTGTGTGTGTGTGTGTGTGTGTGGGTAGATAGGTAGATTACAGGATACCTGTTTCCAACCGGGTAGAGTTGATTCCCAAAACAATTGGCAATAATTTGGAGCATATTTTATCCCCTTATGAAGATTAAAATCGACATAAATTAGACTAAACCGTATGTCTAGAAGTCTTATTGCAGTTTTGATTTAAATCTACGACATAATTTTGATAATAGAAAAGGTCTACAATTTAAAGCTTAAGTTTCAGGGTTCTTGAATTGAAAAGAGGTTTTTGCTTAATTAGTTTCTAATTATGCGTGTCAAATTCAATGCAAATCTGAAATATTTAAAATCTTCAAATGGGGAATCTTACTGAATTAATAGCCCTAAAACATTTCAAAATACTTAAAAACCCGGAAATTTTAACAATAATTATTAACTAGCAGAATCTGTGGAAATTCCACGAAATGAGAAATATATTTCATCAACAAATATTTTCCATAAATCTGATATATTTTTTTCTGGATAGCGAAAAAAAAATAGTTTTTTCCGGTTAAGGTTTGGGTTACGGTTAGCTATGTTAGCTAATATATATTATTATAGAATCGTTAGGGGTAGGGTTAGCTATGTTAGCTCATATGTATTATTATAGAATCTTTAGGGTTAGCTATGTAAGCTCATATATATTACTATAGAATCGTTAGGGTAAGGGTTAGCTATGTAAGCTCATATATTATTATATAATCTTTAGGGTTAGGGTTAGCTATGTTAGCTCATATATATTATTATAGAATCGTTAGGGTTAGGGTTAGCTATGTTAGCTCATATATATTATTATAGAATCGTTAGGGTTAGGGTTAGCTATGTTAGCTCATATATATTATTATAGAATCTTTAGGGTTAGGGTTAGCTATGTTAGTTCATATATATTATTATAGAATATTTAGGGTTAACTATGTTAGCTCATATATATTATTATAGAATCGGTAGGGGTAGGGTTAGCTATGTTAGCTCATATATATTATTATAGAATCTTTAGGGTTAGGGTTAGCTATGTTAGCTCATATATATTATTATAGAATCGTTAGGGTTAGCTATGTTAGCTCATATATATTATTATAGAATCGTTAGGGTTAGCTCATATATATTATTATAGAATCGTTAGGGTTAGCTATGTTAGCTCATATATATTATTATAGAATCGTTAGGGGTAGGGTTAGCTATGTAAGCCCATATATATTATTATAGAATTGTTAGGGTTAGCTATGTTAGCTCATATATATTATAGAATCTTTACGGTTAGGGTTAGCTATGTTAGCTCATATATATTATTATAGAATCGTTAATGTTAGGGTTAGCTATGTTAGCTCATATATATTATTATAGAATCGTTAGGGTAGGGTTAGCTAATTAAGCTCGTATATATTATTATAGAATCGTTAGGGTCAAGGTTAGCTATGTTACCTCATATATATTATTATAGAATCGTTAGGGTTAGGGTTAGCTATGTTAGCTCATATATATTATTATTGTTATAGAATCGTTAGGGTTAGGGTTAGCTTTGTTAGCTCATATATATTATTATAGAATCTTTAGAGTTAGGGTTAGCTTTGTTAGCTCATATATATTATTATAGAATCTTTAGAGTTAGGGTTAGCTATGTTAGCTCATATATATTATTATAGAATATTTAGGGTTAACTATGTTAGCATATATATATTATTATAGAATCGTTAGGGGAAGGGTTTGCTATGTTAACTCATATATATTATTATAGAATCGTTAGGGTTTGCTATGTTAGCTCATATACATTATTATAGAATCGTTAGAGGTAGGGTTAGCTATGTTAGCTCATATATATTATTATAGAATCTTTAGGATTAGCTATTATAAATTATTATAGAATCGTTAGGGTTAGGGTTAGCTATGTTAGCTCATATATATTATTATAGAATCTTTAGGGTTAGTGTTAGCTATGTTAGCTCATATATATTATTATAGAATAGTTAGAGTTAGCTATGTTAGCTCATGTATATTATTATAGAATCGTTAGTGTAAGGGTTAGCTATATTAGCTCATATATATTATTATAGAATCGTTAGGGTTAGCTATGTTAGCTCATATATATTATTATAGAATCGTTAGGGGTAGGGTTAGCTATGTTAGCTCATATATATTATTATAAAATCTTTAGGGTTAGCTCATATATATTATTATAGAATCGTTAGGGTAAGCTATGTTAGCTCATATATATTATTACAGAATTGTTAGGGGTAGGGTTAACTATGTTAGCTCATATATATTATTATAGAATCTTTAGGGTTAGGGTTAGCTATGTTAGCTCATATATATTATTATAGAATCGTTAGGGTTAACTATGTTAGCTCATATATATTATTATAGAATCGTTAGGGGTAGGGTTAGCTATGTTAGCTCATATATATTATTATAGAATCGTTAGGGGTAGGGTTAGCTATGTTTGCTCATATATATTATTATAGAATCGTTAGGGTTAGGGTTAGCTATGTTAGCTCATATATATTATTATAGAATCGTTAGTGTTAGGGTTAGCTATGTTAGCTCATATATATTATTATAGAATCGTTAGTGTTAGGGTTAGCTATGTTAGCTCATATATATTATTATAGAATCGTTAGTGTTAGGGTTAGCTATGTTAGCTCATATATATTATTATAGAATCGTTAGTGTTAGGGTTAGCTATGTTAGCTCATATATATTATTATAGAATCGTTAGTGTTAGGGTTAACTATGTTAGCTCATATATATTATTATAGAATCGTTAGTGTTAGGGTTAGCTATGTTAGCTCGTATATATTATTATAGAATCGTTAGGGTTAGGGTTAGCTATGTTAGCTCATATATATTATTATAGAATCGTTATTTCAAAAGTTAAAAGAAAGTATTTGGTTGTCATCAGCTAGGATCCCCACAAACACACAGCAAATATGAATTCATAAACAATTCTAAGAAAATAGTGTCTATTGCATTTTAAATACTACCTATAAACTAACCCAAATGAGATAAAGTAATAAGTACTAATAAATACTCACAAAATACTATTATGCTACATAGTTCAACACAAATAGTAAAATCACATTATAAGAGACGATCTGTAATTTACTCCTTCAGTCCAGCAGCTCTTGGCAGACAATGTTTTTTTCCTCCTGTTTCTTTTGAATGTTTCCTTTTTTACGTAAAGTGACTGACTTCTTTCTTCGGCGAAGACCCACTGCGCGTCGAAATTTCTTCTCACACCACCACAGCAATAATCACACAATATTATAATAATATTAAAAGATGAGGCTACAGCAAAAGAGGTCAGTTTCATATTTTGTCTGCGGTTGTCAGGTTGGCCTTTTTAAAGCCAAATTTCGCGGATTGGTCCTGTTTTAAAATCAGTTTGGCTATTAAAATTGTATTTGGTCTTTTTCAAAGCGTAACGTGCGGACTACCTAAGGAAGGAACGAGCAGAATATTATATAGATTGTTTATATCTATCCTACATAAATTACATCATCCATTAATACTGCGCATGTTAACGACGAAGGATTAGATTTTGGTTTCACTATATCAATCCACCTCTTCGACACTCGAGTCAACTTATCAGCAAGTCAATATTAAATTATTCAACCTAAGACGGATTAAAATATCAACCTGCAAGTTATATTCGTTATCTAGACGTTTTACTATCGCCAGTTCTCTTGGTACTTACATTTCACTCGCGGCTTTAGTCCTAACTCGTGAATTTCCAATCAGTGTCGGTCAACCAGTGCTAAACGTACAATGAGTCAGTGTGAAGATGCAATGTAAAATTAAGGCCTTTTAGCGTGCCATCGAGTTCAGTCAACAGTTATCAATCCATATCCGAAGGTCATCTTGGTATGCAGCTCGATTCTTAGCAGAAATCCATCAAAAAAAATATTAGCCAATATTGGAGCCAAAGAACTTCCCATTAAAACACACTATTGAAAAATGTGTAAGGGATAAAATCCTGGCTTTTAAAAGTCGAAGATTTGTGGGCTCTTAAAATTGTCCGATATATCTGAAGCTCCCGTGGATTGGTGTTACAAGCCAGGAGTTTTCACACAAATTTCTACAGCCGTTTCGCGTTGTTACTTTGCAACTAAAGAGCGAACGATTGTTTGGGACGAGAAACGCCGTCCCTACATTTCGGAAGGATAGAATCCCTATCACTCAATATAATATGATGGTTTACCGTTTATACGGTCAGTGCGAGGTTGACTATGTGGGGCATACCATTCAGTGGATGTTAGAATTCCCCAACATGTGCCCCTCTTCGATATGCAGGCACAAAAAATGGCCAACATCCGGGCATGTACAAGGTCGGCCAGCAGTGACCATTTAATGCAGTTCCAGATCTGCACTGATGGGTACACAGATAAAAATTGCTCGATCTTACACAGAGCATGCTGGAAAAGAATCTCGAGGCGGTGTCTATTAATTTGCGCCAGGTGTCTCTATATAAGCAGAAAGAACATAGCCATAATTTGGAACTCATGGGTGTTCGAGGAGATTGTTTCTTTTTCTCCTTTTCCCCCGTGATATATTTTTTATCTTCGTCTGCCCTCGAAAATAATTTATGGTATTTTGATCACGTTTTTAAACGATGTTGCTCTTCCTCCGTTCCGATGTTTACTTTGAAAAATTGAAATCTATTTTAGTTTCTGTTCGTTATAAGACTTTTTTCTTTTTTACTAACACATGTTGAAAGTATAAAAAGTTCTTCAACAATTGATAATAGTGGAACTGCCCCAGTATTCTTCAAATATTTAATATAAGCGATGCTCTTAAATCAAATCGAGCTTAGGTATTTTGGACGATGTCAAAACATCGTTAATTCACTATTCGCACAGCAGCCGCCGATTAGCGTAATGGTTAGAAAACTTGATTGTCTAACAGGCGGTCGGGTTTCGATCCTGGGTTGAGGTAGTTGCTTGTCTAGCCGCACCGGTGATCTGTGATACAGCGAAACAGTACTATATATATAGTGGCGCCAAAAAGGAAGTCCGTACTTATCATTTTTTCAAAAACTGCAAATTTAAGCTAAATTGAATGTAACTATTTAAATAATCTGTACCTCATTTGATTCACCTTTTATTCCTCTAATTTTACCTGTTCATATTTGACTTTAATTGATGTATTCTAGTGTTCATGTCAATTAAAGAAAATAACTTCAAATCGAGAAGGCAAAAAGAAACTTCGCGCAATGGAAAATTGTTATTTAAATTTAACTAAAACATTAATGCAGCACAAATACAACAGGAACACGATGGACCAGTTGATAATTAGTAACATAGGCCTTCTGCAATCTGACAACCTGCAATCTTTTAAACTTCCTTGAATTAGTTTGTGGAAATACTCCAGTGACAGGACATCCCCCTCCTCTTAAATTTTTGTCCAAAGTTCTTCCAGATTTGAAATTTTATTATTGTATAGCTGTAGCTTGATGTAATGCCATACGTTTTCGATAGGATTGAGGTCTGGAGATTGTGCAGGCCAATCCAAACACAGAATATCATGCTCTTCAAGGAACCTCTTGACATTTCCAGCTGTGTGAATGGAAACATCCTACATAAAAATAAGATTATAATCCAAGTTTCGGCCAAAGTAGTGCAGAAAATGCTCAGTCAACATATTAATATAGTTGGTCGAATTAATTCGATCTTGAAAGCGACATATAGGTCATGGACAATTGGCATTAATATTGTCCCATTCCAAAACTGAAACTCCATCACTTTGCAGCGTTAAAACTATGCACCCAGTGTTAAATTCTTCGTCATTCCTTCAACGGATGTACTGCCTACCATCACTGCCTAGGCTATCTAACTTGCTTTCGTCACTAAAAATCACTTTCGAGAAATATGAAGAATCGCGATCTTACGATAAGAGATGCTTTGTTGCCTAAAAGATAGATATTTTAAGTTGGTTTTATGCTCATTTGTTGCTGCGGAGTTTCTTTTTGCCTTCTCGATTTGAAGTTATCTTTTTAAATTGATGTGAACACTAGGATACTTAAATTAAAAGTCAAATATAAACAGGCAGTGTTATAGAGGAATAAAAGTCGAATCAAATGAGGTATAGCTCGTTTAAACAGTTACATTCAATTTAGCTTAAATTTGTGGTTTTTGAAAAATGACAAGTGCAGACATTCTTTTTTGGGCGGCGCACTATATATATATATATATATATATATATATATATATATATATATATATATATATTGTGTTGTTTATTTGTTTTCCGATACTTTTTGAACGAATTCATTTATTTATACGAGAGTGCATTTTTATCTAAATGCGAGTTTGGAATAATTTTCAATTTGACCAATTTGGTGCCCCAAAATGGGGAGCGGCATACGTATTGCTTTTAAAATATAATATAATTATATTTTAAAAACAATATATATATATATATATATATATATATATATATATATATTTCCATAGCCAGACAACGTCGCAGCTCACAAGAGACATGAAAATGTTTGGCTGCAGAAATAATTACATATGTTTTCACATTCTGAATATATATATATATATATATATATATATATATATATATATATATATATATATATATATATATATATATATATATATCAGGTGTGTGCAAGGGTGCCAGTTATATATGATACGAAAGTGGACATCAATGACACAGGCTCTGTATTCGGATAGCCGGCTGTTTTATTATTATTATTATTATTATTTTTGTTGTTTTTTTTTTGTTCACTGTCATCGTGGAATGTCATGAATGCAAAAATTCAATTGCACCAAAACCGTACCAATCTTATTCAATCTGTGACGCCCTAAAAACTGCGTAATGGGGAGTGTTCTATTAAACTCAGTGGTCAGGGGTTACGTGGCAGCATGGCCCAAACGCGTATGAATAGTATTTCAGAATGGAACGACGGAGAGGGTGGTGAAAATGTGAATTTTTAATGAAAAAAATTATTATGTACTCACTAAAGGTTTTTACACAGGCCATCATCAAATTTTCTCTCTGCCAACAACCTGTGGTGTTTTTAGAGTCCAAATGACAACAAATCTTCCCAGCTTTTCTGTACTCTCCACCTTCGATAACATTTACAAATGAATGTGCGTTATCGCAACAGTCGTTTTCCATTGATTTCTCTCTGGCAATGACTATTGGTCTTCACCGGAATTTGGGTGGCAATTAGCCTTCCACAGATCCCAGTCATTATTTGCACTCATCCAGTGGAAGTCTGGTTAGTGCTTACTTTCAGTGGTCCTATCATCCTCCTTAACCTTTCACGACTATTTTGTGTGGTATGAGTTGATGCCGACATTACATTTTTGTTGAGATGGGGTAACTTACAATTATACGGTTTCAGTTTTTTTTTAATTCTATGTATTGCTCATTATTTTTGCTTGTTCTACTTCTGCTGTAGTTTTTATATGTCCAGTTAGCGTTTGTAGCTCATGGATATTAGTTTCTGCATTCGAAGATTTTCCTTAATATTTCGGCGGTTTTTATTATTGCTATACATTGTATCTTCTCGGCCATCCCCTCTGATTTCAACACCCCCCACTATCTCTTTTGTAGTTTTGGGGATTATTCCTGCTTATTATAATTATTATTATTTACTCACTAGGAGTACGCACACTGACCATCTTCGAAGATTTCTCTTTGAGGACAACTTGAGGCGTTCTCTGGGGTCTGAGCGGCAATAAATGTCATTATTATTATTGGCTCGCAAGGAGCTTTCACACAGGTCATCAAAGATCTCTCCTTGAAATTAACCTGTGGTGTCCCCTGGGAGCTGAGTGACAACAAGTCTCCCCAGATTTCCAGTAATCTCCACATCTTTCGATGACATCTGCAAATAAATTTGCATTATCACAACAGCTGCTTGCCATTGGTTTCTCGTTGGCAGCGGCTATTGGTCCTCACTGGAATTTGAGTGGCAATAAGCCTCCTGTTAGCACTTATCCAGCGGAGATCTGGTCAGTTCTTCAGTCTTTCCTTCCTCATTGACTCTACTTGGCTATTTGGTCTCACTCTTTTTTTGAGGGGGGGAGTGATGTGGTTGTTATTGTTGTTGTTGGTATTGTTGTTCTGGTGGTGCTGGTGGTTATAAACGTTACTGTTATTATTATTATTATTATTATTATTATTATTATTATTATTATTATGAATAAAATTACAGTGTGACAGATTTAATTATACATAATTGAGATATGACTCATAAAGAATATGGCATAAACAAACTCGGTTCTCAAGTGTACGTATCTAGTGTGCGTGGGTCATTTAATAAATAACATGTTTTGATTTGGAGCAACGTGTACTATCTCTTGAGAAAATAGTTTCGTAACCATTTTCGTCATTGTGGCTCGGGTGGATATTGGTGTTTGCTTTGGTTGTTTTCTTAACGCTTCAACCTCTTTTTGCCTGCGTTTAAATATCACTTCCTTTTTATACAACTTTGTTTGTGACGTTTTTATTTTCTGTTCAGTTTTTACTTATTGCTGCGTAAAATTCCCGACGTATTTTCGATTCATGTCATTTTTACCTGTATCATTTTTGCATAGTATTTTTAGGTCTACTGGGTGGAACGATAAATTTGTCGCCCTTAAAAACAACACCACAGCTTTATTTTAAAACTTCTATTGAAAATTTCAATTCAAGTAACTTGATTATGTGGTAGAGCTGACATCTATTCAATGTAGCCGCCTTCAGCCTCAATCACCGTCTCGATATGGAAGCATGACTTCTCCACAAGCGCCAACCGGAGCTCGGCGGATGGCGGCGATCAGGTTGGTTTTAGTGTTGTGGGAGGTCATGTTGGTGATGTCCTCGACGTATGACCAAACGAAGTAGTCCAGCAGGTTCAGGTCGGGGTATAGGGGGGGCAGTGAACGAAGGGTACAAAGTCGTAGCACTCCTTCTGAAGCCAAGTCTGGCTCTCTTTGGAATTATAGGCCAGTGCCGAGTCCTGCTGTCACACCCAGTGTAAACCAGCGGCCATCTGATTGCGCCAGGGGATAACCACACTCTTCATCGCATCCAGATACACTTTGGTGTTGACTTTCAAGCCGACTTTGAAGATGTGAGGTGGCATGATGTGGCCCTTACTTGAAACCACCACACCAAAGACTATAACCGTGACCGGAAACTTCGTTTAGCTGTGACCTGAAGCGTTGAATCGTTCAAATTTACATTTTGATGGTGCTGGCAATGGTCCTGTTGTCATAATTTGGATCGGTAGAGAGCATGAGTTGTACAGCGGCGCATCTCCAATCTCGCTCCTTGAACATTGTATCACTTTCAGACATGATAGCAGACTCCTATCACTCTTGGGATTTGTACGCAACTAGCCAACTAATAGATGGTCTGCAAAAAAAAAAAAAAAAAAGAAAAAAAGAGAAAGAAAACCGGTTTTCACCAAACGGAAATGAAATCATGTCGTCTTTTCTAGGGCGAAAATTTTATTGTTCCACCCTGTATTTTTACATTTGTTATTATGATGTATACATTTTACTTTATTATTAGTTAAAAATGAATAAATGTTCAATATTTTATCATCAGTACTAACAATAAGAAATTAAGTTTTAATAAAAACCACAATAACAAAATTAAAAAAAAAACATCGTTTTTGGGAATCGAAAATTAGACTAAAATTTTGGCGTTTCTGCATTTTAGCTTTCGTTGGTTTTCATTTTGGGGGAATTCGATTCGAGGCAAGGGGAGACTATCACGAAATTTACGGAACTTTTACGGAAGTTTCCAGAAGATCAAAATAATCACATTAATAGAGTAAGACAATAGGAGACATTTATTATCTTAACATTTATCGAATTAAATATTTTTTTAACGAACACTTTCTTTTAGAACAAACGGTTTTCGAAATAATTCAAAAATTTCAAAGAAATTAAAAAACAACGAGCAAGGGAGAAAAAAAAATGGAGGAAAAAATTTGTGATTGTCTCTCCCTGTCCCGAATCGAACTAAAACTAAAAACGTTTCAATTTTTTTTTTCGATTTCCTTACTGATTCTAATGCCTCAAAATGTTTGGATTTTTTTCTGATTCCCGATTCCGATTAATCGTCATAACACTACTAGAAATATCTACAAAATAAATTTGAAGGTAATAGATCCCGGACAAGCTAGTTTAGTCATACATTCGATTTTCATCGATAAACGCGTAGATTGAATGGATGTATCGTAAAGATGGTTGTTCGCTTTCGCGAGCCTTATCTGACCTTGGGCGTAAGTTAAAATATAATTCGCTCACATCGGATTAGTTCCCACACTTACTCATTCGTGAGAATGAGTTTAAGTGTTCCGAGTAGCAACAACATGTCAATGCCTTGCGCAGAAACGAATGTAGAATAAAAGCAACGCGTAGTTGTCCGTCATTTTTCTACGTATCTATAGGTTCGCGCGTTATCAAAAAGACTAATAAATATCCTCTGTCAGCAATGACGTAAAAACAATCATGCTTTATAATAATTAAGCTCTGATATTAATAGAAAGTAACGTCTCAGTCGGTAAAGTTAGAAGAACAAAAATAGAAAGATAGAAAAGGTATCCAACTAGAAAATTAAAAAAAAAAAAAATGTAAAACTTACGGAGAACGCTCTGTTTAAAAGTTGTTTCAAAAATGGAAAGGAAATTTAAATTTCGTTCCGTTTTAAATTGTGTACATTTTTACATTATGTTCAATTCACCGTTCCCATTCGACATGTTAACTTTTATAGGTCTTCGGGTGTGTTGACATAGTTGGGGAGTCTATTCCGAAAGCCGTACTTAACATAGGGAGGTCGGGAATGTTTATTCGTTGTAAGCATACCCCCAAAATGTATAGAAGTAGCCATTTCCAATGTGAACGGTGAATTGGACTTGTGTAAAAACTATCCCCCCCCAAAAAAAAAGAATACTAAATTGACGTTTTTCGTTTAAAATTAAATTATTTCGTTTTTGTTAATAACATTTTATTTTTATAAAAAAACAAATCTTCCGTTATATATATATATATATATATATATATATATATATATATATATATATATATATATATATATATAAAGTACGGGTGATAGTGCACTTATTGATCCACGCTGTTTTTTAAATCGTATTTCCAAGTCTAATTAAAGTTTTCTGATATTTTTTTTTATTCAATTGTAAGGTTAAAGTATAGACTAGTTACAAAGTACCCTCCTCTCCCCATGTTAAGAATGGCTTTTAAAATAATAACGTTATTATTTCAGCACGGATCAATAAGTGCACTAGTACCAAAGTACGTTATACAGAAACAGTACGCTATATATAAAAAGTACTTTTTTATATATAAAAAAGTATTTTTTTATATACAAAAAGTACTTTTTTATATATATAAAAAGTTCAATTTTTTTGGAGCAATAAAAAAAGATTAAAACAAAAGCAAATTTAATTTTCCGTTCCAGTTTTAAAACAACCGTTAAAACAGAGCGTTCTCAGCAAGTTTGCCCGAATATATATATATATATATATATATATATATATATATATATATATATATATATTGGTTATATTCAGCTAACGTCTTCCCTTATTTTCTGCGGAGCGCTACCAGAAGCGATGGCAGACAAAATGTATTCCTTCGCTTATTCTTTTTATTAGTATTTGTATTTGAAGCCAACAACAACAAAATCATGATTTTGTTGTTCCTTCTTGTGAAACAGATTTTTAATTTAATTCTAATTTGAATTTTAAATTATCAATCACATTACTGAATATTAAATTAGCTCTAGGATATTTACCTATCGAGCTTATTATATATCTAAATTACAACGAGCACTTTTTCTTTTCCTGTATTTCAATTAAATTAGTAATTTTACTATTACATTAAAATACACTCTTCTCTTTAGACTATTGTTCTAATCTCCTTTAAATTTATATATATATATATATATATATATATATATATATATATATATATATATGTATGTGTGTGTGTGTGTGTGTGTGTGTGTGTGTGTGTACGCGAGTGTGTGTGAACAACTGGAAAAACACTGTGCCCAGAAACATCATATATAATTTAAATATCTTAAATATATGTCGTGGAATAGTCTTAAGTGATTAAAGATAATTGTACAATAATAATGAAATGAAATCAGATAATATTTAAATAAATAATTAAAATGACAGAAATGAGAAAAGGTTTCAATAAAAATATACAAATTAGATGCAATGTTTATATGTAGGTACGCGCAAAAATGGTGGAATAAAGATATCATATTTTTTTTTGTAGGTTTCCAACTAATTTTTTATTGTATTTGAAAGATTAAAACTAAAGTTCATTTCCAAAAGGAAAGAAAAAAAATGTTTGTACACGTGAAAAAAAAAAAGAAGATAATATTAGTTTTTTGGGTATATTTTAAAGATGATTAGGAAAGTAAAGACCTAAGATATTGAATAAAAAAAATCACCTTTTCAAAAATAGCTTAATTAGCTCCCAAAATCGAGAGATTCTCGCTTCGTTCAACTGAAAAAAAAAGTCCTCGTCACATTGATTATACGAAGCCCAAAATTTCAGCCAGCCGAAAGGCTGTCTGAAAATGGAATCAGGTAGTTAAAGGAGAGTAGGGGTGCTGTTTTTCTTTTTTCTCCTAGCCGTGCACTCGTACATTCCTATCGTGAGCGT
The DNA here is from genome assembly GCF_053919585.1 of Euprymna scolopes. Taxonomy (NCBI): domain Eukaryota; kingdom Metazoa; phylum Mollusca; class Cephalopoda; order Sepiida; family Sepiolidae; genus Euprymna; species Euprymna scolopes. The sequence goes on along the minus strand of NC_136516.1, from coordinate 74,288,314 downwards.
TTGTCTAATTTTTATCATTTTTTAATTTAATTATTTTTCTATGTTCCTGATTTTAAATTAAAACATTGCTTTATTTTTCATGATTATATAAAAATTATGTTACGCCGAAAGTTTCACATTCATGCAAGCAAAGATAATATTAGAATCGTACATATAAGAATTATGCGAAACCTGCCATACAAAAAAAAAAGTAGAAATATTTTTTGGAATTATATTTATTGTGTGAAAATATGAAATAAATAATGCTTAATTTAAATATAATATCGGTAGTTCGAGACATTATTTTTTCTTTGAGTTATATCGAATTTATTCATACGGCTCTTTTTGTAATGTCCTCGTAAACAAAAAAAAAATTAATTGTTACAATTTACGATGCTTTATTTTCATAAAAAAAGCAAAAATAAATTCATGCATTTTTTTACTACTGTAAACCGTAACGTTGGGCATTATTTTTTGTTATAAAGTAGCACTCGATACTACTTATTTTTTTTACTGAATAAACGCTTTAAAATAAGTTAAACTACTAAAAGCTTACAAAGCTAGGTAGAAAACGAAGCAATGTTCAAGATAAAAAAAAATTAAGCTACCGGAAGTGGATACGGTTGACTATGTAACCCAACTGAACGGAACGGTGTCACGGAGTCAAGACACGATAAACGAAACCATATATTTATTTTTAAATATACTTAAGTTTTAGCATTTCTTGTGTTATTAAGAAACAAAAAAACACTTCTTGTATTATCAAATAATAAAACAAATATTTTATTCAGAAAAATTAATTTAGCTTTAAGGGTTCTTGTGTTATCACGAAACAATGAAAAACATAATAAAACACTTCTTGTATTATCAAATAATAAGGCCAAAAAATGCTTAACTTGTACATTTCTTTAAACAGTCTCTTTGAAATAATATATGAAATATTTTTACATTTTTGTGTTATCACTTAAAAAAAAAGTGAAAACATAGTATTCAACATCATAACCTAAAAAACCGTATCCTAGGGCCACTGTATCCCGGAGTTCTACTATTAATATATATATATATATATATATATATACAGAGAGAGAGAGAGAGAGAGAGAGAGAGAGAGAGAGAGAGCAGGGAGAGAGAGAGCGGGGGGAAGTAAACAGATAAACTGTTCTAGAACCTGCTTTTAGATGTAGAAAAATAAATTTTTTTCTAATTAATTACGAATTTAAAAATCCCTAATCAGAGCAAAAGTCTTTTTTCCCTCCGAAATATACAATATATAAAAAAAACATTTAAATATTAAATAAAAAATAAAATTAATAATTACAAATAGTATGCCCCAAATGTGGGTGACTAGAATGTAAACAAACGATAGGTGATATATATATATATATATATATATATATATATATATATATATATATATATATATATTTCCCCTATTACATATATATATATATATATATATATATATATATATATATATATAATAGGTGAAATATATTTCATATTACCTCCCTTTGTCTCGTAGAGTCATTGACATGGTGATATCCGATTGTACTTGAACTCTTTAATCTTAATAGGTAGGTGTGGAAACTGAACGGATAATAAAAGTATCAAAAGAAGTTACATTAGGAGACAGTAAAAGAAAACAATTTAAAATCAGTAGTTGTAGTGCAACTCTTTTTAGCAACATTCGTAAACAAGTGGTTTCAATCCCTTCAGCCAGTCTTACTTCTGTTTATTCTACTAACTCAAAATGTTCGCTTTCCTAAAACGAACGTCAGTTGTGAGACTTATATACCTAAGTCTTATCTCGGCTTTGCTTCTTAACATTTTACTAGCCTGCCTGTGTGCTCGGTGTTGCCCGAGTGTTTGGAGGTGTGTGTTGAGCAAAAAAAAAAAAAAAAAAGTGGTAGTAGGCAGGCAGGCAGGCTCTAACCCGTACTGCGAAGGAGAAAAACAATGTGAAAAAATAACGTGACGTCTTTGCCGTTGAGTCCATCGCCAAACCGGAAATGGCGAAGGTTTAAATTAAGGCTAGTCAATCGAAAAGAGGGGATGACTTTCGAAAATATCGGCGAAAAAGCGACCCCTCCTTGTTTAGGGTGAAGGAATTAATGTTTTTAGCCAATTTTTTAGTTTGTCATCCGAAGGGTCGAGCTTCCAAACAGTACCGACCTTGTGAAAATCCGTCACCTCTGTCGAAAGTTTTAGGCATACATACATACATACATACATACATACATACATACATACATACATACATTAAAACAGACAGGTGAGATTTATATTATAGATGAACTATTCAGGAAGTTATACCATTGAAATGTCAAAAACTGAAAACCTATTTATCTAATCAGATTAAAATTTTGAATGCTGCTATTATCAAAAAGTATCAAATCATTTATCAAATTCCACCATTTTATCTTTTATCCTCAAACTCCTGCTTGTGGAACTCTCTTCCTGCTGACTGTTTTCCTTCTACCTGTATAACCTTGATCTTAAAACGAATGGTAACCGGCATTTCCTCTCTTTGCGTTAATCATCGTTCGTTCTTTTTTTCTTGCTTCTTATATAACGCACGCTTTCCTTATTTTCTCCTTTAGTCCTCACATTCCATGAACGAAGTTTCTGGCGAAAAGGGAAGAATTGATTTTTAATGGGTCATAATCGATTCCACCTAACAGTTATTGTTGGAAAGTTTTTGACCTTGAATATTTTTACCTCCTTACATCAAGTGGCTTCATGCCTTGCCTGGAGTGGTTTTCATTAAAAAAAAAAAAAAAAAAAAAAACAGAATTAAATGACTGCATTCCTTTTCTGAGGCGACTTCCATAAAAGCAAAAAGCAAAACAAGAACAAAAAAATGCGAAATTCCATTTTATACAATGATCAGACGCGAAGTTATCGTCAAAAATTATGATCTGTACCTTAACTGTAATCTTGACTTTTTACCTAGGTGTCTTAAAATTACATCAGTTCTAAGTTAAAGCATGATTGGCCTTTTGAGCGAATTTGGTAACAGCTAATTAAGCAATGTTATCGCTAGTCTGTACATAAACAAATATAAGGAGAATCTCGATCGAAAGCATGTATATAATTCCTAATAGGCCAGCTTTTTTTTTATTACTACTGCCATGTTATATAAATTAACATATTGAGTAACACAATCTAATATACTCTCCAATCTTGACAACCATTTTGTTAGCTAATATCATTCACTTATAATATAAGCGGCACTTTCTCTGGTTGTTTGTAAGTCTGTCTGTATTTTCAATTTTTTCAAGGGAGATAATTTCATGAAAACTTCCGGCGTCAAAGGGCGCTGTGGTCGTACAAAATAGATACTAAACTTTGAATTATTTATTTGAAAATATATATTAAAGGTTTACAATTAAAATTTAAAAAAAAATTAGACACAAGGCCTTCTGAAAGTGTGGAGAAACAGGTGTCGTTGGTCATCCTTTGTCACCATAACTACTAAATGTCTCTCCTACTCTTAGCTAGAATCATCAATCACTATCATACCACGTTTACTCCAGCTGCCGTACTTCTTAAACCCCCCCCCCCAAATTATTGAAAATAAATAGCAACCTTTCTATACAATAATTTTATTAGCGTGGAGTGGGGAAAAACAAAAACAGAAATTTTGATTATTAAAATTCACTGAACCCTTTCTAAATAATAGTGTCTACTGTTTTCCGGTTTATTTTGAACCGAAAATAAGCATTCTAAGTTGGTGAGATTTAAGTGGGGGGGGGAAAGAAAATATAGGTTGCGTCGATTGGAGAGTGAGTGATGTCGTTCTAAGTTGAATACAATTTGGGAAAGACAAGTGGCGAAAATTGTTTTTTTTTCTTTTTTTAATAAGAAGTGGACATCTTGGAACTTTCCTATGAGCATGGGGATCATACAGTCGACTATCTCAGAAACTTACTTCAAGCGCTGAGATTCGACAGGACCAGAAATCGTGTTCACTATGCTCAGGAAGGGAATACGTAGTCATACTTGACTTTTCTACACACACTCGCTACTTGTATCCACCTTCTTTTAAATATCGCAAAATGCAATCGTTCTTTCACATCTGAGCTTGACTTTCAATTGGCGCTTGAAGAACGCGATCAGATTCTAATCTCCTGATCAGCAAAAGATTAAAAACCTTGGTTATCACTCAGGCACGACGTTCACACAACTATTCATACTACGAGTAGAATCGTGAAAACACCATTCGTCTCTATCCCAGCTCAGCAATGTCGATTACATAAAATATGTTCAATTGGTGAGGATGCTTCAGATCGATACGAATCGTAACCCTGCTGACATATCACCAGTGTCAACGGGGTTCGCGACATTTCTAAGAAAGCTTGTTCAGGCGTACCTTCTGCTGGAGTTCCGCAGCGGAGACAGCCAGGCGAACTCAGTATTCTGGAACTACGTTATACTACATTGAGAGACAACGCATTTCGCGCCAATTGCCAGATAAGTGAAAACTCACAGTTTTTTTTTTTAAATAAGTCGAACCTAGCGCCCAACTGTTCAGAACGGGTATTATTCTCCGATTATCCAAATCGCTCATCAAGCGTGCCATCAGCACCCCTGATGGAGTTCTGAGAGAGGTTTCCAATTCCTCTTCTGTTAAAGAGACAAGTCTGTGTTAACAGACAGAGGCACACTTTTATAAACGCTCTTCTCCAACTTTGAGGGGGAGTACCTTTTACCTCTTCTTCCCGTTAGAATGAGAGGCTGATTGGTTCCTCTTCCCTAATCTCTGACGATAACCTTTATGAAAACCTGTGATAATAATATTGCATTCAATAAGTCGTATATACAGAGTGAAACGATAAAGTTGTCCCCCTTAAAAGAAACAACACTACGAATTTATTTTAAAACTTTTATTGAAAACATCAATTCAGGTAACTTGATTATGTAATAGAGCTGACATCTATCCAATGTAGCCGCCTTCAGTCTCAATCACCGCCTCGATAGGAGTCCGCCACTGGGAGAATGCATTTTCCACAAGCGGCGGAGAGAGCTCGCCAAATATTCGGTTGATGGCGGCGATCAGGCTGACTTTGGTGTTGTGGGAGACCATGTTGGTGATGTTCTCGACATATGACCAAACGAAGTAGTTCAGCGAGTTCAGGTCGGGTAGGAGGAGGGGGGGCCAATGAGAGGAGCGTACAAAATCGTAGCACTCTTTCTGAAGCCAAGCGTGGGTCTCTTTCAACTTGTGGGCCGGCGCCAGGTCCTACTGCCTCACCAAGAATCTGCCAGCGGCTACCTAATTGCACCAGGGGATCACCACACTCATCAGTACCCCTTGGTACACTTTGGTGTTGACTTTCAAGCCGACTTCGTCGATGTGAGGTGGCATGATGTGGCCATCACTTGAAACAACACCAAAGACAATAATCGTAGCCAGAAACTTTTTCTTAGCCTGGAAACGTTCTTGCTATTCGCGACAATTCAACGATTCATTTTGAGGGTGCTGGCAATGGTCCTGTTGTCATAACTTGGATCTGTAGAGAGCATGAGTTGTACATCGACGCATCTCCGATTTCGCTCATTGAACATTGTATCACTTTCAGACATGATCGAAGGCTTCTTGGGATTTATACACAACTGGCCAACTATAATAGTAGATGATCTGCAACAAAAAAGAAGAAAACTGGTTTTCCTCAAACGGAAATGGAATCATGTCGTCTTTTCTATGTCGAAAATCTTATCGTTCCGCCCGTACACCCGTGTTGAAGATCCTAGACAGAGAAGTTATGTTTAAACACTGCATTGTCTGGGGAAAATACTTTCAATATGTTCCGTTATAGTGTTGCTTACTACAGAAAAACAGTGTTGCTTTTCAATAATAGTAATTATGATACTAATTAGAAAATATTAAATAGGCTAGTTAGAGTATGGCTGTGTAATAATACAGTATTACACTTAAGTTGTAGATGCTTAATCAAAAAGTGATTAATACTCAAGATAGAGCAGGCATGTTCAACGATACACTATTACACTTGCTGAGAGGTATATACTTAATTCGAAAGTTCTCAATATTCTAGATAGTGCGGGGGAGTGTAATACAGTATTACATTTAGCATGTAGTGTATCCAAGCGTGCTCAATACACTAAATACAGCAAGCGTTTTAATAATACTATTAAATATTAATTACATTTGGTAAATGAAAGATACTTAATCAGAATGGGATGAATATTTTAGATTGAGCAGGTGTGCGTAATAATTCAGTAGTAAATCGTATAAATAGTATATACTGAATCCAAGTGCTCGATATATTAGATAGAGCAGGTGTATATAATGACACATTAGTACACTGGGTAAGTGGTATATGCTGAATCATAAAAAAAACCCTAAATACCTTAATTCTTTAACGTACAAACATGGAGTAGACAATAAACTCGGCGTTGCTCGGGAATCCTATAAAACAAACATGTCTTTCATTAGATGAGAAGAAGGAGAGAAACAAAATCTCAGTGTCACCCCGGGAATACATTAAAACAAATCTATGTTTGATTATAAAGTTGATGGAAAAAGTGAATAAAGTCGACGTTATCCGGGAATAGATTAAAACAAATATATGAGTTATTCTATTGTTGAGGGGGGAAAAGACAGACAAGGAACTGAGCCTTACATAGAATATGAAATATGTGTTTTATTGCAGTCTTGACAGAAGAACAGAAACAGAGAGAGAGAGAGAGAGAGAGAGAGAGAGAGAGAGAGAGAGAGAGAGACATACATACATACAGACAGACAGACAGACAGACAGACAGACAGACAGAGATAAAGAGTGGGGGACACAAAAACTCGGCGACATTCCAGAAATACATCAAAATAAATATGTGTTTCATTAAAAAGTTGACGGGGAGAGGGCGAAAGGCAGTATACTTGGTCTTGCTAGGGAACACATTAAAACAAACATTATTTCATTGTAGCGTTGAAGGGGAAAAAAGAAATTAAGGTCCAACTGAAACAATTAAAAACAAAACATGTTAAGAACTTTTTAAACACGAAACAAAAACGTTTAAATGTATTCACATGGATAAACAATAATGTTTATAAATATTATTCAATTCAAATCATTCAAGTGGTGCGTTGCCTGGTACAGGCATTGAAGATTATGTCTCTCTCTCTCTCTCTCTCTCTCTATCTATCTATCAATCTTTCTCGAGGTATTCATGAATTCATTGTTGCTCATCATTTTTTATGTTTCCCAGGAGTTCAGACTGTCAATGTATGTTTCTCGCTGTCGTCCTCTGCTTCGTCTACCCACTGTCTTTTCCGTTATTCTTTGCTGGTTGTTGGAGAGTAGATATATGATGATTAAGTGCCACCTGTCTATTCTGATTCACACTGTTCTAGAATAAAGAGTCTAGTGTATTACCATAGCTTTCTTTGCAGTTGTACAGACTGTAGGTTGCAGTTTCTTTCTGTCCGAGCAGTGCCCATACAGGGCAATTGTCCTGTCCATTGTACCTAGAGGTATCTTCTGTTCAGCACAACGAAATACGTAACCATGAAAAGAATTGTTTCTATTTGCTTCCGTATTATATACATCTGCCCCCACGTTGCCCAGATCGGGGGTCGAGAGATCTCAACCATGCCCAAGGGTCTCTCGCAGGTTAACGGAGGGAAGGAGGTGGCTTACTTTTCCTTTGACAGTAGTGCTGTCTCGCTACCCTATTTAATATTACTTTTCTCAGACGTAAAATAAAACGTCTCGATTCATTTTAGTTTTCGATCCAGAGTTTTCAATCTTGATTATTTTAAGAATTATATTTCTGTTACGCAGTTTCTCCAAATTCATCATAAAGTCGCATTTGCAATCATCTAAACAAATAAACATTTTGGCATTTTCTTTTCATTATGACTTCCTGTTTGTTCGAGTAGACATGACGCAGACAAAAGCGAACATAAACAATAACAACAGTTATTATAAACAATCATTTCATTTGGAAGGCAGTTTAATTAAAACAAATATATTTTGCGTATTACTTGGAGTCTCCCGTCTACAGTTCTCATCTTGAGTGTTATTTTCACAACGTTTTAGTTGATGACACCTTCGACCTCTTTCAGGTGTATTTTGTCGAACTCGAAATACTTTGTATCTAACTCGGGAATCTGCACTTACGAAAATTTTTATTTAATCCACATAACTTAGTTCATGCAGATTCCCGAGTTTGACAGAACGATTCCTGAGTTCGTCAAGATACACCTGAAGAAGGTCGGAGGCTACATCGACCGAAGCGTTGTGAAAATAACACTCATGATGAGAACAACTGCAGCTGACGTTCTTAAGGAAGCCCAAGAAATACGAATAGTCAATCGACATGTCAAAAATTCAAAAACGAAATATATTGCTTATAGATGGGTAAATATAATCTACTCAAAGAAATACTAAAAAAAAAACTATATCAAACAGGAGAATGCTATTTAAACAAAGGGTTGCATTATATGTATAGACATATATTATTTTATTTGATTAATTGGAATTTAAATTAAATAACATATACCATTCGGTACGGACGCGACTATGGAAGATCAGGTAACAAATAAATGTGGATTTATGAGACGAAAAAAATCCAACCTGGATTACCATTCGCAGTGGATAGAGACGTTGAATCTCTACAGTTCCAGGCGAGCATTGTCTGAAGATAGCGGTTTCAGTCCTACCCAAAGCCGGCCAAAACGTAGTGAGACGACAATAACTATTGAAGGCAGTAATTACTGAGGATACAGTTAAGAGATTCAGAATTCCTATACCGTCGCGGTTAACTACCTGACTAAGGCCAGAGGTTGGTTGTTTTGTTTTACGGCATATCAACCCTTTTCAGCTTATTTAATGCCGAATCTGGTGATTTTGAAGAACGATTTTTTTAATATAGTATATTTGTTTTTTTAAGTCGTATTCTATTTAACCCATAGTTGGGATCCTAACAGGTACTACCACTCCGGATCAGAGTGGACCTGGGAGCAATGGCAATTAAAGGGTGGCTCCACACTCCCTAAGGCCTGCAAGCTGGGGCCTCACCATCGGATATAGTTTAAGGTCATATCCAGGACCTAAGGCCAGAGGAATAGTTTGCCGAAACATCGTGAAACAACAACTGGAAGATGAGGATAATCGTCCGCAATAAATAAACGAATACGTATATTATTTTATTTAAAAAAATATACATTACAAGGCCTGTTGAGTGTACCAGAGTTTAATCGGTTTAGGCATGTCAAGTCTAGGATCAAACCGATTTATAGCAACAGATTGACTCATTAACATTTTTGAATGGGCGAACAGACTGTAAAGTGTTAAAAAGTCGGTATATTACTAGAAGTCGACTTGTAACCCAGTCTCAGCACTTTAGACCTTCAGCACCTTTCAGTAATCCAATGTTCGGAAAATTGACGTCTATCCCAAATTCAGCATTTCTAAACAAATGGAGCTCCATTATATACAAAATACACTATAATGTATAGATTTAAACAAATAAAATACCTTATAATAGTTCGCATAGAACATATGATCGAACACTTTATTGTTTTATTCTTCTAGTTTATTCATTAATTATTTTAAAAACCTTACAAATATTTCAAGATGTTATTACGATTCGTAAATGTTATTTTATTGATAGTAGGCTTTTTTTTGTTAGTTTTTATTAGAGATGTTTCAAAATGATTGAAAAGTACTCGGACTCATAAAAAATATGGCGATTACATCAGCCAGTTCCTGCCAGAAGTGAAAACCACCATCATTCGAAAGTTGGAAAGGATAAAAAACAGAATGAGGAGATAAAATAACGTCTACTTTATTTAATGAAATCTATAGGTATTTTTTCACTGTATAATTTTTTAGTTTGAATTTGATGGATTAATAATATTTAATTTATTCAATTTTATTTTCATTATAAATTCTTACTATTTCTTTAATTGCTCTATCTAGTATATTGAGCTTTTTATTATCTTGATTCTAATTTTAAAGATGCTTTTATACATCTTTTTTTAAATTATATATTTTTTATACATCTTTTTTTAAATTATATATTTTTTATACATCTTTTTTTAAATTATATATTTTTTATACATCTTTTTTTAAATTATATATTTTTTATACATCTTTTTTTAAATTATATATAAATAATGACAGTTTTTCTGAAAACATTTCGAATTTCATTGAAAAAACACTTAATTTGCATACGATTGTTTTCTTCCAATTTCAAGGAAACTTAGAATGATTTCGGAATAAACATTGTTATATTAAATTAGACTAGGAGAATCCGTGAAAATTCTAGGGTAGTTAAACATTTTTAGAACACATACAAAAAATGAATAAAAAAATAAAATAAAACAAATAATGACGAATTTAAAACAGTAAATTCCGTTTTTAACCTTTTAAAACTAAAAAGAATTGATAAAAAAAAATAGATTTAGATTTTTTCATCGAAAATTCAACACACAACACATTGTTTTTTCTGGAATAATTTTTTTATATAAATTATAAAGTAACAGATGTCACTTCACTTGCACAATTTTTTTTCATTGTAAAAAGAAACTATAAGAAAAAATAACAGTCTCCTCTCAACACGACTTTTAAATTATAAAGTAAAATACCCAGTCGAATTTAGATCACCACTTATCAAGGCGCGGAAGCCACTCAGGGATAAGGGTTATTGCAAGTACATTATGTTAGTGTGGAGATTTGATGAAGTATTTACTTAAGGGGGCGGTTCATTAGGAATTTGTTAACATTGGACTTGAAGACATCCAAGTTGTAGTCAGGTGGGAAGCAGGCAGACGGAACAGAGTTCCACAGGCGTGCAGTTCTAAGAAAGAAGCTTTGTTCATGGAATCCACGTTTTGATTTAGGCACAGATAAAGAGTGGGGGAAATTTTTCACAGTGGATTCAGCTAGAGTGGTGTTTTTCGTGAAAGATTGGCGAGGGGGGGATCAGAGATTGGAGTTCAGACGAGCACCTGCCATGGAAATAACGATAAAATAAAACTCGAAACGTCTCTTCCGTGACAGATGTGAATAATTATATGAAAAGTAGAATTAACTTAAAAAAAATAATTAAACAGAAACGCTAAATGCTATATTATAACGTGTGTAAATGAAAACATGCTGCCTACATCTACACACACTTTATCTATCTATCTATCTATCTATCTATCTATCTATCTATCTATTTATCTATCTATCTATTTTTGAAAATGTACACTTCGCGGATATTTTCTAATCTGAAACCGTAAACAGCCAGCCATGCTTTTGAAACTTTTTGGAGAGAAAATTGTTTTAATGATTTTTATCTGATAAAGAGCGAATATAAAGGGAGGTATTTTGTTCTTCATTAATCAATTTTTGCGATGATGATGTTTTTTGTGACACCGGACGTACGGACAAGTAAATGATTATATATAGATTATGATCTCTTGTGCTATTATATACTATAAAGCCATTATGGTATCATTACGATTGGGCTATTGTATAAAGTTTGGATTAAATTAAAAAAAAACTATATATATATATATATATATATAATAGGCTGATGTAGTTTACTTGAATCATTGTTTGGTATGAATATAAATGTAATTTATAGAAGACAATGCAATGCAGAGATTTAACGGATAAACAGTAAATTAAAGCATAACGGTGGAATGAATTTTGTTGTTTCCACCTTTTATTAATATATTAACCTGGGTGCCTGGGTGCCTGGCGTTGGCCGAGTGTTTGGAGGTGTGTGTTGAGAAAAAAAAGTTGTAGTAGGTATGCAGGCTCGAACCCGTACCGCGAAGGGGGGAAAGAACGTGAAAAAAGTGTCTCTTTGCTGTTGCGCCCATCGCCAAACCGGAAGTGACGAATGTTTAAATTAAGGGTAGTCAATCGAAAAGAGGGGGAGTTATTTCATATTCTTTGTTTTGGTATTCTTTTGCGACTGAAACTGGGCCCAAAGTGCGTTGGTTCCCCCGGACAACTTTACGTGGCGTTTAAATTCAAAATTGCACAAACAGAAATTTCTACAACATCTTAAGAAAGAAATAACAACAAAAAGCAAAATACGATTTTGTCCAGGTCGTAAACAAAAAAACTAAAACAAGTAATGTATAGCTTTAAGCGTTTTCGGATTCCAGTTTGGAGTTTTAGTTTATTTGGCAAAGTTTTCTGCGGGGAGAGTCAGTTTATACTAACTTTAGAGAAACATTTTTAACAAACAACAGTTTGGATGTAATGCTCAGATTTGAAAGGGTGATAAGTAATGTTATATGATAAACACAAACAAAATCATGGGTTCAAAAGCATTAGTTCATATAAGAAGTCTCTCTCTCTACCTCGTCCTCCCCCTCTCTCTCTCTCCTTCTCTCTTTCTCTCTCTCCCCCCCTCTCTCTCACTCTCTATATATATTGAAAAAATTGTCGGAATTATTTTATTAACGAATAAGGGGGAGAATAAAAGACGTTAAGGCTTGCAACGAAATGATGTCTTGCTTACAAGCAATCTTTTCTTGTAACAGTAACTACCACAGAGAGATCGAGTGTAAAATGTTTGATACACTTAACTTCTCGTTCAACGAGATTTGACGATACTAACATGTCTATATAGTGCATGAAATCCGGGCATCCGTTTATTTTATTACAGAAAAATGGTCTAACGTCGTCCACACACGAGAGTGTCTTACTTCCTCACCTATCCACTCTCGGTAAGTTTAACAATTCCAAATTCTCACAATATATTTGTGGTCTGGCAAGGCTACAGGGGAGCCAACCGAGCAAAAAAAAAAAAAAGAAAAAAAAAAGAAAATTAATCCCAAAGCTGCAAAACTGAAGCTAGCCTGCTACGACACTATATATACAAACGTAAGCAAATTTAGGCATGTTTTATGAGTTTGAAAATATAGGTTCTATTTTACCATTTGTCAAAGATTTTTTAACCATAGTACAGTATAATAATCTTCAAAACGTTTGCAAATTTTCATGTAGTTTCGTCCCATAGAACCAAAGATATGAGCATTTCAATATTCAATTTAGTTACTAGTATATCCACACACACACAAACACACACACACACACACACCCACCCACACACACACACACACACACACACACACACACACACACACACACACACACACACACACACACACGAAATTTGGAATTTGTAAAATTGTCCAAAAAGTGGTATAATGCTCCCTATCTTAGGTTGAGCATTTGGGAAGTGATATACAAATTACCATTAGCGTATGAAGCGATGCTCTTTGTGTAAACAAATTGAGCTTAGGTATTTGGACAATGTCAAAACATTGTTTAATCACAGTCTGCGTAGCAGCAGCCGTATAGAGTAACGGTTAGAGGCTCCGACTGTCGTTTGTGCGATCGGGTTTCGGTCCTGGCTTGAGGTAGTTGCTTGTCTAGCCGCACTGATGAGCTGGGAAACATCAGAGCAGTGCTGTATGTGGATGACTATATATATATATATATATATATATATATATATATATATACATACACCACTCTATTTTACAATTTCCAAATTTCAGCAAATTCGAATAGAAAATTTAGAGAAGGTGAATCATTTTTCGTAAAAGATAAGGTGGGTTATCTATATCGAGGAGATCTTTGGTCGGTGAATACTCTGTGATTTTGAATTTTGTTAGTGAGGGTTTGTTTGTAGTTAAAAGTATCACGATGCCATGTTATCTTGACAAATCTCTGTTCATAGAGATCTTAGACACTCGAGAATTGCGCATAGAAGACGTTGTGTGTGCGTGCGTGTGTGTGGGGGGATGAATTGAAAAACGCTTTCAAAATGTCCAACAGAAAGGCGAGGGAAATTAGTGCAAAGTAAATATTAGTTCTGTCGTGGAATTTGGTTCAGATTTGTTATTGAATGGAAAAATCTGACTTCTTATGCATTCAAGATGGATCAAAACGTCCAGTTTGAAAAGTTAAGAGAAATTCATTGGATTGGCTTATAGTGTTCTATTTCATTTTTATTCAGGCCAACGTTTGTGCAGAGATATGCGCATTGATGATTTAAAACATTTTTATTTTGGACACAGTAAAGTAAAGTTCGCCACTCTTCACATAACAAACGCAGTATGATTAAATTTTCTACCGACCAATATCATTTCAACGTGTGGAAACTGTAAGTTTTTTTGCTTTCGAAATTTCATGTCGATAAAAGTTGCTTTATTAACGCACGCAAACCAAAATGGCCGCCATGATGTCGCTTAACTCTAGGAAAGATTCACATTACTACTAAGTTTTGAAGGTTTTTTTTCATTTTTCATGTAAAATTTCCATCGGCAATATTTTACAGTTGTATCTTGCAGTGGTTGCATATAGTGGTATGAAGTCTATGGATATTTGACGCGAATATTAGCGTATGAAGCAATGCTCTTTGTGCAAACAAATTGAGCTTAGGTATTTGGACAATGTCAAAGCATTGTTTAGTCACTGCCTGCGTAGCAGCAGCCGTATACAACACAATACAATATTATTGCACCACTTTTGTTCAAATTTTAATTTGTTCATTTTTTTGGCGGGGGGGGGTTAAATTTCTTTAGAATACTTATTCAAGTTCTCTGGTTAATGTTATCTTAGAATATATGTTGCTTTGAGGATTTATCTTCCCACAAAAGAAGTTCAGGACCTATTTCTATTCCATTAACTCTCGACACTTATGAAACTCGGCAATATTATTACATCATACTTGGGTAAAACAAACAATAAGACCAAGAAAGTGTTTTTAGTTCGAGTTTTAGGTTCGATATCAGATGACGTAAAAAGTGTTTCTTGCATGCATCAGCGATCGGGCGATGGTATTTTTATACAAAAATAGAGCGTGTAACGTATGTAAATGGAATTACCGTAGCGTATTATCTGTAGCAATAATATCGTTAAACAATCTTACCACGGGGAAAAAAAACAGGTGTGGTTCCAGAGCGTGGAAATCAGAAGAAGAAAAAGACGCAAGTGGTGTGCCTTGTTTTATGGAGGACGTGATAAGCCCACGTGAAGTGGCAAGATTTAATGAGCATAAAAAAAAACTTGAAAAGGGAAAAGGTATTGTTTTGCTTATGTCTGATCTGTGAATATCCGTCGGTTCGTTTACGTGTGTGGCAACTTGACTTCTGTCTAATTCCATTTCAACAAAAAATTATCAACCCTACCGAGCATTATCATATAGACAGCAAGAGCCTGTAGGAATTCCTCGATGCTTTTTACATTAATGTGTATAATTTACTGTTAAATACACGAGGGGCCTTCAATAAGTTTCCAGACATTTTTTTTTTTTTTGCACGAGCATTTAAAATTAATGTAGACTCTTGAAAATTCAGTATGTTATTGCTATACATCTTAATAGACGATTGATCTATTTTTATGATTTCAGGTTCAAATGAACAACTAGAATTTAAATATATCCTACAAAAGCTGGTGAATTTCATAAATGCAATCTAGGCGTGAGGACACTTTAGAAGAACGATATGCAAAACAATTCTGTTTTAAACTTGGGAAAATGTCACAGAAACATATAGAATCCTTCAGACTGCTTTTGGACCATCTTGCATGAATCATCAGTTTTTGAGTGGCATAAGAGATTTAAGGAAGGCAAGGAGTCTGTGAGGGATGATAAGAGGTGTGGGAGGAGCAAGGATGTCAGAACACCAGAGTTGATTGGCTAAATAAAGAATTTCATGGATTTAGGACCGTCAAGTGTCTATAGAGACATTAAATGCATAGTTTGATGACAGTGTGTGTATTTTAAATACAATTATTCGTATCGCGAGGAACTAAAAATGCGGAAGATTTGCGCGAATGCACGTCCACAACTCCATCCTTATCACAGACTATTTGACCAAGGACATCAAGGCAGTTCTTCGCCCTCCAGACCTTGCTCCCTGTGACATTTGGTTATTCCCTAAACCCAAGGAAAACCTTAGAGGCTGTCGTTATAAGACAATTGAGAAGATGAAAGCGGTTGTGACATAAGGTCATTGATATTCTCACACAAGAGAACTTCCATGGGTCTTCCAGAATTTGTTGGAACGGTATAACAAGCGCTGCAAAGGGGGCTAGAGTTTCATTTGTGTACTGTCAATAAAAGTTCCCACACGAAAAAGTCAGGAAACTTATTGAACACCCCTCGTATTTTTTCTTAAATAATAAATGTCTATCAGCACCAGACGAAATGACTTTTTTATTCTCGTAAAAACAATTGTCATTGTTAGATATTCATTAATTTAAGAAAACGAATATTTTCTTTTTTATTTAAAAGTAAAACAATTCAATTCTTTTTAAACACTAGATGTTTCTTGTCTCTTGCCGTAAAGTAAACGCCAAGCAAATATTTTTTTCAAAGCAATAAACGAATTCCATATGTTTAAATGTATTTGTTCTTCCTTAATGTCTTCCTCATCAGACAACAGTTCGAGTATGGTGTCCAGGCCTCTACCCCATATCTAACACGTGACATGCAGAATCTGGGGAGAGTTTAAAGATTGGAATGGTGATGAGTTTATGGAGTCTGCCCTTACGAAGGTTAACTCAAGAAATCTAACCTTTTCTCCTTCGAGTGTCGAAGATTACGTAATGGTCCCATTTAGACTTACAATCTCCTCAATCACCATTATAATTCACCTCACGACGTATTATTCACTTACGTGGACACCACAGGAAACAATTTCGATTGAAACATAGGAGGACCCCTTTCTTGATCAGGATCCTTAAACCGTGGGACAGACTTCCAAAAAAGTTCATAGGTGCGCGAACGACCCAGCAATTCAATATAATTTTAGATAGATGCTTTTCTGTGTAACCTTCTCTCTCTTTTCCTTATATGGCAATTTGTTTTCCGCAAATTAATTGATTCGACAATTGAATTTAAAATCGTACTGTTTCAGTCGACGATACGACATAATTTAAATTTGAAACAATTCATTTTAGAATGGGAATTGTTTACCTTTAAGGATATCAGATGAATCACCAATCATCATATTTTCTTATTGGACGATCTCATTTGTTTTAATGTGTGAAAAGTGATAATGTACGTACGAACTTAAAGTGTCTTAGTGTATATACGTCATCTATGGTAGCACATCTCAGACCGTAAATGACCAAGTTCTCTCCGATTCTCTCTCCTCTTATCTTGAGCACGTGGTACAATGGGGAAAGGAGTGACTGGTTACTTTTAATGCATCTAAAACCAAGCTTTTATCTTTACATCATCAACGCTATGATCCACATTTGGCATCAATTGAAATGAATGGCTCTCGTCTTGAGGAGGCCTCATGTTTTGACAAGCTTCTGAGCTTGACCTTTACTACTGATCTGAAATGGAACATTACATCAAATGTGTTGCCAAGGCCGCTGGAAAAATGGTGGGATTCCTCTATCGATCCAGTAGATATCTTACTGCTGATGCAATTCTCTATCTATATAAGAGCCAGGTATGCCCAAGGATGGAGTACTGTTGCCACATATGGGCAGGAGCTGCTAGAAAGGACTTGTTCTGTCTTGATAGAGTTCAAAATAGACTTCGTAGCCTCGTAGGAGATGTCCTTTTCTCTTCCCCGCAACCTCTATCTCACAGAAGAGATTTTGCGAGTTTGTCTCTGCTTTATCTTTATTTTCATGGCAAGTGCTCGACTGAGCTTCAATCTATGGTCCCCCCTCGCCAAACTTTCACAAGAAACACTCGTCTAGCTGAAAGCACTATCAATAATCCCCCCACTCTTTATCTGTGACTAAACCTAAACGTAGATTCCATGAACAAAGCTTCTTTCTTAGAAGTCCACGCCTGTGGAATTATCTTCCGTTTTCTTGCTTTCCAGCTGAATACAATCTAAGTTTCAAGTCCAACGTAAACAAGTTCTTGATGAGCCGTACCACTTAAGTTAACAAATTTACCGAATTTCCATTACTAACGATTACTATATTGTCCAATTGATTACTGTACAATATTAACCCTTATCCTCGAGTGGTCTCTGTGCCATGATAAGTGGTGATGCCTATGTAAAAAAAAGAAAAAAAAAGATTTTCAAAATATTTTTTTTGCGTTCTTTCACTCCAAGCAAAGCATATAGCCATTGAGACTTAAGAAAATACTGTGATTAGAAGCCAGATTTACGGGAGGCACCCGAAGTGAGGAGTCGTGCAGCAAGACGTTTATCCACAATGCATTTAAATGTCTATATGTTTCCCCAGTCTTGAAAACGGGAAGTAGGGTGGGAATTTTAAAAACAATCGACCCGGGAAAGAAGCTATTAGAGTAGAAAGTTTGGATCAAATGGATCCAGGCACCCACAAACAAAGCACGGCGCTTTCAATATTTAAAACTGCTCCTAAAATGCAAATAAAGAAAATATCAAGGAAAGTATATTATGTATTTACGTGTTAGGTTAAAAAAAAAAAACAACGCAATTTCACCGGTATTTTTGTTGTAAAATCGTTTTTTTTTTAATTTGATTTTCGAATTCTCCCATCGGCCATTTTTCGCTTTCATTAAGATCACTACGAAAGGGATGTAACAAAAAAATTTAAGAATCAACAAAGTCTCTGCCCTCCTCATGGATTCCAAAATTTGTACGGGGATGATTTGACTTTAGTTTTTTAAAACAAAAATACTTTACGTAAATTTTGGCGTTCAGCATTTTTTACCTAAGCGTTAGATAAATAATCAAGTTTTTGTGCAATTATATTTTTTTTTAATATTGGCGTAAATCCGGATAAGTATGTAAAGGGCACATTCGAATTAACACCGGTTGTTTTTATGCACAGTTCATAGCGCATGCACATTGAAGTTGAATGCAGACATGTGGTCTAGCTGTTGAATGTTGTCTATCACGTCGGAAAAGTAACATTCATAAACAAATATCTTCACGTCAAGCCTGAAACACAGAAGTCTACCGGAAACGGAAATCGCCCATTCCAAGCCTTTTTTTATGGTTTAGGAAAAATTTTCGTAAACATTAATATTAAACGTCACTTTAATTATTACTTATTTCAGCATTTTAAATGTTTAATAACTCCTGCAAGTATCTATTATAATAATGTAATATTTCATGTGTGTTTGTTCACAATTTTATTTATATGTACAAACGGTACACTGTTTCACAAATTAATTTTTATACTGAAAACAGACGTTTACACACTTTAGTTCCAGAATGATTTCTATATATATATACCATTTATTCAAACTTAAATTCACATTTAAGAAGTAACCTCATTTGCATATTATATTAAAGAAAATTTATTTTAAAAATTAAATTCATATTATTGTTTGTTTATTCTAATATATGTATTTTAAATGTTCTATTTTGAATTTTTTAAATGTTGATTCATTTAATTTATATTTAATTTGGTTTATATTTAATTTAATTTATTTTCAATGATTATTACTGGCACCAGTTGCCTTTAAAAACGGAAGTTTATTTAAGCTGTGGGGGTTATTTTCCGTTTAATTTTCATAGATGAAAATGAATCTTTTATGATTTCATCAATCGAACACTATTAGGGAAATCGTAAGAAGAGTCAATTATTAGGTTGGTGCAAAAAAAAAAAGAGTTAATTATTAGGTTGGTGCAAAAAAAATATTGCTTTCTCACATATGTTACTTTTATGTATGATTCCTGAAGAAATTCATTGATTAATATAACCATGTTATATATAATTTTCAAGCGCGTTTTTCGCTCTATTGAATCCTGTTATCCGTTACCGTTCTCAATCTCTTCATTCATTCATTTTTTCTAGTCTTTTCAACAGCATGGACAAAATTCAAATCCGCAGGATTTTCTTGTTCTAGTTCAAACTAGGTCTAAAAGCTGCCGAGACAGCTCGTGATATCAATAATGCGTTTGGCCCACGAACCACTAACAAACATGTGGCACAACGGTGGTTCAAGAAATTTCGCAATGGTGACGAGAGTTGAAAGTTGAACGTAAAAAAACGACATTATTTTTGCACCAACCTAATAGTATGTGATTAAACCCTCCGCCGCTAATATGTTTCAACCTGGTAACGCCGGGTATATACAATAGTCTTGTAAGTAATATTAATATTAAGTCATCACACAGCTATACGAATGAACAACACTTGTGATTCTATTTTAATCCCACGAAATTAATTCTCCTATATATACTAGCAGGGGCTCGTGACGTTGCCCGATCGTAAAATATGCTGAATTAGGATATTTTAATCGAAGCAGATTTCGTATTTATTATCATAGAGTTTCATAGGATATTGTACCGAATATCTAGTCATGATTTCAAAAGTAAAAAAAAAATATTATTGGAATGCCATCAGTTAGAATCGAAACTGAAATCAAAGCATAACAAAAACATAGTTTCATGATGGAAACTATGTCTACAAGTTAAGCAAAGACTGAAGTTTATTTGTATTCAATATGGTTGGAATGTGGAAAGGAGTGTGAATTTTATTAAATACAAGCTTATTTTTTTTTTTACTCACGTTCACCCCTAACAGGGCATATCGCCACTTGGATGTAAGGGGTTACTATTTAGGGCTATGTTTAGGAAAGATTAACAAGATATAGCACTACTTCGGCTGAGCACTTTTTTAATAGCACAGCTGGGATGAGGTCGGGTCCACATGCTTTGGAAGTGTCAAGGTTTTTTATGATAGCATGCACCTGAGCAGGGGTGATTATCAGATCGTCTAGCGTGGCGTCTGTCCGCATAGGAAATTGAGGTAGGGGGTGGTTTAGAGGGTCCAGTGTGGAGTTTGAGGCAAACCGACTGGCAAGCATGTTAGCCTTCTCGGTTGCTGAGCAAAGAACCTCGTGATTGTTGGTTAGTGGGGGAATTGTTGATTGCCCATTATTTACTACACTGTTGTAGATTTTCCAGAAGTCACGAGTTCCTAGTTTTTGTGCTTCGATGCGTTTTTTAGTGGTTTCCGTAAATTCCCTCTTAGCTGTCGCTATTTCTTTCTTAACGTTACTTCTAGCTTCTATGTACTTCTGTCTGTTTGAACTGGACTTATGTCGGTTAAACCTGCGGAATGCATGCTGCCTTTGAGCAATGGCAGTTGCGCAAGTCGAAGTAAACCATTGGGGAGAGTGGGGCTTGCTATAGAATTTCCGCATGGGAACATGCGCTTCGATTGCAGTTTTGAACCATTCAGTGGTCTCGGTTGCACACTGTTCAGCAGGAAGAGAAAAAATATTTCCCCATGGGGCGTCTCTGATAAGATCTCTGATGGCTTCCCAGTCAGCCTTTTTATAATATCTCGTTGTTTTGAGCACTGGCTCTTCAGTTTTGGGTCTAGAGTTTAGGGCGATTTCAACCATTATCACCGCATGATCAGCGTTTCCAAGTGGGCTGTCGGCTTTCGTTACACAATCATATTATTATTATTATTATTATTATTATTATTATTATTATTATTATTTTATCCCTACAAGCATTAGTGTTTCATGCGGAGGCAATTATCAGTTCAGGGGTAACAATCTCTGCCGGTCGGGAGATTCGAACACATCCACGAAGCTACCTTTGACACTACCACGAGGATGAATGGGGATTAATCTATAAATATAAAAGCGAAAATGTATGTATGTATGTATGTTCGCTTTTCCTCGATGTCCACGAAAGGCTTCTTTCAAACAAGCGCTTGCTCGCTTCACAACTTTTTAAAACTTTTTATATCATCTAGAAATTGTAATATCTACGAATTATCCACGGAGCTCGCCTCTCTATTTAATTTTATTCACTTTCAAACCTTAATTATTCCACATTTCCCGCATCGGCACGCGTTACATTCGGTTTTCGGTATAAAAAAAAGCGAAACTCGACTCTAATAACAGAAAGCCAGTTTGTTCAATGTCGACTTCGTCATAACGAGACGAGGGAGCGAGTTTTTAAAAACAAACAAACCCATTTATTCAAAACTGTCCCGCACAAAATAACTGCGAATACCTATCGCCGTCACGTCAATCAAAAACGCGCACCTGTTTTTTTTTTTTAAACACTTTACTATTTTCCAACTGCGCGTCGCCAACGCTTCGGCTTTTTTTCACATACCCCGAAAAACACCCGGGCAACGCCGTGTACCCCTCGTACCATTCGGTTTTCGGTATATAAAAAAAGCGAAACCCGACTCTAATCACAGGCCCAGAGCCAGTGAACGTTTGGTCAATGTCGACTTCGTCATATCAGACGGGGGAGCGGGTTTTTAAAAACAAACAAACTGATTTATTGACCTCATTAAAAACTGTCCCGCACAAAATGCTAACTGCTGAATAGCTATCGCCGTCACGTCAATCAAAAACGCGCACCTGTTTTTTTTCACACACACCTACAAACACTCGGGCAACGTCGGGTACCCCTCGCTAGTACCTAATAAACGTACACTTCGAGCGCAGACATTAAATAATGCAGAGTGTTCGAACGACGGAAGTCGTGAACGTAGCATAAACGCTTGTTGACTACTTTTAAGTTTATAGTGGCGATCTTTAAGTATATATATATATATATATATATATATATATATATACATATATATATATATATATATAGATAGATAGATAGATAGATAGATATAGATATATATATAATTTCTTGTAATATATATACTAATCCTTATTCCAGAAGCTCAATGCAATTACAGAACAATATAGTAAATAAATGGAACAAAAAATTACAAAATTTATGATGCTGACCATCTTATAATTTATTCCTATGATTCAGTTGGCATTTACAATTCTTGACAGTATCTGTTTCGTAGCGCAAAATCAATCACTTAATTATATCAATCAATGAATCTATTATGCTCTTAGCTCTATTATTTTTCCATTACGCCGTTTTGAATTAATTTTATTATTTATTATTTTAATATTCAATCTATATCTCTATCTACACTTTATTTCAGGTGTTCATATCTTTGTTAATCTCTTTGTTTCATTCTAGTTTCTCTATTGGTTATATGTTTCCCAGTAAACCTTTTCTTTTCCGCACGGCAAATTCAAATGAAAACAATTTATGTACTTTAAATCTCAATAAAATATTTTTTTAAAAATATATATTCTTCAGATTTAAATATATATTATTCGGGTAAAAATATATATTTTTCGGATATAAATATATATTCTTCAGGTTTAAATATATATTATTCGGGTTTAAATATATATTATTCGGGTTTAAATATATATTCTTCAGGTTTAAATATATATTATTCGGATTAAAATATATATTATTCATGTTTAAATATATATTATTCGGGTTAAAATATATATTTTTCGGATATAAATATATATTATTCAGATTTAAATATATATTCTTCAGGTTTAAATATATATTATTCGGGTTTAAATATATATTATTCAGGTTAAATATATATTATTCAAGTTTAAATATATATTATTCAGATTTAAATATATATTATTCAGATTTAAATATATATCATTCAGATTTAAATATATATTATTCAGATTTAAATATATATTATTCAGGTTTAAATATATATTATTCAAGTTTAAATATATATTATTCAGATTTAAATATATATTATTCAATAATTTAAGTTTAAATATATATTATTCAGATTTAAATATATATTATTCAATAATTTATATTTAAATATATATTATTCAGGTTTAAATATATATTATTCAGGTTTAAATATATATTTAAACCTGAATAATATATATTTAAACCTGAATAATATATATTTAAATATAATATTCAGGTTTAAATATATATTATTCAGGTTTAAATATATATTATTCAGGTTTAAATATATATTATTCGGGTTTATTTTGCTGATCAGACAATAACTTTAATTCTATCGCAAACAAAGAAAAAAAAAACAACTATTACGTATAGGATTCGAACCCTTAAAGATGGCTGAACGCTTTACCAACCCAGCCACTGAAGGAGGGAAAATATTCTGTCTCTCTAAGTCTTTTATAATGTGATGTAATGAATATGAATATATCCGTATTTCGGCATACAAGAATATGATTTGCTGGTGTAAATCATAAATACGGACGGGATAAGCAGCATGGAGAAACGTTGAAAGATACGTCGAAAACCTAAAGCTAAAACATATTACCAGCTATGACTACGAACAATTATTCATTCGGCAATTTACTAGATTGTGTTACGGGAAATATCATGTCAACGAATTCAGCAAGTGATCTCTCGGCATAGATCTAAAATATTTCGAATAGTAAATAAGCATAAAGGAAAGCTCCAATAATAAAGATTGTAAAAAGTATGTGAAATACGCACATTGACGCGACTATAAATAATCTAGACTTATTTTAATGTGTTTATTTATTTATTTTAATTACTTGCAGAGAAAGTCGAGATCATTACATACAAGTACTAGGTACGAGCAAAATGAATGCCGATGCTCAAAATGTATAAACATTTTGAACCCTCTCTTTACTTAAAAAATCAACAAAAATCAGGAAATTAACCAATTTTGATGAAATTTTCAGTATTTATCAAATAATGATTGCAGAATATAAAGAACAAATTATTTTTATTTAAATCTTAGTGGAAATGTATTATTTTTTTCAAACAAAAAATACCTTTACTAAAGTTATGGTTTTCAGTAGTAAATAAAAAACGCAAGTATTTATTTATTTTTTTTTAATATAAATAAAGCATCGTAATTTGTAGCAATAAAAATAAAATAAAATAATTTTGCATGGACATTACGAAAAAAGACCCTAAAGTCCGTATTAATTAATTCGATATGACTCGAAGAAAAATGAATTTCTCGAACTACCGATATTACCATTGAATTAAGCATTGTTTATTTAATATTTTCACAGAAAATTATAATTGCAAAAAATATTTTACTATTTTTTTTAAATTACAGGTTTCGCATAATTTTTATATGCAAGATTTTAATAATTTCCTTGCTCGCAAGAATGTGAAACTTTCGGCGTAACATTTTTTTTATATATAATATTGAACAATAATTTAAAAATAAATAATTGAAAAACAGGAACATAAATAAATTAAAAAATGGAAAAATTTATGCAAACGTTCAGAATAAGAATGTATGGATGCACGTCTGGGAAAAATGAAATTTATCACACCCGTTCCTCCCTTTTAATTACATGACGTCATGTTCACAGTCTTTCGATTGCCTGAAATTTTGGGCGTTCGTATATCCGTGTATACAAAATTTTAGTTTGTTGCGTTTTGTGAACGACAGAATCACTCGGTTTGGGGGCTAATTAATGTATATTTTGTACAAACAAGGTGTTTTTTTTACTTCAATATCTTAGGACTTTACTTTACTAATTATCTTTGAAATAAACCCAGAAAACTAATATTTATCTTTTAAAGGATTTTACAATGAATTTATTTAACTTCAAATTTAGCTGAATTGAGTAGCTCGCCGTGAAAACATTTTTCATAACTTTTTTTTTTTTCCACGTATATAATTTTTTATTTTCCTTTTGGAAATTAAGTTTAGTCATTAATCTTTCAAATACAATCAAAAAGTGTTGGAAACCTACAAAAAAATATGATAAATCGGCTTTCAAAACTAAGTCCCCCTATTTTTGTCCGCCGATTTTTGCCCGTACCTAGTAAGTACGTTGTACAACCAGTTGGAAAAGGAATGAAAGAAAGGAAACCTTTGTTTGTAAGGTTATTTTGTTATTTTGTTATTTTGTTTTCAAATAGCGAACTCGGGAATGTTTCTATCGAACTCGGGGAATCTTGACAAAATTTCAAACAAAATACATTATTTACATCACGGGGATGGCATAGTCTCGTTTCGACAGCCATGATTGGATAGAGGTCCTAAATAATTCGCCCACGCTGAAAATTGAACCTTCAACCTTCCGGAGAATATCACTTTTACAACTTAGTTTTCCAATTACTCTAACCACTGCGTAACCGTTCTTGGGGACAGTTCTAGTACAAATTTTGGGAGCCTTAACCCTATTTTATTTCTCAAACAATACGGGTATACAAACTTTGATACAGTTCTTTCATTTCTATATCTTTTTAACACCTCTTAAATTTAAGCCTTAATATAAGATATTTTCTAGAACCAAAGTCATACAATACATTTTGATCGCAATCTGTGCCTAAATCAAAACGTGGATTCCATGAACAAAGCTTCTTTCTTAGAACTGCACGCCTGTGGAACTCTGTTCCGTATGCCTGCTTCCCTCCTGACTACAACTTTGATGTCTTCAAGTCCAACGTTAACAAATTCCTAATGAACCGCCCCCTTAAGTAAACACTTCATCAAATCTCCACACTAACGTAATGTACTTGCTATAACCCTTATCCCTGAGTGGTTTCCGGGTCTTGATAAGTGGTGACCACCGTGTAAAAAAAAAAAAATTGCAATAAAGATTCTAGAGACAAGCATAACACATTGATTTTTTTGCTTTGTAAGGGTACATAACTGTGTAAAACTCTTCCATTTTAATCATTAATTTTACCGTCTTCAGACGAATATTTTTCTAGTAGTAATTTAGATATAATTAAAATGAGTTTCAAGATTAAAAACAATTTGATAATTTATTGATTTTTGCCATTGATAAATAGTAACTCCTTAGTAAAAAAAAAAGAAAAAAGAAAAAAAAAGAAAAGAACATTAAATAGGGCTTAGCTCTCCCTTAAAATGATACCCTTTCCTAAACTCATAACTTCCGTATTACAAGCTCTATTTTTATAGTTTTATTTATATTGAAATATTTTTAAAATGATTCCACAGGAAACCCTAAACCTTACTTAATTCTAACAATAACTTCGTCCACAGTGACTACATTTGGCATTAAATAAACTAAAAAGATTTACGTGCCGCAAATAACGGAACCAAACATATCAATCCCAAACCTCAAATTATACGGGCGGGTTTGGCCGTCGACAGGAAAAGCAAGAGTATTTCTTTCCCGATAACATTTCTTACGAATTCAATACTTGCGAAAGCGGACACTCTTCACCAAATAGTGACGTAATAAAACATGGCACGCTGACCATCCTACGATATCCTTATTCAAAATGCATTGTCTGACATTCTTGTGACATATATATATATATATATATATACACGTGTGTGTGTGTGTGTGTGTGTGTGTGTGTGTGAATATGCACGGTTCTATATAAACGAGTTCGCCAAAGAGGGAATCGCATCATTTCAGGATTCGCTGTAGATTGTGACAACCACGAAAGAATTTGGAGATTTCAGTTTATCTTTGGTCGTTCCATTCTTGATTCAATGGAGAAAATTCCACGTCTCTATTTGTTGGGGATCTTCCTTTCCGTAAGTCTTTGTTTCTATATATTGCATTTAATTGCTGCTAAGAGAAAACAGCTTTCTTTTTACAACTATAAGAAACCTTTTCCATCATCGATTGCCATGACCCATAGAACCCTTCCCCGAGAATATTTCGTAGGCAACCTTCAAGAACATAGAGGATGCTGCCAATTCTGATGCAAAACGATAGTCTCCATCTACCGGGCTAGAAAACTTCTCACGCTTGCCAGTATCCTATATTGCTATGAAGCCACTATTCACCGGTGCTGTGAATATTGTTGTCACATTTGGGCTACTGCATTAACCACTGACTACTCTTTCTTGGACAAGTTGAAAATAATTCCAATCTACTAGGTCCCGGATGGTTTGCTAATCTCCATCCTTTGTCATATCGCTGCAGTTTTGAAATCCTGTACTTGTTTACAAATACTTTTACGGAATATGCTCCAACTTATTGCACTTGTTCTCTCTAAATCTAAGAAATTTAAATGTAATGTAAACAAACATATTGCTGCTTATTTACGTTTCCCGCTATAAATTTAGCCCCTAATAATTTTGGCAATATGCCTTGTTTGGGGTCGAACAGAAGTAATAAAACAGTGATGTACGCGTATGATGTGTTCATCGCTAATTGAAAAGTTGAATTGTCGCGATTAGGAGTTAAGGTTAAGTCAGTTGCCTTGAAATTGGTGATGTTTTACTGGCGTAACAAATGTGTTGCTTATTTGTCGTTATTGCAATATCTAAGCAATACAATCGACGGGATCCGTACATGTTTAGGTCCGACATGGGTTGAGTTTAAGACGCGCTTTGAGAGTAGGCAACCAAGTCTTTAACTGAGTACGAAATGCTATGTCCATCGGCCATGGATTTTTATCCTGGTCCCCTCAAATCAACAAAGACTAGACCTTCTTGTAATGATCCGGCTCCCGTTGATTTTGCGGTGGGAGTTTAGTTCCGTGTAATTCTAGGAGGTCCACCCTCCCAGGCCTTACCTTCTATCTTTGAGAAGGGGTTAGTTTATTGCTAATACATGAGGTGTCCTTTTCGAGGACTGCTGACGGGACTGCCTGGGCACTGTTTGCAGGTCAGTGTACTCCTCTTTAGGGGCGCTGATTTCTCAATCCTACTTTCCGACTCTGGTAACACAGTTCTTGCAGTGGGAGATAACTAAACAACAATCTAACTCAGAAACGGCCGTTCGCCCTAAACGTGTCTCGTGTCATCAAATCTCTAGACGCCGTCGTAGGTCGTAGATGTTGACATTCGACACGAGTTGGATTCAAGATTGGCTTTGAGATTGGAGAACCCCGTGTTCACCTCCTCGTGAAACACTGCGTGAGTTCGTGAATAAATAATCCTC
Organism: Euprymna scolopes; assembly: GCF_053919585.1. Taxonomy (NCBI): domain Eukaryota; kingdom Metazoa; phylum Mollusca; class Cephalopoda; order Sepiida; family Sepiolidae; genus Euprymna; species Euprymna scolopes. Next base: position 74,259,721 of record NC_136516.1, on the reverse strand, counting down.
ATGCAGTTACAGGGGAAAACGTTAAGAACAGATATATTGGAACAAATATTATGAAGCAACACAGAATTAGGACTTGATTATAACTTTAAAAACATTTTTTAACTTGTCTGATAATCCTTGTTTGACGTTAATATAACATAAAAAACAATAATGTATGTACCATATATATATATATATATATATATATATATATATATATATATATATATATATATATATATATATATATATATAATATTCGATTCTTCGTCGGATCACTTTGTGGAGAAAAAACGAATAAACAAAAAAGCTGAATAAAGTAAGATGTTATTTCCGCTTTCATACGTAATGTTTTTTTTTACTGTGTGTTGTTGGGTTTTAATAAAAATAACTTCAAATATTTTTTATTAGTTTCGGATTATATAATTTTATATATTAAATTAAATATTATATTATCATCAGTCTGATATTATGCTGTTTATAGATTATTCATATTATTCTGGCTTTGTTAATTCAGTCTGTTATATTACTATATTCCATTATATAGTTTCACTAGTATCGACTTGCAAAAATAAAAATAAAAATTTTTAAAAATAATAATGATAATGTCGTTCATCAAATTTTATCTGTGTTTCTTTACGATATCACTTCAGCTGATATTTGGGCTTGACAATGAATGCCCTGAAAAGTCACTTCTGATTAATCTTTAGTTTTAAATTATGCAAACAGAGAAATGATTTAAAGCGATTTTAAATGGTACCTCTTCTTTGATCGTAAATTTAACTTATTAATAAGAAAAATTAAAATATAATCAGAAGGTACACCCGGGATTCAGCAGAGGACAATTCGAACTTTAGTCGAATGCTCTACCATTAACTATATTTCCAGATTATAAAAAGTCTGGGTTTTTTTTTTTTTTTTTTTTGCTTCGTTTTTTAAAGAAATGATTTGCTGAAATTTTATTATCTCCTCTACCGGTCTAACGTAAAATATTCCCATGTAAAAAATTATTCATTTTTATCTATAAGATAGTAAAGCTGTTTGCAAAATTGGATTTTTTCGATTTCCGATACTTATCGGATGAATTTCTGTGAAAACATATCTAAGAACACTGCCAGATAAAACAAAAACAAATAACACGTAAATCGCGATGTATCCGAACAGTCAGCAAGATGGACGAGCGGTAGGAGCTTAGGCTTCGTACCATGGGGTCCCGATTTCGAATCTCGCTAGATTCATACGCTCTGATGAGTTGTAGACAACAAATCACGTGTCAGTGGATGATCATATTTTGAGGACAATATATATGTATACAGGATGACCCCCCAAAAAAACAAAACAAAAGTTAAATGGAGGTCATCTAGAACATATGCTGTAAAACGGAGAAAAAAAGGCCAAAGACCCTTGTGTTTTGATGTGATGTTTTGAATATAATAAACAAGTTATGACCAAAGTTTCATTTCATTCAGACAAAACACGAAGAAACGGGGCCTAATTAGAGTTGGGCCCGTTTTTTTTATCACCCTATATATATATATATATATATATATATATATATATATATATATATATATATATATATATATATATATATATATATATATATATATATATAATAGTAACATTTTATGTCTCTCTTACGACATAGTGTTCTGAAGGCGCTTATGAAGAGACGTTTTGCAATCCTCTAAAGTATAATACCAAATAAAATATTCACAATTGTTTATAGAGGATCGTACGCCAAATATTTGTTGTGTTTGATTTCTCATAACTGATATAAATAATGTGTTAATTTTATTTATCTCAACTCCTCTCTCTCTCTCTCTCTCTCTCTCTCTCTCTCTCGCTGTATATATATATATATATATATATATATATATATATATATATATATATACATACATATATATTCTTAGTTTGTCTGTTCGTCCTATCTTTTCTCGGAAACTACTTGACAGATATGGTTAAAGTTTTGTACGGAACTTCAGCGAACGCAGTATCATGGTTTCCGTTCGATGCACAATTAGGAATTAATAGCGATTGATGGGGATTACTCACTACAATATCACATTTACTCTAGGAGTTTTTCGGAAACTACTCTGCTGAAATTTTGTATGGACCTTTGTTATCATAAAGTACAGCAAACTAAAAATTATGATACCCATCTGATACACAGGGATTAATATAAAATAGTATTTCATGCAAAAAATGGGCACAAATTTAACCATATTCAACCATTAATTTGACATAAAGTGCTCATTTTAACTCAACGGATTATAACTAAAAAACATCTAAACACACACACACATCTATAATATAAAGCTGAATGTGTGTGTGTGTGTGTGTGTGTGTGTGTGTGTGTGTGTGTGTGTGTGTGTGTGGTCACGAATAGGCTCCTATATGGTTGACTATTTTAAAAAACTGATTGCATATAATGATAGAAGATGTATTGAGACACAGAAATGGGTATGCTTGATCTGGCAGAACAGTGGTTCATTAAAATTGTGGGGTCTGCGTTCGCGCCTGGTCCACAAAGTATGGAAATTAAAAATTAAAAAATTAAAAAAAAACGTTTACAAGTGTTTTTGATATAGATGTATATAAGAATACTTTGATAAGTATGTTTTAACTTAAATAGGTTTGGTATAATAAAATTGTTGGGTCTGCGTTCGCGCCTGGCCTCCAAACTTTAATAAAGACTTTTCATATCTATCTGCGTAAGTATACTTTGATAATTATGTTTCAGTTTGAAGAAATATGGTATAATAAAATTATGGGGTGTTCGTTCGCACCTGACCTCCATAGAATGGAAATATGTCACAAAGTTTAACAAGGTTTTTTTAATATAGATCCACAGAATATTGTGATAAGAGTTTCAGTGTGAACGGGTGTGGTATAATAAATTATGGTGTTTATCTATTTTATTTTTACTTTCATCATATTTTGCTTTGGTTTTGATACCCCCAAATTCGAAGCTATCTCTGTACGACCCTTCCTTTTCATAACCAATCACACTTTCATAAATCAGAGTCCACTTTCTGTAGGCTGTTTTTGAACCCAGTCAACGACGGGTACTTTTGCTAGTATATATATATATATATATATATATATAGAGAGAGAGAGAGAGAGAGAGAGAGATAGATAGATATAGATATATAGCTTAGAGAGTTAGGAGAATAGAGTAAATTCAATTCTATAAAAAGAGACTTATCGAGATAACATAAAGCTCAATAAATTTCATTCGAGCTTATATAGAAAACAACGAAAATGGAAAATGAAGCCACAAAAACTATATATTAATGAATCTAGAATGGTTCGTTTATTTAATATTTATTAAATAAATGAACCATTCTAGATTCACCAATATATAGTTTTTGTGTCTTCATTTTCCAATCTCATTGTTCCCCCCCCCTCTCTCTCTCTCTCTCTCTCTCTCTCTCTCTCTCTCTATATATATATATATATATATATATATATATATAACTGATAAAAGCCTATATTCCAAATTTCAAGATGTTGACCATTCAACAATTTATTCTTTTAAGTACGTTAACATGCACCTGTTTCGTTGCGCAAAATGATCCATTTAATTATTATATCAATCAATGAATATATGGCTGTTCGTTACTCCTTAGAAGAAAATGCATTTGGGCATGATTACAAAATCCGAAAATTGGAAGAAAAATTGCAATTATCTTTTATTTTTACGCCATTTTATAGTGAGAATATAATAGTGCTTTACTTTTATAATCCCCACCTACGAACATTAAAATCAAAACATATTGATAATACACCTTGTCTAGAATTAATTCAATTTTGATAAAAATCCAATACTTGATTTTGATTTTAGAAAATACCTAAAATTTAAGTCTTAAGCTTAAGTATTCTTAAGATGACCTTGCCTTGGAATCTTGCTTAATTGGTGTCTAATGACTAGGGATAAAATTCAAAGCAAGTCTGAAATATTTGAATTTTTAAAGGAAAGACCGTGACTATATTAGACTGTATAAAATATTTTAATATGCACCAAAGTAATGTAACGTTGCCGTTAACATGTAGCTTCCGTTGCAAGGAAACAAAAATGAAAAAGAAAAGAAATTTAACACGTTGTTTCAGTGTGTGTGTGTGTGTGTTTGTGTGTTTTTAAAGACCTTTATTCCAGCTTCTTCGGCCACGTGTGACTTCTCGTCTTGGCAAAAACGTCACCCACGTGTCTCGAACACGTCCTTTCCTGCTCTCTCGTATCTCGAACACGTCCTTTCCTGCTCTCTCGTATCTCGAACACGTCCCTTCCTGCTCTCTAGTATCTTGAACACGTCCTTTCCTGCTCTCTCGTATCTCGAACACGTACTTTCTCGCTCTCTCGCGTCTCGAACATGTCATTTCCCACTCTCTTTTATCTCAAACACGTTTTTTTCTGTCCTCTCCCTCTTTCTCTCATGTCTTAAACATGTCTCACATCCTGTACGCCTCGAATATCTCGACCAAGTCTCGAATACATGCTTCTCTGAACACGAATGTCTTTTTTTATTTCTGCTATCACATGGCGCAGCTGGCTTGGTCATTTGCATATGGTTGCAGCTAATAACCAAGCGTCAGCGGTTCTGTTAAAGAAATTGAAATTTGCAGGATGTTTATTAACTAATTATTGTTAAATTAAAAAAAAAAAATCAGAAGTATCTTCATATCAAAAATCATATAAAAAAATCAGAAGTACCTTCATATCAAAAATCATATCAAAAATCAGAAGTATCTTCATATCCAGGGAGGGTTCTTCCCATTTTACTCGTTTTACATTAAATTAAATTAAACAAAATATAGTTCACATTTAGATCCTTTACGCTTAGTAATTGTATTCCAAAATTCATAATGTTCGGTTATTTAGTTTAGGTTTGGTTGTTTTGCTTTGCAGCACATCAACCTTTTTCGGGTTATATAATGCCGAATGCGATAATTTATCTAAGTGTTACTTATGAGGGTCGTTTCAAAAGTAAAGAATTCTAGTTGAAGAACTACGACGACGGGAGTTGTACTATTAAAAGGAGCGACATTTTATACGCCAGCATTTTTTTTACATATATTTTTGTATGTATATATACTTAATTTTATCACATAAATTAATACATGAAAATATAATTTTATGCGTAAATTTTCAGTATTTACTTCAACAGTGCTCAATACATGAGTGAAAATTCGTCAGACTTATGCCAGACGAATTCTCACGAGAATGAAACGCGGAATATTCTATGTAGCTTAATTGACATATATTTTTTATAACTTACTATATATATATATCCTGCTTTTCCGTTTAAGAGTTTTTTGGGTGTTTTTTAGAATTCCTGGTATTCCTCGTATTTCCAAACTCCACCATTCCACGTGAAATGTCCAACCCTTCCTTTACTTAACCAACGAAATAACCGGAAAATTATTGCTCTGGGATTTCCAATAAATCCGTATTAATACAAATCCAGGGAGTTCCTCAGAAGAGTTTAGTGCTTCAATCGGAATGCCGGTTGCCGGATAATAAAATGTCGGGCCTAAAAGAGCGCACTTAGAAGAATGTGATGGAAACGCAAACCACAAGTGGAAAATTTTGATTGATTTGGAATTTCCAGGAAGAGTTGAGATTATTTCGATCTGCATAGATGATACTGGGAAATATGTCAGCGGTTTGAAAAGTATTGCTGTGTCTGGATCCACGAAATAGTTTGAATTTAAGTTTAAAATTAAAAAATAAAGTATCATTGTGAAATTGTGCTTTAAACAGAAACATTAATTTCGAACGCGATCCTGTCATATCAAAGAACCTACTGTTGATTTTTATATGTTGTGCTTTTTGGCTTGTGTTGTAATAAAAGTTCTTAAATGCACTTTTGATGTTAGGCTGTATAAGACGTTAACTTTTTTTATTTTTTATTTATTTTTTTTAATTACATTTTCACCCCAAACAAGGCAAATTGCCACTTTGGTGTAGGGGGCTACTATCAGGGGCAACAACTACTGGGGTACTATGTAGGGATTTGGGCAGCAAGATGTCGGTTCACGTTACACTTGAACTTCTGCACGTCAGTACTGTTGGGGAAGCAGGGACCTGGAATGGAATTCCAGAGTCTAGCGGTTCTGGGGAAGAAACTATTGGAGCAAAAAAGATCTTTTACATCTAGGGATCTCTACAGTGTGGGGGTGGGATTTAGCAGCCTGTCGGGTTTGTCGAGGGTGCTCACGTCGTGGGTCACAAGTGATTGCAGTTCGTCAGAGCATTCACCACTAAAATACTTGTAGAAAAGGCAGAGGGTTACAACATTTCGTCGATGGGACAGAGGCTGAAGCTTAGATGCCAGTTCAGGGCCTATCAGGTTTGCGACTCTCTTTTGGACCTTGTCGGGTCGCCTGTTCCATCTTTCATCGGATTTTTTCGATTATCGGTTATCGATACTAATCGGATAAATTCTGACACAAAACTTAAGTTAGAAAACTGCAAGATACATAAAGTACATTTATGTGAATTTCATAAAAATCGATCAAGCCGTTTTAACTAATAGAAGACGAACTCTCTCTCTCTCTCTCTCTCTCTCTCTCTCTCTCACACACACACACACACACATTCTCACACATTCTCACACCTACACACACATACACAGACGAACACACACGCACAATAACACACACATACAAACACACATACACACATTCACACACATACACATACACGCACATACAAACACACACACACATTCTCACACCTACACACGCATACACAGACAAACACACACGCACACACAACACACACATACAAACACACATACACACATTCATACACATACACATACACGCACACACATACACACACGCACACACATACACACACAACACACACACACAAAGATTATTTTATATGAAAGTAGAAATGGTATGTAGTTCTCTCCCACTGCAAGAACTGGTTCTACACCAGGGTTGGAAAGTGGGATTGAGAAGTCAATGCCCCAGAAAAGTGGCACTCTGGCCAGCAAATTATGCCTGGGCAGCCCTGTCGGCATTCTCCGGTGAGAGCGCTTCAGACGCCTAGCAATAACCTATCCTCTTCTTAAAGAGAGAAAACAAAGCCTGGGAGGGTGGACCTCCTAGAACTGCACAGAACAGATACTATTTTTATTTGCTTTCCCACGAAAACAAATTAGACACAAGGTCGTTTTTAATGTGGGAGAAAACCAGCTCCCCCCAAAAGAGGACACTCTGGCAGTGTCCAAATATATAGCAATTGTCTCGGTATGAAGGGTTTTCCCCACATTGATCAAGACCTAATTGCTTAACAGAACAGATACTACACTCTGATCCTAGCCCGAAGGCCAATAATTCATTTTTTCTACTTATTTAAAATTTACAGTAATGATTATCAGATCGTGTAATCTTTTAATCTTGTGTGTATATGTGCTTATTAATTTTTTCATTCTTTTTGTTTGCAGTGTTTGGTTTTTGGAATAAATGGATACGAAAGTAAGTAAATAACAATTTTTTTAATTTTATGAAAACTTAATGGGATTGCGTAGAGCAATGGTTCTCAACCGGGGTCCATGTGGACACCCATTGTACATGTAACGTTAATATCGATTCAGTCTTCCTTCAAGATAAACTGTTGATATACATTCTTTGTTTTTTTTTTTTTACATTACTGAAAAATAAAATAAGCTATAAGGGATGAGCAAAATACATAAAAAATAAAAGAAATTCATGATTATAAAAACGTTGAGAACCATTGGCGTAGAGCATCCGCATGGTGCGAGTCTGGACTAGATTTTCTTTTTTTAAATCTTTTATTTACCCAAAATAAGGCACATTGCAATTGAAATGTAACGGACTACTGTGCTAGGAGCCAGATTCATAAGGACCAACTTGAGTTTGAAGCTGAACAACAAGATATTTGTTAATTTTACATTTAAATTTCTCCATGTCGGTACTTTTGGGGAAGAGGTAGCAGGAGAGGAATTATAAAAGCAGCAGTTCGAAAGAAAACATCTGTCAGAGTAAAAAATCTTCGGGACTTCTATAGTGAAGGGGTAGAATTTTGCTGCTAGTCGAGTGATCAGGTGTATTTTCGTTTAGGGGTACAATTGCAGTGAGTTCATTGGTGTATATTTTATGGAAGTACTTATTAAAAAAGCACATCGACGCAACCATACAGCGATACATCAAGTGCAGGATCTATTAAAGACGTTTTTGGCATCCTCTCTGAGGGGGAAGCTACTGGCTAATGAAACAAATTGTACGTTGTAACAATAGATATTTTCGTCCAATCGTCTTAGTGCTACGTTTACACATGTTTACACACGTAGACCCAACACGTTGTAGCAGGTTACGTCGCAAGGGGCATAAAACAAGTAATAATTCGACTCCTTTTCTTTTTGTAACAACGACATTTATTTCATCATTCTCCCGCCATGCGTGACTTCTCGTTATCAACGTCTCTAACGCGATCGTCTTCTCTAACGTGCTCACGTTTTCCTTTTTATAGTATTTTTCCTTAAAGTGGCGTAATTTGGCATTTCGTATGCATTTGCATACGCGCATCCGCGCTCTGTTGCATGGATCACTTTCTCGGTTTCACTGATAGGATCCAAAAAAAAAAGCATCTTTTATCAGCCGTTAGATATATTCCTTTTAGAGTGGAACAGAGAGAGAGAGAGAGAGAGAGAGAGAGAGAGAGAGAGAGGGGAGGAAGATACGCTAAACGTAAGAGAGAGGGATGGAAATAGATAATGAAAGAAATGGAGAAAGAAAGAAAGAGATAAAGAAATAGAGAGAGTGATGAAGAAAGAGAGAGACGGAGAAAGAGGTATTTAGTTCTCGACTACTGCAAGAAATGTGACACCAAGGTTGGAAGGTGGGATCGAGAAGTCAGCGCCCCTCGAGGAAGAGCCATTCTGACCTGCAATAAATAGTGCCTGGACAGCCCCGTCGGCATTTCTCGGCAAGAGTGCCTCAGGCGATTAGCTATAAATTAACCTCTTTCTCAAAGAGTGAAGACAAAACCTGGGAGGGTGGACCTCCTAGAACTGCACAGAACCAGAATTACACTACAATCAACAGGTCATTACAGGAATGGTCTCATCTCTGTTGATTTGAGGGGGGTGGGCGAGGATAAAAATCCTTAGAGAAAGAAAAAAATAGATAAAGGGAAAGACAGAAAGAGAGAGATAAAGAAAGAGAGAAAGAGAGAGAGAACGAGAGAGAGAGAGAGAAAGCGAGAAAGAAAGAAAGAAAGAAAGAGAGAAAGAAAGAAAGAAAGGGGTATAATGTGTTGTACACAACCATCGAGATTTTGGATTTCATTATTGTTTCTTGTTTGATCTGTTCCTCAGCTAAATTTCCTGATGCATTAGAATGTTCGAGAAACCCTGCCGATATCGTGTTGATCCTGGATTCTTCGAGAAGTATATGGGGTCCTGATTTTCAGAAAATGTTAAAGTTTGTAAAAGATCTGGTGGATCAGCTGGACGTCGGTATGGGAGCCTTACAGGTAAGCGACAACAGCAGCTTATACCATTCACTTCCTCTTTTTGAATTTACTGTTGAAGTTTTATACCACACTAGGTAATTTCATGCCGAAATTATGCGCGTGCTTCCCCTATGAATGCTGTGTAGATTACTTTGTTATGTAAGCATATACTTTGTAAATAAATACTATGTAAACGATTTACATGGCCCGTCATATTTTAACTTGAACCAATGAGACATCAGTAACTAGATAATTGCATTTCGACATAAATCAATCTGACAGAAGTAACTATATAATTGTATTCAACCAACCAGATCTTAGTAACTGTATAGGCATATTTCCACATAACCCAATCAAGCATAATTAACTATATAATTATATTTCAGATAAATGAAACAGGCATAAGCAACTATATAATTTTACTGGAAGAACAACTTGAGTATCACTTCAATCTTTGACGTCTAATTTAATGAGATTAGAATATCGACTCCTTTATATCATTTTTGATCCTTCAGAATACTGTTCTCATCAATAATGTTATGGTCATAATGTTTCGGCCGATCTACCCTCTGACCTTCTTTAGATACGTGTTGTCGAGCTTGAGAATCTGTACGGAAATCGAACGAGACTGTTTATTTTACCCACGGGTTAAGCTCATTCTCATCCTCTCAGCTATGACGGTATATATGTCTTAAGTAGTTAGTTATTACATTCTTACTATCGCCCACACTAATAATTGAACCTACATCCCCAGAAGACTGTCACGTAAAACTGAATAAACTTAGCACTCTTATCCGCTGAGCCATTGGTTAAGAAAGTACACAAGATTTCTACACGGTCATGTCTGACAGAACGAAACGAAGATACCTCGCACGGATCAAATAAAAAAAAAGGACCCATTAAAATATTCCGACAGATTTCCGAAGTCAAAAAGATGCGCATGAAGATAGTCAGCTGTTACATTGGCCGAAACGTGGTGAGAATAAAACCCCCACAAATGAATTCAAATTTTTAAAAAATCCGAAACATTTTTTTTTGGGGGGGGTATTATTTATGTACAACAAATTCAGATATGACAAAATCACGACAAATTAAAGCACAGCAAAATCACAAAAAATTCAGATACGACAAAATCACACAAATTAAGGTACGACAAAATCACAAGAAACTTATATACGACAAATTCACGACAAATTAAGGTATGCCAAGGATGATAAGAAGCAACCGATTTTAATTTAAACAGACTTGCATGCTGTAATTTTTTTTTTTTTAAATCTTTGTAAAAAAATAATTTTTTCATATTTAGGGGAAATATTTAACAGAAATACTAGTCACATATATAAAAAACATATTCCCTTAAAATAAAAAAAAATATTTGTTTACTTTTTTTAATAGAAAATGTTTTTAATGGTGTTTTTCGTTTGTTTTTTATAGTAAATATTTACTAAACAGATTTTACAAAAAAAAAAAAAAAAAAAAAACACGAACACACAGCATGGCAGTCCGTCTAAATTAAAATCGGTTGCTTCTTTTTGTTCTTGACATAAGAATCGAATAACGTGCATAAACATCACATGAATAGAAAATCAGCTAATATCATTTGCCGTGCCTTGCCGTGCCTTGCCGTGCCTTAATTTGTTGTACGTAAATAAAATTTCTTTTTTATTTTATAGACTAGACTGGGAGTGATGTCCTTCAGCAACTGGGCTCAAATCGAAATCGACCTCTATGACTCCACAGACAAAGCCGAGCTGAAAAGAAAGATCAGCAGCATCAGACAGCTCAACGGAGATACCAACACAGCCGACGCCCTGCATATTTTAAGAAATGAGGCATTTAAGACGGACCGAGGAGCGAGATCTTGGGTCAGACATATTGGTATTATCCTCACGGATGGCGAGTCTCAAACCCCAAAAGAAACCCAGATCGAGGCCGAAGCTTGCAAAAATGCAAATGTGTCACTTTTTGCAATCGGAATTGGAAACCATGTTAGTGTCCGTGAACTCCGAGGAATCGCCAGCCACCCCAAAAACGAATATTTTATGCACACTTCGAATTACAACGCTCTTGCTCGTATACGATCCGATATTCTGAAGAAGACTTGTAAAGTGGGTAGGTTCAATTTCACACGCTATGGCACTTAATGTTTGTACGTACATTATCACCTTTCACACACATTTAGTTGACATTTACTCCTGACCTGAAATGGAACACGTATATCAAATCCATTGTCAAGGTCGCTGGAAAAATGGTGGGAGCCTTCAATTGCTCCAGTAGATATCTCCCTCCTGACGCAATTCTCTACCTATATAAAAGCCAGGTACGGCCAATGATGGAGAACTGTTGCCACATTTGAGTAGGAGCTGCTAGAAGCAGCTTATCCTGCCTTGACAGAGTTCAAAATAGACTTCGTAGCTTAGTGGGGGGGGGGCCCTTTTCTCTTCCCTGTAACCTCTTTCTCACAGAAGAGACGTTGCGAGCCTGTCTCTGCTTTATCGTTAGTATCATGGCAAGTGCTCATCTATGGTCCTCCCCACCCCCGCCAAACTTTCACAGAAAACACTCGTCTGGCCCAAACCACTATCAATAATTTCCCACACTCTGTACCTAGACCTAAATGCAGATTCCACAAACAAAGCTTCTTTCTTAGAACTATACTATCTTCCGATTGCCTGCTTTCGAGCTGACTACAATCTGATTGTTTTCAAGTCCAATGTAAACAAGTTCTTGGTGTGCGTCCTTTAAAATACAAAAACCGGATCACTGCTCGACATTCAACAGGCTCCATTTCACACCTGACTCAGTTCAAACACCTGTAAAACAGAAACCACAATTATTTCAGAGCTGTAATTTGCCACATAACCCGTAGTGATATAAATCATTGCACATGCAAAATTTCAGCTAGATCAGACAACTGGGAGCGGGTCAGGGGTATTACTTATTGCACGCCCCTTGTATGTATATATATATATATATATATATATATATATATATATATATATATATATATATATATATATATAAAGTGACCTTGTCTGTGTGTGTGCAGAACCTTTCTACTAAACTCCTCTCTGAATTTTTGGCCGACAGACATGAAACTTGATAGGTAGAGAATTTCGATCTGTGGAACAATTTCGTTTTTGTTTTTAGTCTAAAAAGCATTTGCTAAGGGGTCAAAATTGAGCAAAAAAAAAAAAAAGTTGAGATTGGCAGAGTAAGTCAAATAAACCATTACTCCTGCTGTTACTTTTGCGCGTGTGAAAAATTAAACATTCATAACTCAGAGTCGCTTAATTTTCAACCTTTAATATCCATGTGTTGGTAGCTGGAACGGTATCGATGCCGGAGAGATAAATGACGACTAAACGTTCTAGCGGGTTGTATCGGAGTCATATATTTTTTTAAATAACTTTTGAAATATATATATAAATAATAATCAATAGAGAATTAGTTCTATAATAATAAAAAAGAAATCTGCATGAATTAAAATATATTACCTACACGTATTATACGACCAGGGAACACTGGGCGGTCTGCTAGTACACACACACACACACACACACACACACACACACACACACACACACACACACACACACACACACACATCAAAAAGGAAAAACTCTTTAAAAAATCATGAAAATATTCACCGAATAGACTCAACTGCTTCCACCCATCAAATGAATTTAACTCTAACCGATTGAACCCTTGACCTGCCAAACTCTAGACACCAAGTCTCGTATTGGCAGTTCTCTCAAAAACACAATCGGTGCTAGCAGAAATAAAATGAAATTCTATAAACTTTTAACTCACAAAACATTATAAAAAATATTTGAAGAGAGCTAAACAATGCGTGAAACGCGTTATAAAAATATTAAAAAATGATAAAAGTTTGAAAAATCTACAATTGTTGATGGCTACACTCTTTTTATACACACACACACACACACACACACACACACACACACACACACACACACACATATATGTACATATATATTGGTTTACTGTTTTGGGAAAGAATTCCATCAAAGTGCTCGATTACAAAGAAAAAGAACTTAATATTTATTTAAAACTGTACAGAAGGTCAGAAAAAACATTGGTACCGTCGGTTTCAAGCCTAACATAAGGAAGACTAGTTAATGGTAAATAATGTTAGGCTTTCGTCAGCCATATTGTTTTCTGTTTATCTTTCTAGACAAACTGATAACAATAATATATAAAGAGAAAATTAAAAGGCTGACGAGAGCCTAACATTATTTACCATTAATTGGTCTTCCTTATTGAAACTTGAAACCGACGGTACCAATTTTTTTCGGACCTTCTGTACAGTTATATATATATATATATATATATATATATATATATATATATCCTTGTCTGTTTAATCTTCCTCTAGGGTAATCAGATCTAAGCCCGACTTGAAGGCTTACATTGCACATTCACCGTATCATTTCTCTTCATGCAACGCATGTCCTCAACCCTTATTGGCTTGGTTTCACTTCCATACGCTAATGTGATTATAAGTTTGCATACGAAATAAATAAATAAAGGTATATACTTTGTCTTTTTCCAATCACTCAATTGGGAATTTTATTTTAAAGGCCAACGTTTTTTTTTGTTTGTTTTTTCAGTCGTTCCTACGTCAACAACGATCCAAACCAGTCCATCTCGTCCGACAACGACAGTGACACCATCGACTCGTTCGACAACAACTGTGATACCATCAACCACCACGACCATCGAAATCCCCCTTCAAGATAAAGGTAAGATTATTATTATTTGTACTAATTAGGAGATCACACGCAGGTCATCATCAGAGATTAATCCCTAATAACAACCGGTGGTGTTACCTGGAGTCTGGATGACAATAAGTCAACCGAGATTTACAGTATGCTCCGCGTCTTCTGATAACCTTTGCAAATGACATTGCGTTATTGTAACAGCCGCTTGTTAACGATTTCTCGCTGGCAACGACAATTGGTCATCACTTGGATTTGAGTGACAGTAATCCTATCTAAGATTCCAGTCCTCTTCGCATTCTGTCAGTGGAGGTCTGATTAGTGCTCTACCTCCTCGATCTTTCCATCCTCCTTGACCATTCACCGGTATTTTGTGTGATACCAGCTGAGACAGATGCATTTGTTATGTTTGACTCATTTATTATTTATTTTTATTATTATTATTATTTATAATATAAAATTCTTCTTCTTCTTATTATTATTATTATTATTATCATTATTAATATTTTTATTATTATTATTATTATTATTATTTATAATATAAAATTCTTCTTCTTCTTCTTATTATTATTATTATTATCATTATTAATATTTTTATTATCATTATTATTTTTGTTATCGTTAATTATATTATTATCATTATTATTATTTTTATTATTATTATTATTATTATTTTATTATCATTATTAATATTTTTATTATCATTATTATTTTTGTTATTATTATTATTAATATTATTATTATTATTATTATTATTTGTATTATTATTTTGTTATTATTATTATTATTTTTATTATTATTTTATTATCATTATTATTTTGTTGTTATTATTATTATTTTTGTTGTTGTTATTATTATTATTATTATTATTATATTTGTTGTTATTATTGTCATTATCATTATTATTATTATTTTTATCATCATTATTATTTTTTATAATTATTATTATTATCATTATTTTTATTATCATTATTATTATTATCATTATCATTATAATTACTATTATTATTATTATTATTATTATTATCATTATTTTTATTATCATTGTTATTATTAGTTTTATTATTTTTATCATTATTATTATTATTATTATTATTATTCATTATCATTAAATTATTTTTAAGATCATTATAATAATTAATTTATAAATTATTATATTAAATTATAATAAAATTAAAAATTAAATTAAATTATAATTTATAAATTAATCATATAATTATCATTATTATCATGATTATTATCATTAGCATTTTAATAATAATAATAATAATAATAATAATAATAATAATAATAATAATAATTATTATTATTATTATTATTATCATCATTATTATTATTTTATTGCTATTTTTATTGTCATTATTATTATTAATATTTTTATTGTCTTTATTATCATTATTAATATTATCGTTATCATTATCGTTATCGTTATCATTATTATTATTATTATTTTTTTTATTGTCATTATTATTATTATTATTATTATTATTTTTATAATTATTATCATTATTATTATTATTATTATTATTATTATTATTATTATTATTATTATTATTATTATTATTATTGCATATTCTCAAACAAGTTATTAACAGGAATCGCACAATAATATCGCACACTGTTCTCTGATCTCTGAATGACAAGAAATTTTAGAAGATTTCCAGAACTTACCATTCTTTCAGACACTTTGTCAAATCACTTCTCGTTCTCACAACAGCCATTTATCCCTGATAGCGACCATTGGTTTCTCTGGAACCTGACTTGGAATAAGCTTTCTCAGAATAGCAGTTATCCTCATACTTTTCTACTGGTGATTGCGCTTTCTTTCCACGGTCTTTCCATCCTCCTTAACCTTTCATGCCCCTTTTCCGTGGCACCAGCTGATGCTTGTAACAATAGTTTTTTTTTTTTTTCGTAATCGTGAAGGCGGTGGAGGGGGGCAGCAGATGATATTGTTTCTCTGATAGTTTTATTCTTTTAGTTTTATGTTTCGACAGTATTACTTTATTTTGTTTCACACCTTTTCACTCCAAACAGGCGTATTGCCGCTTAGATGTGATGCGCTATTTATTGGGAGCATGTATACAGGCCACTATGTCGCAAGTTGAGTGGTAAGATGTCTGTTCACGTTACAATTAAACTTCTGCATGTCAGTACAGTCAGGGAAGTAAAAAAAAAAAAACCAGGAAGAGAATTTCAAAGTTTAGCGGTCCAAGAAAGGAAACTATCAGAATAGAAGGTGTTCAAACAGCTAGTTTATCAACAAATGGTCGAACTCATTCGACCATATGAGTTGGTTTCTGCACTCAATGATTTTTTTTGAGTAGTTCAGCTGTTTTCAACGTTGCGGTGCTTTAAACAGTATCTATTTTCCCTTTGAATTCAAGTCACTTTTCAAGGTTTTTTTTGAAACTGTTCTAAGTGCTCCTATTATTATTATTGATATTGCTGTCATTTTCTTCAAGTTCCGTATTCCTTTCATCTCTCTGGCTAGTTTTGTGCATTTGCTTAGCTTTACTACCTCATTGACCATCACCATGTGAAATGCTGGGACGTGGAAATCTATAATTTGGCAGATTTTTATGTTCTTGTCGACTATTATCACACAGTTTCCTTGCAAGGATAAGTTTGTCAATTTGTACCATCATATTAAAGAGGATTTTATGATTTTCATTTTTCATTACTGTTTTCAGGTTATGTCTGTTCCACTTGTCTGCATGTTCAAGTTCAGACGTTTGCATAGTTCTCAGTGAACTGCCTCCCTCGCAAATATGTGTGTTTTTGTATTTCTTTTTGCGTAGTCTGTTGCATTCACTTATCATATGATTTATAGTTTCGTCTCTTAGTCCACAGAGTTTATATTTACTCTTTTTCTGAATTTAACTCATCTTAGCTTTTATATAGTTTGTTCTGATTGTATTGTTTTGTGCGGTTGTAAGTAGATATTTCGTTTCTCTGTTCAAATATCCTTTTTGTAAACAAGTCTATATGTTATCGCATATTTTTTTTTTTGCCGTTCATGTAGCTGCCGTTTTCTCATTTTACTTTTATAATCGTTTGTTTTTACATTGTATTGCATTTTGTATTTTTCATTTTGCTGGTGCTTTATAATTTGAAACAGTAATTAACCTAGATGATGATGATGATGATGATGATGATGATGATTTATCTCATTTTATGTCTATTTAATCTTTTAGCCTGCAGAAACAAAGTAGCGGATATCTATTTCCTCTTGGATTCATCGTCAAGCATTCGGATAGACGAGTTTCAGAAACAGGTGAACGTCATCGAAGATATTGTCGCAAAGTTCGATATCGGCCCTTCAAAGGTGCGAGTCGGGGTGTCTGTCTTCAGTCATGAATACTACTCAAAACTGCGCTTCAATGATGCGACCACCAAGGAAGACATCCTCAAGGTCATTGGCAATATCAAGTACCTTGGCGGGGGTACCAAGATTGGCAAAGCCCTTCACGAGATGAGGACTGATGAATTCAATGACCAATCGCTGCGGGATGGAGTGGACAAGATCATTGTTTTGTTTACAGATGGGAGGACGTCTGATCAAGAGCAAGCCTCCTCCGAGGCAAAGCAGTTGAAAGAATCTGGCGTGAAACTGTTCGTGATTGGGATCGGACCGTTTATTGACCAGATAGAACTGGAAGACATTGCAAGCCGGCCGTCTGAAGACTTTGTCTACACTTTTGAAACGTTTGATGAATTGTTGCGAAACAGTGGACTGCTCTCCAAAAAGACTTGCACTGTCAAAGACCAAATACTTGTACGGGAGCAGGAAGGTATGTTGGTTAATTATTGTCCCTTCATTTACTTAGTGTATATATATATATATATATATATATATATATATATATATATATAGAGAGAGAGAGAGAGAGAGATTAGACTTTTTGTCCATGAAAAATGTACTCAGTCATGGATATGTAAGCGACTACATGAAAGTTAACTAATTTGCATATTCTTTTGAAAAACGAGTGTTAATTACTTATTCATTTATTTAGGGTTTCTTATTAGATGACAGGTTTAATTTCACTATTACGCTGAATTCTATTTATGCATAGTTTCTACATTCTGAATAATTACGTAGAATTTAAGATGAAAACGTTCTAGCACACAGAAATATTTATATATATAATAGCAGGGACACCTAACGTTGCCAGAGTATGAATGACAATCAACGAGTGTTCCACCCTCCCATATTTTCATTGTCATCGAAATCAGTAAAATTGCCAATTTTTCAATCCCCCTGGCAGTTTCTTAGTCCACAATAGATTGTAGTCAACATTGCACAATAGAGAATCTACATTAGATTTTATGAAATTATTTTCATAAAATCGTTTCAATTAAAAGTTAAAATACAAATATCAAGAATCATCATCTAATTGTGCTCTGAACAGAAAGATTCATTGTCAGTGCGCCTCTGTCATATCAAAGAACCTACAGTTGATTTTATATGCCAAGCCTTTCTGCTTGTGCGGTAATAAAACTTCTCAAATGCACTTGTGATGTTAGGCTGTATAAGGTGTTAACTTTAGTCAAAATCGCCTGTTCCTTTTTTATCGGATTTTTTCAATTCTTATAATTAAGATGCTTCTTGAAGACATTTCGATACAAAATCTATCTAAAACACAGTTGGGCATATAAAGTACATTTGTTAAAAAAATTGTCCCAGCTGTTTCGGAGTCCACAAGGAAGTCACACACACAGGCACACACAAATGTTCATTATATATATATATATATATATATATATATACACTAACTATATATATATATACGCTAACTATATATATATATATATATATATATATATATACATAATTTTGTCAGTGTGTATGAAAAGTGTCTACCAAACTCCTCTCTGAATATTTGGTCTACAGAGTTGAAATTTGATAAAAAATGTTTGAACTTGTAGCACACTTTCGACTTAGTTTTTGGCCGGCAGAACTTGCTGCTAAGGGGTCAAAATCGAAAACGAAACAGTAAGCTAGCTAGATAGATAGATATCTAAGTGACTTTGTCAAAAGGGTTAAGTCGAATAAAACATTACTCCCACTGTTAATTTTGCGCATGCATAAAATTAAGCATTCATAGCTCAAAATCGCTTAACATTTAACAATCTGCAGCTATCTATTAGTAGCTCAGACGGCTGGAATGATTATTAACGGCTGGGGTGCTAACGTTCTGGTTTCAATTCTAACTGATGGTAATCACGTCATATTTTATTGTAACTTTCGAAATCATTGCTATATATTTGATAATAATCAATAGAGAACTGGATCCGTAATAAGAATCTGCAGGAATTAAAATATAATATTTATGCGTATTTTACAACCTTGCAACGCCGGCTAGCCTGCTAGTATATAAAAATTAGGTACGTTCAAAATGAATGCCGATGCTTAAAATGTATAAACATTTTGACCCCTCCTTTTACTGAAAAATTCACCAAAAATCAGAAAATTAATTAATTTTAATGAAATTTTTAGTATTTATCAAATAATGATCACGGAATATATGAAATGCATTATTTTGTTTAAAAAAAAAACATCTTTACTAAAGTCATGGTTTTCAGTCATAAAAAAAATGCATGAATTCATTTTTTTTTTTTTTTTAAATGAAAATAAAGCATCGTAAATTGTAACAATTAAAAAGAATATTTTTTTTAGGAACATTACGAAAAAAGCCCCTTAAGTCCGTATTAATGAATTCGGTGTAAATCTAAGAAAAATGAATTTCTCCAACTACTAGTATTGAATTAAACATTGTTTATTTTCACACAAAAACATTATAATTGAAAAAAATATTTCTACTTTTTATTAACTTACATGTTTCGCATAATTTTTATATGTAAGATTTTAATATTTTCCTTGCTTGAATGAATGTGAAACTTTCGGCATAGCATAATTTTTATATAATTTTGTAAAATAAAAAAAAAAATTATTTAAAAGCAGGAACACAGAAAAATAATTAAATTAAAAAATGGTAAAAATTATTCAAACTTCTACAAGAGGAATGTACGCATACACCGCTGGAGTGGTGGGGGGAGAAAAGAAAAGAAAACCAGCACTCCGTACCTCCCTCCAGCTACTTGACGTCATTTTTAGACAGCCTTTTGATTTTCTGGGAGATTCGAACCCCGTTACAAAGCTGCCCTTTACTTAGTAGGCTAGCATCTTTTCTTCAGTCTACAGACAATTAAAACATTAATACTATAAATACCATATCGGCGGGCATTCACACTAAACTGTCAGTGAGAGTATTCAACACTCAGAAGTCAGAATGTTGCATTTACGCTAAAGTTGATCGCATTTTCGTAATTCCTTAAAGAGGGCGTAACTTTAACTTCTCAATTGGGCTTTTAACAATTATTTTTATACCCACAGAAACTAATGTTTCATGCTTACACAACCAGCAGTGTAAGGGATGATAATTACTGCTGGTCGGTTAGAACCCAGTCAGAACACCACCCATGATTTCGTAGGCTATATGAATAATACTATACACAATCCCATTATTATCAATCATTAAGTATTTTCTTCTATTTACTTTAATATCATTTTCTCAAAATCACATGAACTTATCAAGTATTTTTTATATAAAGAAATTTAATTTTAAACAATTTCAAGCGATTAATGTGAAATCGGTAGCATTACAAAGCTGATCTCGCAAGTTTGAATTATTGGGAAGTTGTTTGCCCTTGTTTTTCTTTAACGGCAATGATGCGAGGCAATCCCTGTTTTGATTACTGATGAAATTTTATTTTCTTAGTTAAAAACAAACTATTTGATCAATTTACGTAATTTTTGGAATATGAAAACTTCGTTCTGTGACGAAATATTCGTTTTGTGACCAGAAAGATTTTTCTGTATTTTTGTTTTTTCATTAAGGTTGAATGTACTTGCACCTAAATAAGTTATTAATTTTATATTTTACTTAATAATAAATTTAATATTTAATTTTAAATAATTTTTATTAGAAAATATTCTGTACTTGAATTTTGCGTGTTTAAAGTTTTTATGTGTTCCTTCGTGGTTCACCTTTTTTTTTTTAAGTTGGTCCTTTTGTCTCCTCTAAATTTCTCATTGTTCCTATAAAAGGTGGAGGCATCTTACCCTCATTGACCTGAATGTTTGGAAAAAATAAAAATGTAAAAAGTTACCCCCCTTGAAGTTCAAATGCAAATGTTGATAAGAAGTAATCTCCCCTGATCTTACAAGTTTTGGTCTTCGTTGTAAGAAACTATCTCCCTTAAAGCTAAATTAATAAATACAATTTCTCAAACTTACATGATTAATAGGTAGGGCAAAATGAATGTATAAACATTTTGACCCCTCCCTTTACTTAAAAATTCACCAAAAATCAGAAAATTAACCAATTTTAATGAAAATTTAAGTATTTATCAAATAATGATCGCAGAATATAATGAACGAATTATTTTTATTTAAATCTTAGTGGAAATGTATTTTTTTCATTAAACAAAAATATCTTTACTAAAGTTATGGTTTTCAGCAGTAAATAAAATACGCAAGAATTTATTTTTGCTTTTTTTTATATAAATAAAGCAACAATAAATTGTAACAATAAAATTTTTTTTTACAGGAACATTACGAAAAAAGCCCCTAAAGTCCGTATTAATTAATTCGATATAACTCGAAGAAAAAAATAATTGCTCGAACTACCGATATTACCATTGAATTAAGCATTATTTATTTAATATTTTCACACACAAAATAAATATAATAGCAAAAATATTTCTACTTTTTTTTTAAATTACAGGTTTCGCATAATTTTTATATGCAAGATTTTAATAATTTCCTTGCTCGCAAGAATGTGAAACTTCGGCGTAACATAATTTTTTATATAATATTGAACAATAATTAAAAAAAAATTAATTTAAAACAGGAACATAAAAAATAATTAAATTAAAATGTGATAAAAACTGATACAAACGTTCAGAATAGGAATGTATGGATGCACGTCTAGGAGGGGGGGGGGAGAAACCTGACACCCCTACTCCCTTTCACTATCATGACTTCATTTTGAAACAGCGTTTCGATTGGCTGAAATTTTGTGCCTCCTTATAAGCGTGTTTACATTTTTTTTTAGTTTGTTGCGTTTTTGGCGAACGGTAAATTACTTGCTTTTTGAGGGTTAATTAAGTTTTTTTTAGTTTTTTTTTTTTTTTTTTTTGCACAGACAAAGTGTTTTTTTTTTTTTTTTTTTTTTTTTTTTTAAATCTAATTCAATATCTTAGAACTTTACTAATTATCTTTGAAATAGACCCAGAAAACTAATATTTATCTTTTAAAGGATTTTTACGATGAATTTATTTAATTTCAAAATTTAGCCGAATTGTATAGCTCGCCGTGAAAACATTTTCATAACTTTTTTTTTTTCACGTGTACAAATATTTTTTCTTTATGAAATTAAGTTTAGTCTTTAATTTTTCAAATAAAATCAAAAAGTAGTCGGAAACCGACAAAAACAAATTATGATAAATCGGCTTTCAAAACTAGGTTCCCCTATTTTTACCCGCCCATTTTTGCCCGTACCTAATGATTAATAGATGTAATTATATTTATAATTTGATTAAAAAAAAAAAAGGAACTATACAGACATCACATACTGTTAAATATGATCATGAACAGACCTAATTAGAGCGATTAAATGTCTTTTGTAGCAGGGTTACTTAATCAATTATATATATATATATTGTAGTTTAATTCAAGCATTATATAAAATAAATTTATAAAATCAACAGTAGGTTCTCTACAGTGCCATATAAACTACAATGTATTGTGAACAATGACACTGTGGAGAGATGTGTGAAGTTTCCTCCCGGTACACCACAGTGGGTCCCAACTAGAACAGGCAATCTATTGATTTGATTGAAAAATGGACGATTTCACCGATTTTGATGACAATAAAATATAAGAAGGTAAAACATTCGTTGACTCTCGTTCAATCCGGGGCAATATCGAGTCTCCCTACTATATATATATATATATATATATATATATAATCGAAATGAGTCCTTTTTTTCTTTGTCTTATTGCTCTGAATTTTGTAAAACTTTGAATTCTTGTCTTTAAAAACAAATTTATATGGTCGCGACACTGGACATGTTTCGAACAAATGGTCAGTTAATAACAGAAGTTCACGTCAGACGACTTAATAAATGGTTCCTTTCCATAGAAGAAATCAGTCCTTATTTTTTTTGTCACATTTTAATTTCTCGTTGTTCAATTTCTGGCTGGTAGAGTCGTCTTACCCTCCTGTACCTTAATTGAGTAGAAAAAATAAAAATGTTACTTCCATTGACTTGAAGAAGTTCAAATGCAAATGTTGATAAGAAGTTATCTCCCCTGATCTTTGCAAGTTCTGGTCTTCGTTTTAAGGAGTTACCTCCCTTGAGGCTTAACCAGTCCTCAAATCTTTTGTTCGAGAACTGGTTTCTTCTGTGGAAAGCAACCATTAATTAAGTCGTCTGACGAAGACTTCTGTTTTTAACTGATCATTTGTCCGAAACATTAGCACGTCCTATGTCACGACCATGTAAATTAGTTTATATTAATGAACATATATGTTGCTCTTCTTTTATATATATATATATATATATATATATATATATATATATATATATATATATATATATATATAAGAAGAGCAACATATATATATGTGAATGAATTAAATTATTTACGAAAGTGCATTTTTACCTAAATGCGAGTTGAGAATAATTTTCCCTTTTAACCTATTTAGTACTCCCACATGGGGAGCGGTATATATATATATATATATATATATATATATATATATATATATATATATATATATATATATATATATATATATATATATATATTATTTTTAAAATATAATTATCCACTGACACGTGTTTCGTCGTCTACGACTCATCAGAGTGGTTGAATCTAGCGAGATTCGAAATCGGGACCCCACAGTAATGAGCCTACACTCTTTACTGCTGACCCATCTCGCACGACCGTCTGGATATATCGCGATTTACTTAGATGTTTGTTTTGGTTTTAGCGATATGTTTTGAATGAATTCAATTATTTACGAAAGTGCATTTTTTACCTAAATGTGAGTTGGGAATAATTTTCCCTTTTAACCAATTTGGTACCCCCACATGGGGAGCGGTATATATATTATTTTTAAAAATCTTCTGCAAAATCTCGAGTCTGTAGACTGAACATTGACAGATTAGTTTGAGAATGTACACAGACAGACACAGGCACACAGACACACACACATATACACAAGCACACACACGCATACAATTTCACTTATATATATATATATATATATATATATATATATATATATATATATATATATATATATATATATATATATATACATACTAGCAAAAGTACCCGTCGTTGACTGGGTTCAAAAACAGCCTACAGAAAATGGACTCTGGTTTATGAAAGTATGATAGGTTATGCAAAGGAAGGGTTGTAATGAGATATTTCGAAGTAGGGGGTATCAAAACCAAAGCAAAATATGATGAAAGTAAAAATAAAATAGATAAACACCATTATTTTATATGCCATACCTGTTCACGCTGAAACACTTATCACAATATTCTGTGGATCTATATTAAAAAACCTTATTAAACTTTGTGACATATTTCCATTCTATGGAGGTCAGGTGCGAACGAACACCCCATAATTTTATAATACCATATTTTTTTAAAACTGAAACATAATTATCAAAGTGTACTTACGCAGATAGATATGAATAGTCTTTATAAAAGTTTGTGCCTATTTCCATTCTATGGAGTCAAAGCGCGAACGCAGACCCCACAATTTTATTATACCATCCCTATTTAAGCTAAAGCATGCTTATCAAAGTATTTTTATGTACATCTATATCAAAAATACTTGTAAACTTTTTTTTTTTTAATTTGTGTAGAACCAACCACACTTTTTGATATTACTGCTAATCTTTGTCGGTGCAGATGGCTACCACAAGACAGAGTATACAGTAAACCGCAGGTTTTTACATTAGAGTTTCCGTCTCCTAGATACATGTCTTAACAAAAACAGGGGGTTCATTTGTCCCAGTGAAGTAATGCGCCCCCAGATACCAACCTTGAAATTTCTACGATTCGACGCGATGCATATAGTGCCTAGCCTTCCGAAATGGTCACCCATCTAGTACTAGCCAGCTCATCGTTGCTTAACTACGATGATCTGGCGAAAACCAGTGTGTAAACGTGATTGTGCCATATATATATATATATATATATATATATATATATATATATATATATATATATATATATATATATATATATATATATATATATATATATATATATATATATATATATATATATTTGTTTACTATAATAATTATTAAATACCTACAGACACTAGTGTTTCATCCTTTCGGGAATCTTCAGTGCAGGGTGTCACGATTAATACCAGTCGAACGATTCGAATCCCGCATCACGAGACATCTCTGGCTCGATATAGCGAAGACCTATTCCATTCGGCTACCATTAACCGCGTGAAATAACGTCGAATTTAAACATTTTAATTTTAAATGTTCATTACGCCAATATATATATATATATATATATATATATATATATATATATATATATATATATATATATATATATATATAGACTAGCAGAGAAACTTGATGTTGCCCGGAACTGAATGATGATCAACGAATATTTCACACTCCCATATTTTTATTTTCATCGAAATCTGTGAAATCGCTCGGGAGGAAGCTTCACATGCCTCCATGCAGTAACTTAGTCCTAAGTATATGTTATTCTACATTGCACTCTAGAGAACCTACTGTTTTTTTTATAGACACGCTATCAACCAACTTACTCACAGTAGAATTTTCACGGCCTGTTGTTCTATCATTGTTGCTAAGCGACAACATCGAAAAAATCGCTTTACCGATGATAGATTAATTAAAGTTACGGTTTTGATTATCGATTATCGGTAATTATCGTGGATATTCTGAGACAAAATTTAACTAAGATCACATCCCGACTAATACAATAAAGTTTTGTAAATTTTAAAGAAAATCTGTTCAGCCGTTTCGGAGTCTATAAGGAACGAAGTCACACACAGATAAAGTTGCATACATATATATATATATATATATATATATATATATATATATATAGAGAGAGAGAGAGAGAGAGAGAGAGAGAAAGAGAGAGATGCCCATTTTTTTCTTTTGTATATAAATAACAGCTAAAATATACACAGGTATCTAACATAAGTATTTCTTTCATTTCTTTTAATTCCAGTGTGCAACGCCACTCAAATGACAGACGTGATGTTTATGGTGAGCGACAACCATTTTGGAAAAGAGAAGACTGATCGAATTTTGAAGGCGTCGGCTGAGGTAATCCGCCGTACTGGAAGTCGCGGCGCATTTCGATTTGGCACCCTCTTCGAGGAATGTCTACCAAAGGAAGGCGTGAAAATCGGGTCGGTTATGGAGGAGAGGCAGCTCGTGAACGATATTGTCAGTTTCCGACTCGGTTCCTTGTCGTCGCTGGTCCGCCAGCTGAGGATTGAGAAGTTCTCGCCGTCCATGTACGTGCGCAAGGTCGGTTTGCTTTTCTTGGACAAAACCATCGAACTGGATGACCCTCAGATACAAATGGAGGTTAAACGTGCACTTTTCAAAGAGATCCACATCTACGCCATCATCGTTGGCGATGGAGTTAATATCGCTAAAGTCGTGCAAAACATTGCCCCGAAAGAACGAATCATTTTTATCGAGTCATATGACAAAATTGTGTCGTCTCTGCCCTTCCGTTTCACGAATATACTATGTACAACAGAGAGTACCACTTACGGACCGATACCTGGTCTATCATGAAACGTAAAAATATACTAAAACTATTGTTCATTGCTTCGGACATTTTTAGATGTGGATTGGTAATTTTTGGATTATTTGGATTTTCGGACGACAATTCTTGATTATGATATTCCTAATGTTTCGACCGATGCAACCACCGACCTTCTCCAAGTGAATTTTTCCATTGATTAAATAAAGGGTTCAGTCCGGAATTTATTCAATAGATTCATAATTCAAATTTGAAACAAATATGATTATAAAATTGAAATGCAATAGTTCAATTTTATACACTTGAAAAAAGTCAATACCAAACATTGGATTCGTTACTGTCCTCCTATTTTAGACAATCGTTTTCAACTACCAATTGAATAAAACAGAATTAATAGTTTGCTCAAGTGAAAAAAAAAAAAAGTTGGTTCACCATACGACTACCATCATATCCAAAGGTTGTGAGTTCAATCCCAAGTAATGGAAAAAATTACTGATACACGAACGATGTTTTATATATATATATATATATATATATATATATATATATATATATATATATAATGTTTGTGTACATTTGTTCTTTTGTTGTGTGTCCAAAAATATACAATAAAAGCACAAAAAACAGTAACAATATATAAAATAATAACAATACAAAAAATAAATATATAAAATAGTAATAATATAAAAAAATAAATATATAAAATAGATACAGGCGTTGGACATTAAATGAAAGTGGTTTAATTCCATAGACTAAATATTGGGTTCAGTTCAAAATTGCAAGAACGTAATTGGCTTCAACAGACTGGAACATGAAGAAGCTAGGCGAGTACATCGTCCGAAATGTTATGAATAGAACACAGGTCAAAATGCAAGGAAAAGTACGGGATGTGTAAACAATTGATGAGTTAATTTTATAATATTTTCTCCATGTTTTCCAACCTAAAATTACAGACAAGAAAAAGAAAGCATTTATTTATGCTTTCATGAAGTTAAACACATTAAAAATAAAAATGAGTAAAAATATATAATAGTCGATAATTCGAAAATAATAAATTATCAAAAATAAAATGATATTAATATAAAAATTAAATTTAACACTCATAAAATTTTAAACACATTAAATTTTATACAACTTTAAATTTTATACATATTAAATTTCACACACATTAAATTTGTTACACATTAAATTTCACACACATTAAATTTGTTACACATTAAATTTGTTACACATTAAATTTGTTACACGTTAAATTTCATATACGTAAATTTTACACACGTTTAATTTTATACACATTAAATTTTATACACGTTAAATTTTATACACGTTAAATTTTAAACACATTAAATTTATACATGTTAAATTTTATACACATTAAATTTTATACACATTAAATTTTACACACCTTAAATTTTATACACATTAAATTTTATACACGTTAAATTTTATACACATTAAATTTTATACACATTAAATTTATACACGTTAAATTTTATACACGTTAAATTTTATACGCATTAAATTTTATACGCATTAAATTTATACACATTAAATTTTATACACATTAAATTTTATACACATTAAATTTTATACACATTAAATTTATACACGTTAAAATTTATACACGTTAAATTTTATACGCATTAAATTTTATAAACGTTAAATAGTTAATGACAACATTAACGTCATTGCTGTCCTATTCTGAACAATCGTTTTCAAGTACCAATTATTAACAACAAAAGTTTGTGGATATATCCGGAATATTTTTTGCATGGAAGTTACCGCTTATCAATGCCTGAAGGCCACTCAAGGATAAGGGTCAATGGTGTCAGGTGAGACAACATCAGTGATGATCGGTGATGGTGGGAATTGGATAAGTTAGGGAGTTTCAGCTGATGTCCTACTAGCTTGACAGGCCAAGAGCAGGCTCGAAATATTCCCTCAAATAATAAGGATGGAAAAGTCCCCGTAGAGTCAAGTAGAGCCGGAGAACACGGCATTGGTTGACATAGATGGTTGAGGAAGTCTTACGTGAGGGACTAACATTCCACTTGCCTCCATGGCGATCAGTTAGACTTTGAATCTGTTGAGAATATCAGCGTTTTCTGTACAGATTCCCGAGTTAGACTAATAGGTTTTCACATTAAAAATGATACAACTGAAAAGGTCGGAGGTTACATCAACCGAAACTCTGTGAAATATAAAAAATAAAAATCAAGACGTGAATTGCAATCCAAATAATACATATCTTTTTTTTTACTTTATTGAATATATTTTTGTTTTGTCTTGTTTTTCGCACCTAAAATCATGTCTCAGTGTTTTTTATTACGGATTTATTTTTTTGAAAAAAAAAAAAAAAAAAGCAAAAGTGTAAAAACAGAAATGCCTTGAATAAATTATATTTTTTATAAAAATTCATTATTTGTATTTTTCATTGCTAAAAAATTATTCGGTTGACTTTATTTTACACCTTAGTGTGTGTCTGAAACGATTGTCGCACCCCAGTTATCATCACACAAATAGACACACAAAAATGCACACACACAAATGCACACACACAAATTCATCCAAACAAACAAACAAACACACACACACACACACACACACACACACAAATACACACACAAACAAACACAAACACACAAATATACACACAAACCACACACATAAACAACACACAAACACACGCATAAACAACACACACCGCAAACAACACACACAAATACACACACAAACACACACAAGCACGTAAAAACAACACACAAAAACACTCACACAATACACACGCAAACACACACAAACCACACAAATACGCACAAACACACACAAATACATACACAAACATGCACAAACACATACACAAACAACACACACACACACAAATACACATAAAACTGGTAAACGTTATGAGGATATTTTCTTCACAGATTGTGAAAGTTAGTCGAACTCAAGAAAAGCCATTCTATTACTAAGAAAACTAGGTACAGCGGAACACAGCAAGTTTGTAGATTTTATTCTTCCGAGGAAAACAAATGAGTTGGAATTTTCGGAGAAAGTTAAATTGCTAAAGGGGCTGTTTGGATTAAGCATGTCGCTTTGGCATAAACGATGGTTTTGCATGAATGTCTCTAAATCCGATGATCAGAATTACTTAACATATGCGTCTATAGTAAATAGGCAGTGTGACAACTTCAGATTGGCAGAGATTACTGTTGAGGATTTCAAGTGTTTAATTTCTGCTCAAGGACTAATATCAAGTAAGAGTTCCGAAGTAAGACGTAGAGTTTTGTCTAAACTCGAATCTGAACGGAACCTTATCTTGCAGAAATTAGTAGAGGATTGCCAGCGGGCCTAAGTTTAAGGAAAGCGTTTCGACAAATCGAGGAAGCTGGCATTGCTTATATTAAAAAAAAACAAAAAAAAAGGTCAAAATACCCATCAGCCAGAAATTGGGGTAAAATATCTGCGTATTATAAAAATAGACAAAAAAAAATTTAAAAAAAGAATGCGGATGAACAAAATGTCCCACCATATAATTGCAGACGTTCCAACGAAAGACAACGGGAGGTAAATTGTCCATTTAGAAATAAGAAATGGTTCGTTTGTAACAAAAATGGACACAAAAGTTTGTGTTGTAAAACAAAAAAAAAAAAATCAATAACCGAATTAGACAAACAAGTTCGAATATCAAATCACACTGAGATTTTAGGAAATATGTGAGGACTGAAATATTTAGAAAAAATATCAAATTTCAGCTCAATTCAGGATCAGACTTGACAATAATAGGCTATAAAACATGGACATTTTTTGTAAATAAGCCTACGATAATGAAGTCATCGAAACTCGTTTGTACAGTAACTGACAAGGAAATTAACTTCGAAGGCGAGGTTGTAATTTCACATGAAACTAAACGGGATTGTTAAAAAAAATAAATGTTTTTATTCTGAAAAATGGCGAAAACTTGTTGGGTGCAGATTTAATTAAAACATTCGAATTGTGGTATAAACCTTTAAACTCGTTCTGCAGAAAATAGAAAGTAATACGCAAACAAGACAGGACATTCTGCTAGATCTACAGCAGATGTGCTAACGGTTATATCATAGGATTAGTAGATTTCTCGACAAAGGCTTCCTTTCTAGGGCAATTGCTCTTGGCATATCAAAGGCCTTCGATAAGGTATGGCGTAAATGCCTACATCACAAGGTTTCCAGCGACGGCATAACTGGAAATGTTTTCTCAATTATTAAATCGCTTCTCTCTGATAGGTTCATAAGAGTAGTGATTGATGGGCAGAAATCAGAGGCTCAGAGTATTAATGTTGGAGTCCCTCAAGGGTCCATCCTGGACCCAACTCTCTTCCGTCAAATGATCTCCCAAAACATATACTTAAATCATTCGTTGACATTTATGCTGATGACACGACCATCTATGGCAACACATCAAAGGCCGTAAAGTTCTCTCTGATTCTCTCTCCTCTGATCGTGAGCGCGTGGTACAGTGGGGGAAGAGGTGGCTGGTTACTTTTAATGCATCTAAAACCAAGCTCCTATCTTTATACCATCAACACTCTGATCCCCATCTGGCATCAATTGAAATGGATGGCTCTCGTCTTGGGGAGGCTCCATGTTTTGACAAGCTTCTGGGTTTGACCTTTACTTCTGATCTGAAATGGAACACGTACATCAAGTCTGTTGCCAAGGTCGCTGGAAAGATGGTGGGATCCTTCTACCGCCCCAGAAGATATCTCACTGCTGATGAAATTCTCTATCTATATAAAAGCCAAGTACGTCCAAGGATGGTGTACTGCTGTCACATCTGGGCAGGAACTGCTAAAACAGCATATCCTTCCTTACAAAATAAACTTCGTGGCTTAGTGAGGGATGCCCTTTTCTCTTCCTTGCAACCTCTCTCCAACAGAGGAGACGTTGCGAGCCTGTTTTTGTTTTATCGTTATTTCCATGGCAGGTGCTCGACTGAGCTCCAATCTCTGCCCCCTCTTCGCCAATCTTTCACAATAAACACCCTAGCTGAAACCACTGTCAATAATTTTCCCCACTCTTTATCTGTGCCTAAATCAAAACATAGATTCCATGAACAAAGATTCTTTCTTAGAACTGCACGCCTGTGGAACTTTCTTCCGTTTGCCTGCTTCCCACCTTACTACAACTTGGATGTCTTCAAGTCCAACATAAACAAATTCCCGATGAACCGCCCCCCTTAAGTAAGACACTTTATCAAATCTCAAATATTAACGATTACTACGATATTATCCCATTGATTACTGTACACGCAATAACCCTTATCCCCGAGTGGCTTCCGGGCTTTGATAAGTGGTGATCACCATGTAAAAAAAAAAACATTAAAGAAGAATTAAAGAAAAAATTCCGGAAATTTTCACACCTGGTCTTGAAAGATGTAACAAGTTTGAAGCCAAATTTGAGCCCAAGGAAAATACTATGTCAATTTAAAAAAAAAAAGTAAAAAAATTAACGAAAAACTTGATAGATTGGAAAAAAAATGCGAATTATATCAAAATCGGGTCAGCCCATGAATTAGTTTCTACAACTAATTCATGGGCTGACCCGATTATTTGCATCAAAAAGAAATCAAACCAAATCAGAGTCTGGCGGATATATATTTTCAAAAATCGACTTATCGGACGCCTATCTCAAAATTCCCGTCGAAGAGGAATGTTCGAAGTTATTAGGAATAAACACTCATAGAAGGTTATTCAAATTCAACAGGCTTCCGTTTGGTATTAAAGTGGCACCTGCCATTTTTCAACAAGATGTGGACATCATGTTGAATAATTTGGACTTTGCGTGCTGTTACTTAGACGATATCATAGTAAGGAACACAACATTCAAGTATTCAAAAAAAAATTCTTTGACTTTTTGATTGTAAATCAAAGAGTTAAAGTGCGAATTTCGTTTGGAGGAAATTAAATATTCAGCACAGATAATCAACAAAAATGGTAGACTTCCAGATCCGGACAGGTCCATTGCAATTAGAGACATGTCAGCGCCCACTAAAGTGGAGACGCTACAAAGTTTTCACGCGTTCATTAAAGGAATGTACGACCTAAGAGCTCTGTTGAATGAACTATTGAAATAAGACAAGGCATGGAAATGGACAGTAGAGTGTCAAAAAGCCTTTGATGAAATCAAGAAAAAAAACTTACATCCAACCTCTTTTTAACCCATTACAATTTAAAACTGGATATTGTAGTGGCAAGTGACGCCAGTTCATAGATGTATGTGCAGTTGCTCCATCTTTTTGCCACTAATACCCTGACATGTTTGCCACTAATATCCTGACATGTTTGCCACTAATATCCTGACATGTTTGCCACTAACATCCTGACATGTTTGCCACTAATACTCTGACATTTTTGCCACTAATACCCTGACATGTTTGCCACTAATATCCTGACATGTTTGCCACTAATACTCTGACATGTTTGCCACTAACACTCTGACATGTTTGCCACTAATATCCTGACATGTTTGCCACTAATATCCTGACATGTTTGCCACTAATACCCTGATATTTTTGTCACTAATACCCTGGCCTTTTTGCCACTAATACCCTGGCAGTTTTGCCACTAATACTCTGACATGTTTGCCACTAATATCCTGACATGTTTGCCACTAATATCCTGACATGTTTGCCACTAATACCCTGATATTTTTGTCACTAATACCCTGGCCTTTTTGCCACTAATATCCTGGCAGTTTTGCCACTAATACTCTGACATGTTTGCCACTAATACTCTGACATGTTTGCCACTAATATCCTGACATATTTGCCACTAATACCCTGACATTTTTGCCATTAATATCCTGACATGTTTGCCACTAATACCCTGACATGTTTGCCACTAATATCCTGACATTTTTGCCACTAATACTCTGACATGTTTGCTACTAATACCCTGACATTTTTGCCACTAATACCCTGGCATTTTTGTCACTAATACCCTGGCATTTTTGCCACTAATACCCTGGCATGTTTGTCACTAATACCCTGGCATGTTTGTCACTAATACCCTGACATTTTTGTCACTAATACCCTGGCATTTTTGTCACTAATACCCTGGCATGTTTGTCACTAATACCCTGGCATGTTTGCCACTAATACTCTGACATGTTTGTCACTAATACCATGGCATGTTTTCTGAGGTTAAATACAATTCACTAGTATATCTCTATATCTCTCATCAGTTACAGTCACAGCATTTTCGTTCGTATCTTCAAAGAAGAGCCCAATAACCCTTTATGAGGTTACTCAACGCCATATTGTGGCTTTAAATGGGTGCATTGAACTCGCATGAACTTTGGCGTGAATTTTCGGTGCTTCAGAATCTAGTATTCTGCTTATTGACATACACATTCAAATGGAAATGAGCCTCATCTCCCAGGATCGACTTGTGATTAAACTCATTGTCATTTCTTGCAGTTTCCTGAAATCAAGCAGCGCAATTTAGTTGTTTATGAAAGTCTGGTAGTTGTAAAGATTGCATTAATTGAACCTTGTAAAGATACACGTGTAAGTCTCTTTAAATGCGCCGTAGAGAACTCCGTGAGATATCAAGTACTTGAGAACGCCTTCAAGTGGATGTGGTTGGGTTCTTCTCAATGCTACGCCTCACATTTTCAGTATTCTCAGGTGGACGTACTGAGCGACCTCGTCCATGTCGAGACCAATCATTTACAGAGCTCCGCTTTTGAAAACGCGTCACTAAGTTTATTATTGCAGGCCTACAAGGAGGATGTCGACATTGAAACATTGAACGTTGCAACGATTGATCGTCGATTTTCAAAGTAAAATTCAATTATCTTTATTCATTGCTCTGTTTTTGCGGTACGTTTCTTGAATTCATTCAATTATTTACGAAAGTGTATTTTTTACCTAAATGCGAGTTGGGAATAATTTTCTCTTTAACCAATTTGATACCCCCATATGGGGAGCGGTATATATATATTGTTTTTAATATATATATATATATATATATATATATATTCTAATAATATATATTTCTAATTATTTAAAAGGACAATACAACTTTGTTATATATGGGTAGTTGAATTGCATTTATCTGCAAAAGATCTAGCTAATTTGCATATTCTTTTAAACAATCATTTTAATTAATTCCCTATGAGTTTTTTTAGTTTTCTTATGGGATGATCATCTTTAGTTTACTATTATGTGTAATTATATTGATGCAGATATTCTACATGATTTATACTTGCATTCGGTTTTCTGCTTTCTTGATGAGCTATCGCCTTTAAGTAATCCAATTTATCAAATTTCCACTACTAAATATGATTACGATGTGTTCCCCTTGACCACTGTACACTCATTAACCCTTATCCTCGAGTGGTCTCCAGGCCTTGATAAATGGTGATTCTTTTGTAAAAAAAAAAAATCATGTATGCGCATATATATTTATTTAAAAAAAATTTTTCCTACCAAACTCCTGTGTCAGTTTTTGGTCTATAGACGTGAAACTTCATATATAGGGTATTCAAACCCATGCGAAACGTTATATTTGAGTTTTAGCCGGGGGAAATCGGTGCAAATGTGTAAAAAAAAAAGAAAAAAAGAAAATTTGCTAGGTGAAGGTCGAACGACGGCATTACAGATATGCATGCATCGCGTAATAGTTATTGTTCATGTTTTAATTTTTAGCATTGCAGTAAACATGTCTTCATAGTCCAGCCATTAGCGTCAAAGGAAAAAATAAATCGTAAGCTAAACATTTTGGTTTCGATTCTAGTTGTTCTGTTTTTAAACATTTTAAATCATCACCATATATTAGCTCCAATATAATATAATAATAAATACGAAATCTGCATTTATCAAAATATTATATTTAAACGTATTTTACGACCGGGTAATGCCGGGCGGCATACCTAGGTGTATCAGAATTTTTGTAGGAATTTTTGACACCCCTAACATGAAACTGCGAATAAAATATACAAAACTCGTAATTTCTCTTCTAAAAGTGGGTCGTTTATTTTTTTTTTTATGGATTATACTTCCAAAATAAACTATTAAAGTTTTATAAAAAGTAATAGAAATATTATTATTAAAAAAAAACAGTAATGAAATTAATTGAATTTTTACGAATTCAGTATTTTTCAATTTTTAAACTTTAAAAATCTATCAAAATTTTTCTATTGATTTTATTTTTACGATATTTTCAGAGTCAATGTGAAATTTTATGCTCTTTCCAATAAACTGAATATAATATTTTAGACAATCGTTTTTTTTTAATTCACCCCCCCCATTTTGAAATGTCTATTAAAAAGTAAATACTTAATTTACTCACCAAAGTTTTATATATCACAAATTGAAGATAAAAAAAATCAATAAATAATATATTTAAATTTAAAACAAAAAAGAAGTGTTTTTTAGAAATTTACCTGTAAAGTCCGAAGTTTAAAACCTTTTATTTTTAAAACCACGTTGTTTATTTGTTTTTTTTTAATGAAACCTTGGTCCTTGCTCTTTTAATTGGAAAAAAATTAGGGTTTATATATCACAAATCGAAGATAAAAGATCAATAAATAATATATATTATTTATTGATCTTTTATCTTCGATTTGTGATATATAAAACTTTGGTGAGTAAATTAATTATTTACTTTTTAATAGACATTTCAAAATGGGGGGGCGTGAATTAATTAGACCTCCTGTCTTTCCAAGCTTATATAACTACTCGAAAAATGTAATTCAAACCCTAATGTTTTTTTCAAATTTAAAACAAAAATTTTTTTTTTTAGAAATTTACCTGTAACGTCCGAAGTTTAAAACCTTTTTTTTTTTTTTTTAAATCACGTTTCTTTTTTTTGTTTTTGTTTTTTAAATGAAACCTTGATCGTTGCTCCTTTAATTGAAAAAAAAAATAGGGTTTGGATTACATTTTTCGAGTAGTTATAAGCTTGGAAAGACAGGGTGTCGAATTATTCAATATTTTGCACGAAGTTTTTGACACACCTGTCGTCGACCCTATATCAAAAATAAATAAAATATTTTCCGGCGGTGTTACTGTTGTATCTAAGAAACTGTCATAGCTATGAAAATATATCAAAATAAATTTCTAAACTTTTGTCAAATAACTTCGTCAATATTTTATTTTATTTACTGATGTGTAAAATCAATAATTAAGTCAAGTAAATGTGTTTTTGAAAGGCGCGTTCACGTTACAAGGGAGATAACTTAGATTGACTTCTTTAAATTCGATGCCATTTAAAAATGAAGTACGATTTTATTCTACGTAAATTTACATACTTTTGTTTTTTGTATTGCGATGTGGATTGACAATGGTTAAATCAAACAAACGTTAGATTAAGCATTTAGATCACATTCCTAATATATATATATTTTTTAGACTTATGCATTTTGGAGATGAGAATATTATTTTAAACTTATGACTGACAAAATGCAGCGTTTTTAAAATCCTCATCATTGGGCTGGGGGAGATAACTCCATTTTACTCAGAGATTTGTGCGTTCGTTTTGATACAAAAACTTATGACACTAAAACCAACGCAACTACAAGGATTTTTTTTTTTTTTTTTTGATAATATCATAATTTTTATTAAGCAAAACATTCAATTATTTGGTAATCCAGCATATTCCTCAAGACAAGATTGGCCAAATACTCTCTAACCCTATATAACGTAAAAGGAACTAAATTTCCCTAATCACTGTTATGTAAGTACTGGCAATTTAATGACTAATTCGGTCGGGGGTTTGGTTTTGAACGCCGGTTAATCATAATAATTTTTTAAATTTTCGATTACTTTTTTTATTGTGTTTGAAAGATTATAGTTCAAAGTTAATTTCTCCAAGAAAAAAAAAAAAGTGTGAAATAAAAAAATATCTCAAATCTGAAAAGCACTACATTTCACGTAAAAATTTATTATGAAAAAGATCATGATTACATTTTTCTGATAAGAAAAATATGTTTTCTGGAATTATTTCCAAGTTAAGTATTAAGTTAAAGTCTTAAGATAATGAATAAATGCAATAAATGTACTTAACTTTTGCCAAAAAAAGTAATAATTATCCAAAAATGTAACACTGGTAGGAACGAGACCTGTTCATCGTGTAAAAAAAAAAAAAAAAAAAACTATGGCGGAAAAATTCAAATATGTATGGAAGGACAAATTAGACATAATTCATTTCTTTATTTAACATTATTCCGGCATACCGAACGACTTTTATTTTTGAGTCGCAGACCCCCCTCTCCCTTCATTTAAAAATGTATAAAAATTAATTATATTACTGACAATTTATTCATTGAAAAAAAAAGTTATCACCATTATTTATTAATATTAATACAGAATTACAATTGGTTAAGAAATTTTTTTATAATTATTGAAAAAATTACACGCTAAAAAATACAAACTTATGTTAAAATTTATCAGAATGTCTACGTAAAATTGAAAGTTGATAAACACAAACAGGCGGATAGTTGAAGAGAGGAGGAGGGTGGGCAAAACAGACTGGTTTTCTTTTCAGGTCTATGCATCCGTACTTACCCACATGGAACGTTCGTATAATTTTTACCATTTTTTAATTAAATTATTTTTCTGTTTCAATTTAATTTTTTTTTTTTTTACTTCATTTTCCAAGATTATATGAACATTATCTTACGTTGATGATTATGCGTTCTTGCATGCAATGGAAATATTAGAATCTTACATATGAAGATTACGTTAAAAATATAATCGTAATAAAAAGTAGAAATAATTTTTGCAATTATAATTTTTTTGTGTAAAAATATTAAATAAACAATGCTTAATTCAATGATAATATCGGTAGTTCGAGAAATTAATTTTTCTTCGAGTTATATCGATTTCGTTAATACAGACTTCAGGGGATTTTTTCGTAATGTGCCTGTAAAATTTTTTTTTTATTGTTACACACTACGATGCTTTATTTTCATAAAAAAGCAAAAATAAATTCTTAAGTTTTTTATTTACTACTGAAAACCATAACTTTAGAAAAGGCATTCTTTGTTTAAACAAAATAATACATTTCCACTGAAATTTAAATGAAAATAATTAGTTCATTTATAGTCCGTGATCATTATTATCATAAATACTGAAACTTTCATTAAAATTCGTTAATTTCTTGATTTTTGGTGAATCTGTAAGTAAAGGGAGGGATCCAAATATTTATACATTTTGAGCATCGGCATTCATTTTGCACGTACCTACTGTTATGTTACTATATAAATAGTTTTAAATAAGAAAAATGTTGTAGAGACGCCCACTAATTAACATAGGTGGGTGAGTGAGATATATAAAGGTATCAATCACCAATACCCGGGGAGTTCTGCAACGACCGCCAAATAGGCAAGACGCCTATGTTGCCTCCAGTAAGACATGCAACACGCCACCTGCCGGAATATCTCCAACTGAAGTATATCTGAAGACATGTAAATATGTATATAACTTTTCTGCCTAATATATTATTGTTATACTTTTACTTTCCGTGTTCTTGTTAATTATTTGTGCAGACACAACAAAAAACATACGCAATATAAACGTAACTTTTTTTTTTAAATAATAAACGTTTTTTATTTATTTTAAACAATATACAGGACTTTTTTTAAAATTTAAAACAATATAATCACATATTTAATAATTAATAATTTAATTGTAATACCTACAGGAATTTCTCTGGCGTCGAAGAATTAAACGCAATTTCTTCGTCAATATATTATACTGGATTCGTCATTATTATGCAGTTTAACTTTTATTTAATTTTGCTATTTATTTATCAAATTAAATTTTCATAATTTTAAAACTGTAAAAAAACCCAGAGTATGTATTACTGTACACATAGATTCGAAAAAAAAGTGGTCAAAAAATCAAATATCGAACAAATAAATGTTATCAAAGACAAGATAAATTACTCTTCTAGCTATCTGCAAAAGTTTTAAAAACGTGTAATCGGTTCGAAAATCATACAGTGTTTATCGGTATATTTGAAAAAGCAAAATGGCGGTGTGCTCGCTATTGAATACGATAAGTTTGGGAAAATGAGTTCAAACTAAATAATTATATAAAATACTGTTAGAAACTCACTCAATGTACTGTGACATAGGTGGACATATATTCAATGGGATAAAATATCTTATGTTTAAATTTTTTTTCAACAATTGATTTGAACAAATATTTTCTTTCGCGCTAAAAACATCAGTGAAACATTTAAAAACAATTTAAAATGTTAAAAATAATAAAACTGGAACAATAAAATAACATATTAAGAAACAACGAAACAATATTGCTCTTGATACAGCAGGAATAAAGTAAAATTTATTGAATAAATATGTAATTCAGCATTTCATAAAATATGATAAAATGTAAGTCTAGAACAGGAAGTTTCATCAGATGTACTGCTGAATTGGTAGACCGAGAGCAGGCTCAATGAATAATAAGTTCGTTTCGAAAATTTTACACTGTCCTTTGTTCAACGGTTGATTATATTTTAATGTGTCTTTTTTTGACAATACCGTACGCGGTCTTCAGGTATTTCTCAGCATCTTGTAATCTGAAATATTAGGAGTGTTTGGCTATTTAATAAATCTAATCTGGTTGAAGGTGTACATGTCAAAATAAAATAAATTTTATTTATTTACTTATTTATTGTCGACTATTATCCTCATCTTTTACAAGTTGTTTTCACGACGTTTCGGCCAACTAGTCCTCTGGGCTTCGTCAGGTGGTTACCACGACGGGATAGGAACTCCGAATCTCCTAATTGCATTCTCAGCAATTAGTTGTCCATAGTTGTCATCTCCGCACATTTTGGCCAAGCAAGCCTCTAACCGGCTTTGCGTAGGATTGAAAACACTATCTTCAGAAAATTCTCACCTGGAATCGTAGAAATTCAACGTCTCTTTCCACTGCGCCATGCGTGGCTGAGGGTGCAGTTGGGAG
This sequence comes from Euprymna scolopes, assembly GCF_053919585.1. NCBI lineage: Eukaryota > Metazoa > Mollusca > Cephalopoda > Sepiida > Sepiolidae > Euprymna > Euprymna scolopes. The sequence continues at coordinate 74,218,681 of NC_136516.1, read as the reverse complement.
ATTCAGATTGTAGTGAAATATCTGAAAGAAAACAGAACATCTATCTATAGGAGAGAAAAGCTATTTTTAAGATCGGATTTCTCCGATTTTCGGTACCTATCGTAAACATTTCAGTACAAAACATATCTAAGAACACTGCCAGACATAAATAAGCTCTGCATAAAATTTGACAAAAGATAGACTCAGCCATTTCGGAACCAATGAGGAAAGAACTCTCTCTCTCTCACACAAAGTAACTTTTCTATAATAGCAGAGATTTGATGAAGTATTGTTGACACATTTGTTGCGGTGCCTCTTAGAACACTCTTTCTTGCCTTTACTGTGTTTACAACCAACTTCGAAATCTAGTGGATGATGTCCCCTTCCCCCATTCCACAGTTCTTTTCTTAGAGAAGAGAGGTTTCTAGTCTTTCTCTTGTGATATGATAGTATGTTAGGAAAGAAAAAGTGATATATATATATATATATATATATATATATATATATATATAAAGAGAGAGAGAGAGAGAGAGAGAGAGAGAGAGAGAGAGAGAAAGTAAGTAAGACATCGGGCAAAACATAAAAGGAAATAGAATTTATCACTAGACAATAGGGAGTAAGGTAGACTGAAGAAACTTGACTAGGGATTGTTGGCCAGGACGGTAACAAAAGAAATAAAACAATGAACCTTAAATATATTTAGATTTGGTTTGTGGATACGTTAGAATCGACAATGAGTTTTATGATGCTGAGGATTGACAAAGAGTTTTACGACGTTTTACGACAGTAGTGATATGGACACTTTTTTACAGTAGCAGTGGCGGCTCGTGCCTGGAGCTGTGGAACTGCAGCACCCCCAAGTCATTTCTACTCATTATTATCGATACACGTTAAAAAGAATACGTTTTTTTTCTTTCTATGTGATAATATTATATATATATATATATATATATATATATATATATATATATATATATATATATATAATCCTGAAGCTTAATATCGATAATTGTCCCCATACTCATATAAGCATAAAAGCAAAACTTTGCTTGGAGCTGCGAAATTCACAGTTACACATTCTTAGTGAAGTTCGCTTGTGCGCATGCCCGATCTAGAACGGTCGATATGAGCCAATTTGGAACTGTAGTTTTCGCAGTTCCAAACGCGGTGTTTGCCGATTTCGCTTTTTTCTTTTTTTTTTAAGAGGCTTGTTTACAAATGTTTTCTTTTTATTATTATTAAAAAGTGTAACGTGTTCTTATAAATAAAATCTCCACCTTAAAAAAAAAATTCCCACACTTTTAAATGCGATTTAAGCAGACAAAAATATACAATATGCCAAACTTTTTTTTTAATTAAAAGTGTTTGGGCTTTTTTCTACCAACGCGACTAATGCTATTTTTTTACCTATATGGCTGATTTTGTTTGAGTTTTTAAGTAGTTTGAAATCTATTTATTTTGTAGTAGTTAAACATTACAGAATAAAAAATATTTACATTTTTTTCTATAGAAAAACGAAGAAAATTTTATTTTAAAAATACATTTTAGTTAGAAATGTTTTTACCTTATATATATGCATATATAAATATATATACATATATATACATATATATATATACACACATACATATATACACACACATATATATACACATATATACACATATATACACACACATATATACACACATATATATACACATATACACACACACATATATATATATACACACACATATATATACACACACACATATATACACATATACACTCACATATATACACACACACATATATATACACATATATAATGCGACACAATGAAGTATGCAAATATCTCCACTGGACGATCTGCAATAAGTTAAATATCGAATGCAGCAAGAAGTCATGGGAACATATACCCGAAAGAACAGTCGGAAACAAGTCATATACCATCCACTATGACTATGCAATCCCTACAGCCACGTACCTAGAAAACGGAGCTATAAAACCCGACATTGTAATATGGGACAAGAAGGAGAAGGAAGCAACCTTGGTGGAAGTTAGTGTCCCGAATGATGCTGGGTTAAACAGAGCTGAGAGGGAAAAGATTACCAAATACCAGGGTCTTATGTATGACATGAAAAGAAACTGGAACCTTAAGAAGATCTCTATCATTCCAGTAATTATAGGAGCAACCGGACTTATGAAAAAGAATTTTACAAACTATCTTACAAATATACCAGGTAAACCAAGTGCAAAGGAGATTCAAACAATTGCACTTAAAGGGACGGTTAGAATTTTAAAAAGATCTCTCGGTTGGAGTGTCTAAAATAGCAGGTGTATGTTTGGCATCTGGTAGGATGCCCCATCCCTGGCTTAAACGAAATGATAAAAAAAATGAAAAAATATATATACACACACACATATATATATATATACACACACACACATATATATATATACACATATATACACATATATATACACACACATATATATACACACATATATATATACACATATATATACATATATACACACACACATATATATATACACACATATATACACATATATATATACACACACGATATATATACACACATATATACATATATATACACGCATATATATATACACACATATATATACACACACATATACACACATTATATATATATATACATATATATATATATATATATATATATATATATATATATATATATATATATATATAAGCTTTAGCATTTATTTACCTCCCACGAGGACAAAGCAAGAAGTTTTACACTTTCAACAAATTTTTTTTAATTAAAATTTGCAATAACAAGACGAGTATGTAAGCTTAGTAAATAGCAAAGTTTGTTTTTATTTTTATATAAAAAGTTGTAAAAAGATTTGTAAATAAAATTATGTATCTTTAATTTTTTTTTGTTTGCTCATAGTACAAACATGTAAACTTTTTTATTCTATATTTTATTCACAAAGTTTTGTTATAAACACATTTTAAAATTTTAAATAAAACTGTTATCCAATAAAGCCATTTTTAAATGGTAAACTCCTAACTTTACCATTGTTTGCAGGCAAGTAAATTTCAAAGATTCTGTTTTTATGAAAAAATAAATTATTAAAAAATGTTTTTCGTTTGTTTGCCTGCGAAAAAAGCCCGTAAAATTTTTATTTAATCTGTAAAGTTTAAAAGAAATATATTTGTATGTTTTTTTATTACTCTGTAAAGTGTACACAATTTAAAATAGTGTTTTTTTAATTAAAATGTTTTTGCGTATTACCCCTTTTTTGACGGCTTATAATGGCAAAGTTAAAAATATTTGTATTAAAAAAAGCAATTTTAATGACAAGCTTATTTTGCTATACGCCTATTTTTAATTAACAAGAAGCTTTTTATAAATAAAACCGTTGTTAAATAGGAAAGCTTTTTTCGTTAATAAAAATCTGTGACCTAAAAGTTATAAAAGTATGATTCAACTCAGTTAGAACTTCTGGTTCAGTTGAATCGCAAGAGGATCACGTAAACATTGTATTCCCTTCTACCCTAATTGATATTCTACTAATAGACTGCCTAGTACTTACCTTTCCCAATACAATTGATATAAAAAGAATTTAACCATGGTCTCCTTGCATCCCCAATAAATAACTTCTGTGATGGTAAATGAACTTCAACAGATTGAGTTTTCACAGTTGTCTCTCCATGATAAAGTTGAAATTAAGAAAAGAAGCCGTTCAACGCCTGATATTCAAATATCTCAGCCAGGCATTAGAAACAACAACAATATTCGTAGCTTTAATGGTACCAACGGAAAAGTTGGCTTTGCGGCTGTGAACTAAAAAAGGCATTGTTCTGCTTTCCTTGTTTGTTGTTAGGGGGTGATGTAACATGGACAAAAGATAGTTTCAGAACTATTAGCAAAATGAAAGATAGAACTGAAAAGCATGAGAAGCACGTTGACAATGTAGTTTCCCTATCAATTTAGGGGACCATAAATATTAAAGAAAAACTTAGTGAGGCCTGCAGACTTTCAATCAATCATCATAACACGAATGTTAAGAAGAACCGTGAAATTTTATCTAAAATAATAGATTGTATTTTCTTTTGTGGGAACTTTGAAACTCCCTTACGAGGACACGATGAAAAAGATGATTCAGTAAATCCAAGTGTATTTAGAGGATTTTTAAATTTTGCATCTTAATTAGATCCAGATTTAAAGAATCACTTAGAAACCAGTAATGTCTTCAAAGGTGTTTCCAAGACTATTCAGAATTACATACTTGACTGTCTTTTACAAATATACCGTGATGAAATAAGGGCAGAAATTAGCAAAGCTTCCTTTGTAGCTGTCATGGCTGATGATACAACAGATGTGTCTGAACATACACAAATGATCATTGTTTTACGGTACGTCTTGGATAAAAAAATACTTGAACGCATTTGGGGATTCTTTATTCCAGAAAACCAAACCGCTGATGGGATATCAAAATGTATTCTAAAACAATTAGATATAACCCTTCAAGGAAATCGCCAAAAACTGATAGCTCAGACATTTGATGATGCAAATGTCATGAAAGGCAAAAAAGCTGGCGCTCAGGCAAAAATAAAAGCAGATTATAGTAATGAGCATTTCACTCACTGTTATGCGCATCAACTTAATTTAATAATGAGGAATGCAGCAAGCATTACACGAAATGCTAGAATATTTATCTCTAACATTTTGGCTATTCCGACTTTCTTTTCTAGATCACCACAGCGTCTGTCCATTTTTCAAGAAGCATCTAGATGTAAGCATTCTACGTGTATCCGCCACAAGGTGAACTTTAACATACATAAATAGAGTTCATGAAAATGTTCAAGCATTAAAAAACTGTCAACATCGTATTTAGATGAGACCGTTGCAGAAGCGACAGGAATTCTGAAATATTTGAACGATGAAAATTTCATATTTTGGTTTGAGTTATTTCATAAAATTATGTCTCACGTTGAAATTATTCTCGGGAAATTAGCATATATAAAGTCAATAAATACATAACAAATTTCAAAACTGATATTTTAGAGATAAGAAACACCAAATACTGTGAAAATCCTTCACAAATTCTCAAGGGCGAAGCTAAAGAACTGTGTGACTATATATCTGTTGATATAACGGACAGATATTCTTCAACTAAACATTTAATACTTGCTAAATTGTTTTACAAGATAAGCTTTGCTAGTTTTAAGAAAAAAACTACCTACAAAAGAGATATCCTTGACTACTGAAGCATATCCCATGATTGACAAAGAAAAGCTAGAAATATTTTATAGTAGGTCAGATATCCATGAATATTTCAAAGCAATTGATCACCTGGAATTTATTTTGGAAAACAATTTAAACGATGTTCTTAGTGAAATCACAAAACTCATAAAAATTATCTTGACAATTCCCATGACTACATCAGACGTAGAACGTTGTTTTTCAACTCTGAAAAGAATAAAAACTTTTCTAAGGAACACCATGGGTTGCGAAAGACTAAATGAACTTGCAGTGCTTTCAATTGCTAAAAAAAGTTCTTCAGCAGTCATTCAGAAGTTAAGGAGAAAATTATCAATCTTTTCTCACAAATTAAAACAAGGAGAATGAAGTTTACTTTCAAATGAATGTAATAAGTAAAATATTTAACATATTTACATCTATTTAGGATTCCTCTAAGTTATTGTATTTTTATACGCGTGCATACGTATAAATTATATATTTTATGTTTGTTTTATTTTTACACAATATTAAAACAATAGGTATTTTCTTTAAAACAGCACCCCCACTAATCTTAGGCACTAGCCGCCACTGTACAGTAGTGATACGGACGTTTTTACGACAGTAGTGATATGGACAATAAACTTGACAGGAGTTCAGTTGGACGATTGACGAGTTGAGAGTTGGACGCAGTTGAAGACGAACAGTGACTCGGAACAGATGGGAAAATGAACTGATCAACTAACTGACGGAAATGATCTCGAAAGTAGATATAGATGTTCGCCTTAGCAAGTAGAAGGCCAATGATGTCGAATACATCCATAGTCCATCCGATATATCTGTGAAGCGTCAGTCCATGTTTTCTTTTTGTTTTCCTGCTTGATTTTATTTTTACACTTGTGCTCCCATGCTCTCCCATCGGCGGTGGCCAGTGCGTAGAGGGAGACGACACAGCCATAAGAACAAATGATAGAGAAGAACTTCGCCGCACGGCACACAACGTTGGGGCGGCGAGCTGTCAAACGACTAACACGTGACATCACACTCTTCTCTATCACTTTTTCTATGGAAGGTTTTCGACTGAGCTCCAATCTCTCCAGTCTCTCCCATCCCGCTGTACATCTTCAACAAAAACTCGTCGAACTATTTTTAATGTTTAGGAATTAAATTGCAAGCGAAAAGTTATTATAAACAAGTTTGCTTCGCACGCTCGTTTATAAAAAAGTTTCCCAATCAGATACGTCCTCAGCCAAAGCACTGTTGCCACATCTAGAGAAATTCCATTGCGTAACATCTTTCTTGCCTTTACTCGAGTGCAAAATCGACTTCGCACTTTCCTTTTTCCTACGTACAGCCTCTTTATCACAGAAAAGACGTTTCTTTTATCTTTGTTTCACTCAGTCTGTATTTGAATGGAAAGTGCTCCACTGAGCTTCAGTGTCTGCCCTCTTGAACGCAAAACATTCACAGCAAGAACTCTATTTATTACCGATACTGAGACGAATTTTTCAATTTTTCTGTGTAGCTAAAACTAAGCGCCACATGAAATTCAATCAAATATGAATTCACAACAAAACCGGTTCTTAAGAGCATCCGTATTTTGCTTTTATCATGTTCATCCTATTATTATTAAACACTATTTTATAAAGATTGTAGTTTCTTTGAATTACATCAATTGTACAAAAAAAAGAAGCTTAATAAGCCCTGAAAAAGAGTTTATTAACAGGTTGAACGTCGCACAATAAAAACAACAGACAAAGCGTCGCGCAAGCCAAAAATGCCAGAAAGTCAATTTTATTTAAAAATTTATAGAGAAATGTAAACATTACTACAAAAAATAATTATAAAAAAATATTTATTAATTTAGGTAATCCTATTCGTTGCATGACATAAAGGAAGTGATTGCTTAATTAGAATATCTAACTACTTTTTGACATGATGATTCGATTTATTCTCAAACATGTGACGATGAATTAAATTAACCCTTTTTAACAGAAAATAAAAGTGCATTTGAAGTGCGAAAATATCAATTAAAAATCACTGACGATTTATTCATTTAAAAAATAAGCAAAAACAATGTATTAATAATTAAAGAGAATATGACAGGTGAGATGCATATACTGTCGATTTCTTTTTTTCTTCATTAAGTAGAAAGCTATTTATAGTTAAAAGTAATTTTTACTGAAAATTGGGTAAAATTGCATTTTTCGTAGATGTTTTAAAGTAGTGAAGAATTCATAGACAACGGACATAATTCGGAACGCATTAATTTTAGATTACATTAATTTAAGATTACAGATAAGGGCATCGAACTTGTGTAATCTATAGCAATAGACTGTGTTTTTACTAAAAACACAATAGCAGTTGTTCTACTCGACGAATTTTCGTAATTTTGGGATATATTACTATTTTCAAAACGGCAATTAAGTAATATTGTTTTTGTTTAAAATGGTATATTTTAAAAATAGATTTGTCGCATCTATCTCAATAAGCATCAAATCCTTAAAAAAATAAATAAACGTTAAATACGAAAATATTTGTTAAAATACATTGTCAAAAAAAATCAGGATGGGTTATCTCCCTTTCCTTGTTGGCATCTGTTAGTATAACTTGTCCGTCAGTCTCACCTCGTAGATGTAACAAGGAAGAGTACTTGTTGATAATATCAAACGACTGCTGCCACGACCTTCGTAATATATGTCATTAAGGGCAGTGAGCTGAAAAATTACGTCATCGCTGAGTTCCTAGCAAGCAAGATCTGTCGAATAGTCAGATTGTCGGTAATGAATCAACAATTTTTTTACAAAAATCATTTAAAAACTTCAAAATTGTATTTAAAAAAGGAAAAAAAAAAAAAAAAAGAAACATGATGATTTGTACGGAAACTCGTTCAATGAACATGATTCGGTCAGTTAACTAAAGACATATTAAGGCAATAGAGCTTATACAAAAGCTAAGACAGGCTAAGCTTTTGTATAAGCTTTATTGCGTGAAAAGGTCTCCAGTTACTGGTAACTAGTTGACGGAAACATGGTCATGAACGTGTAGCGACATATTAATGCACATGTAGAAAAATAAATAGAATATATATATATATATATATATATATATATATATATATATATATATATATATAGCCTTTGAGATTTGAAAAAAAAAATCACTCGACCGCCGGTCGAGTGTGAGGGAAAATTTACTCGCCCAAAAATATTTTTACTCGTCCGACTTTATGTCTTTGTTTCAGTCAATAATAGTAAATAATTTTACAAGAATTCAAGAAATTACCGTGTGTATAATCTAACTAGAAAATATTTGTTTAACTCTTGTAAATCAACTATTTTATTACTACAAACATTTCAGTAAATATTCAACAAAACGTTAAAATACAACACCAGATTCTTTATATAGCATATTATTGTTCTATAGAAATAAGAATCATTTCTTCGGATACTGACACGTAGTATCAAAATGACAATTGAAATATACATAATTCAAGACTGTGTTTATTGGTATTGTTAGAAAACGAATATATCTAACTTTATACACAAAGAAAACATAATGTAATGAAATAAATATATTTTAAAATGCAAAACAAATATTAGAGATTCATTTTTTCATTAAAATATTTCAATATGAAGTCTCTAATTGAAAAATATTCTGAAACACAAAATCATCCCAGCAGCTCAAAAGAATCAGAAATAGTTACTTACAATAATTACTGAACAAAACTCGAAGCGAGATCATAATAAAAATGGACATTTAGCATCATATAGCATTGAACATTTCAGCGAAATTTATATAGATTAACCTAGTAAGCTTTGTTAATGAAACAATAAAGGTTTTTTTATACATTTATTCTTTATTTTTATTTTTTACAAGGCAAGTCGAAATATTATATCATGTATAACATGTTACTAATAATCATCATCGTCAGCTTCAGAGAAGGCCAAACTATTTGCCAAGAACTTTGCAACTAATTGTACCCTATGCGACGAAGGCCATCACAAGATCTCCAGCTACGGTATAACTGAAAATATTCTCTCTATCATTAAATCATTTCTCTCTGATAGGCTCATAAGAGTAGTGGTTGATGGACAAAAATCAGAGGCCTGCAGTATTAATGCTGGAGTCCCTCAAGGGTCCATCCTGGAACCAACTCTCTTCCTGATCTACATCAATGATCTCCCTAAACACATACTTAAATCATTCGTTGACATCTATGCTGATGACACGACCATCTACGCCAACACATCAAAGGCTGTAAATGACAAAGTTCTCTCTGATTCTTTCTCCTCTGATTTCGTGGTTCAGTGTGGAAGATGTGGCTGGTTACCTTTAATGCATCTAAAACCAAACACCTATCTTTACATCATCAACGCTCTGATTCCCATCTGGCATCAATTGAAATGGATGGCTCTCGTCTAGGAGAAGCCCCATGTTTTGACAATCTTCTGGGCTTGACCTTCACTCCTGATCTGAAATGGAACACATACATCAAGTCTGTTGCCAAGGTCGCTGGAAAGATGGTGAAATCCTTCTACCGCTCCAGAAGATAAGTCACTACTAATGCAATTCTCTATCTATATAAAAGCCAAGTACGTCCAAGGATGGAATACTGCTGCCATATCTGGGCAGGAGCTGCTAAAAACAGCCCATCCTGCCATGACAGAGTACAAAATAGACTTCGTGGCTTAGGGGAGGATGCCCTTTTCTCTTCCCTGCAACCTCTCTCCCACAGAAGAGACGTTGCAAGCCTATCTTTGTTTTATCGTTATTTCCATGGCAGGTGCTTGTCTGAACTCCAATCTCTGGTCCCCCTCGCCAATCTTTTACGAAAAACACCCGCCTAGCTGAATCCACTGTCAAAAACTTTCCCCACTCTTTATCTATACCTAAATCAAAACGTAGATTCCATGGACAAAGCTTCTTTCTTAGAACTGCACGCCTGTGGAACTCTGTTCCGTCTGTTTACTTCCCTCCTGACTACAACTTGGATATCTTCAAGTCCAACGTAAACAAATTCCTGATGCACCGCCCCCTTAAGTAGACACTTTAAATATCCACACTAACGTACTGTACTTACAATAACCCTTATCCCTGAGTGGCCTCCGGGCCTTGATAAGTGGTGACCACCTTGTAAAAAAGAATCAGCCGTCTTCATATTTTTATGTGTTTACATTTTTATAATTCGTGTCCAGATTTGTTTATATCCTGATACCTTTCTATCGTCCCTGGAATAAATAATGTTTGTTTACGAAGAAACAAAACTGAAGCGAAAACTGATTACTTACTTGTTGTATAATTTAATTTTCGGTGCGTGCTTGACGGAACGATGCTTTTTTTCCTCTTTCAAATGTTCGTCTTTACTTTTGTAAGCATGAAGTGTATGTAATGGTAGCATCAAAGAATTTTCTCCCAAATGATTTTCAAAATCAGAGAGCTAAATGAAGGCGACATTTTGACTACACGCTCAATGTGTAAATTTAACCTCTTGTTGACCTTTAGCGTGACCACTCTTTTTTCAATATGATATTCCAACGGTCTCACAGCTAGAGATGAAAGAATTCACAAATGATGAGACACAGGTCATTCTAAGTCACCGCATATTTGAGTGTCGTAAAATAAATGAGTTTTTCCCGTTTCTTTATTTAAAGAAATATTATCGACTGGCGGGCGAGTGATTTACGACTTTTAGTCGCCCCAAGAAATTTTCAATCGACTGTGGCCACCGGTCGTGTAAAGTCTCAAAGACTGTAATATATATATATATATATATATATATATATATATATATATATATATATATATATATATATATATATATATAGTGAATAAATGACAAAAAACTATATTCCAAAATTTATGATGCTGACCACATGGTGTTGAATTGTAAATGTCGACTGAATTAAAGGAATAAATTATAAGATGGTCAACATCATGAATTTTGGAATATAGTTTTTTGTCATTTAGTCACTATATTGCTCTGTAATTACATTGAGCTTCTTAAATAATGACTAGTATATATTATAAGAAAATATATTTCTACATATATATATATGTATGTATGTATATATATATATATATATATATATATATATATATATACATGAGAGAGAGAGAGAGAGAGAGAGAGAATCGCTTGGTTTTCTTCTCTTCTCAAAACCTCCAAATTATTGTAATACTTCTCTATATTTGCTCGCTGTAAATAAAAATCAGTTGTTGGAAACATTCTTTGTTAAAATATATCGTTGAATAACAATGTAAAAATATATATTTACATACAGAATAAAGGTAAAAATAAAAATAGGGAACATCCTTGCTAAAATCAATGTCTAGAAAAATCGGTACTGATCTCTGGATGCTACGCCAGTAAGTATAGATTTTGTCCGTTGGCATATTCTGTCAGTTTGCGGTAAGCAGTTGGAAAATTTGCGGGAAAAATTTCGACACGAACACTGCCAAACGAGAAATTCAAAACACTGAAAACTAAACTTTAACACAAGAAGATAGGACATAGCCAATTTTAATTTTATAATTTTTTAACAATTATCTTTTCAAGAAAAGTATATTAAAAAATTTTTCCAAGAAATGTTTCAGACAAATAATTTTTGTCAAAGACGAAAACCTGGAAACAAATGTGAACTAAAATCCATTTTTTTCCATGAAAAGATTCTTTTTGCAAGAAAAGTTTCAATAAAATACTTTATTTGTAACGACGTAAACAAGTTTTTATTGAAATAACTGGGATGGAAAACAATTTTTTCCACGAAGACAATTATAATAGAAAACAAATGGAAAATAATGTTTTTATGGAAACAGTTGTGATCGAAAACATTTTTATTTCATGTAAACAACTGTGATACAAAACAGTTTTTTATGGAAATAACTATGATGGAAAATAATATTTTTATGTAAACAGTTATGATCGAAAACATTTTATTCATGGAAACAACTATGATCGAAAACAATTTTTTCCAAGAATAGTATCATATTAGTGATTATTTTCATTATTAACGAAAATATCGTTTGATGACAGCTGATTAATTATTTGTTAATAACGCCGGCTTTAAATGGATGTTTTTCCAGCAGTTAGTGCAAACTGCCAAAAGATGCTGACGCGATCTTGAGTCAGGTTCTCAATTAGTACCAAAAAATGAAAAAAATAAATAAATTGGATTGAACACTCTAAAATAAAAAAAATAGTTTCAATGATCTAACATATCTAACGTAAGATGCGCATTTATTGATGAAGATGCTATAGCCAAATGAACATGTGACAAATAGATCAACTATTATATATTAGGACCCTACTCCAGTAAGTAGAGATTTTGTTAACTAGTATAACTTTCTGAAGCGTTATATTAAGTACATGCGAGGACAAACTGGTGGCAAAGACGGGTTCAGTGCACCTAGCACCTTTCAAGAAAAGTAAGATTTATGTGTGGGACGAGAGGGGCCAAGTGTTAGTTCCCTAGACAAAACACGTTAGAAGCAGGTGTAGAATTATTAGAAATTACATCACGTCTTGGAAATAAAGTTTTAAGGCAGTTCAAGTCGTGGAAATTAACAGACTAGGCATGCGCGACAATGTAGGAATATGAGTTAATATTTCCAAGAGATTATCCGTTGGTCGACTATTTTTAAGGCTTAATGAGAAATTTAAGTAAGAATGAATTAATTTTAGTCTTTCTTTTATAATAAATTAATTTTTTGTCCCTCCTCTCATGAACGAACTTTCTCTCTCAATAAATCCCTTGAAACCACAACAAGTCTCCATTGTGTGCCCATACGTTTTATTCGCCTGAGTTAAACAGCCGATCAACAGCAAATAGACGATGTAATAGTATAGGGAACGGACAGACGAAAAAGCGATAACCGCGCACGTATGTAAAAGAAATACTCTTTTGATTATTTATTAATACCTCACTAGCAACATCCCACAAGTGCAATGCATTGTTATAAAAGACTATGTGCTTCCCTTTATTTAACACTTTGTTTATTTATAAAAATGTATACAACAACCAAAGCTTATAATATAAATGCAAGGTCGCATCTACAAACTATATAATTGTACACAACAAAAAGAAAGTTTATATCTTGAGTTGACTTGACATTTCAGAAAGATGTTAAACAGGCCGGCGGCCATTTTGATTCGTCACTTTAAATTATTATCTTTTAATTTAAAGGCTTTTGGCAAGAAAAACGATCGTGTAATTTGGCCGAAAAATAAACTGGATCCAATTTTGTAAGTTGGGAATATAAATATTAGCAAAGTTATCAGGTCATCCACTGAATACATTAGTCTACACTGTCGCTCTGCTTAAGAGTTGCAATTCGATATTTTGCAAGGGAGAAGAGGTACTTTAAATTCCTCTAAGAACACGCACACATACACTCACAAACAGATTTGCGTACACACACACACACACACACACACACACACACACACCTCTATTGTATGTAACTCCTCTCCAGAAGGTCAGACACAAGGTCAGATGTGGTTTTGAAAACCCACCGCACTAGAATTAACAGGTTCTGGTCTTCAAAAAATGCCTGAGAAGGCTCGGTAGATGAAAATCGATAACTAACCCTTTCTTTAAAAAAAGGCAAAGTCTGCAGAGATCTCCTGAGACTGAACCAGACCATACCTCAGTCTGACAGCAATAAATTCACTGTCAGATTGATCATCAAGTTCGCACCCCTACACATATTTCTATTTATATATAGTTTGGTATGTATATATGTTTGTATATTTGTACACAACTCACACCTAAAATGATTTAGCTATATTTATGAATCTTCGAACGTAGTTGCAAGTAGAAGGGCCCTACCTGTGGGCTATATTTAGTTTAATTTGGTTTTATGTAAAAGAGAAACAGGGATGAAAATCCTTCGTGAAAATATCAAATATCACTAATTCTTGTGAAAATTTTAAAATTTCGGTTTCTGTAAGACATTTTAAAGGTGTCGTACAGTTAGCATCAGAATCCATCGTCCTCTGCTCGTCTATGCGTCTATATGAAGCAAAGAATGGCATAAAATGATAAAGTAAAGGCAAGAATATTGCCCCTATACCATTGCTTTGTGTGTTTTAGAGCCTTCCCCAACTTCGTATGCAATATATATAGGGGCTATTTCAGTCTTTAACAGACTATTGATACCCACGAACGGGTGCGTGCGCGTGAAATTTTTGTGGCAGGAAGTGCGCAATCTCCAACCACACCTCTCCTGAGACGACATTATTAAATATCAGTGGTAAGTGAATTGTATGTACAAGGCGACTAGAAACAAATGCCGAGATAAGCGGAGAGCACATACAGTGCCTAGAATTCCTAAACGGTTACCCATCTGGTACTAACCAGGCTCAATGTTGCTTAACTTCGGTGATCTGACGAGAACCGGTGTGCCAACGTGATATATATATATATATATATATATATATATATATATATATATATATATATATATATATATATATATATATATATATATATATATATATATATATATATATATATATATAGGAAATGGTAATTAATAAAAACTGAAGAAAGTGCTTAATACCGTTGTAGAGCAGATATGCGTTTTATTTTTTATTACCGTATCTTTCTGTTAAGTTACATTATTGTTTCAGCTACTCGGCCGTTTTTTTTTTGGACGTCTGTAGCATCCTCAGACTTTTACAGAAATGTTCACTATTTTGGGATGAGAGAACATTTCTGTAAAAGTCTGAGGATGCTACAGACGGCCAAAAAAAAAAACGGCCAAGTAGCTGAAACAATAATGTAACTTAACAGAAAGATACGGTAATAAAAAATAAAACGCATATATATATATATATATATATATATATATATATATATATATGACAAAAAGTTTATATTCCAAATTCCAAGATGTTATTCATCTTACCGTTTATTTCTTTACGCATGTTAAAACTGTTCGATACTTGACAGCATCTATTTCGTAGCTTAGGAACAACCATATAAGTGTTACATCAATATTTGAATCATTAAAACCTTGTGTCACCAGACTTTCAAAGAAAATAAAAAGAATATGGACATGACAATATAAATCCGAAAAAACCCGAAGTGTAGTTGCAATTCTGCTTATGATATTTATGTTATCTTTGATTTTTTTTTAGTTTAATTTTGTAGTTATATTCAACATTTATCGAGCTTCATAAATAAAAGAATTGGTATAAATAAAGGGTGAAATATAATTAAATAAGCATATTTTTCCTATAATATAAATATATAAATACTAAGGAAAATTAAGCTACACATTTCGGGTAATGGCACGTCATTCGTCAACTGGACTCATACCTTTGTTTCGTTTAACTTATTATACTCATAGCTTTGGGCTTTCATGCTAACTATCCTTGCTTCAACCCTAGGAATTGTTTTCTTTTGAGGATTTTGAATATTATGACATACACTCAGTATGACCCTTGTCAAAATCAACACTAACTTATTCGCTATTGATATAGGATCCCTAATACGTGTGTGTGTGTGTGTGTGTGTGTGTGTTTGGGAAAGAAACCGCTAAAAGCGATTATACTTCACTGTTTGTGTATTCCAATCTTTTTCTGTTTAAAACCTCTGTTTGTTAAATATACCAACAAAGCACATACGAATGAAAGACAACGTTTGCTATATTCCAAGTTCCATGGTTTTATTAATGGCCAGCAATCTTTCTTATAGTAAGTAGAATTTCGATACATTTTATAAACCTGTTTCGTTTACGTGGAGCAATTGGATATATTTATGTCAATATCGAATGTTCCCGATGTATACTTGTCAGAAAATCAGAAATTTTCCTAGAAATGTGAAACATGACCATGTACTACTGAAAAAAGAATCATGAAAAAAATGAGAAAATACCTACATCTATCTATCTATCTATCTATCTATCTATCTATATACACATATATAAATATATACATATACACACATATATACATATATATATGCATTGAACACTTTTATATAAGCATAGTAATGATTCTCTGACATTTAAACATGACGATTCTCTACGGGGATAAAACGCAAAAGTATCTGCGTTACCATAAATCATTTTTCATATATATATATATATATATATATATATATATATATATATATATAAATATATATATATATATATATATATTTATATTTATATATATATATATATATATATATATATATATATATATATATATTCAAGTATACTTCGTTGAACAATATAGATAATTGATCCGTTGATAATTATTTCCCAAATTCTATCAAACTTATGTAAAGTAAGATCACGAGTTTAATCAAAATTTCTCCAAATTATGAAAGATTGCGAAAGTTCTTTTGAACTTCGTTTCCTTTCCTTTGTTTCGCGAACATCATTCATCTTCCAGTTGATTTCATTCGATCAAATACTGAAATCAGGAACGAAAGGTGATATTTTCACCGTTGAACGGAAAACAAACAAAAAAAGGAAATTAAACGTGAAGCCGATAGCGTGACGTCATTCAGTTCAAATGACAGACAGATCTGATCACGCAAGTAAATAGTCTGAACGTCTGAACGTTTCATGGTCTTATTAGAACCTCTTTTAAGAGTGCAATTCACTAAGTTATTTAATTAAGTGAATGTTGTTTTGATTGGATATAAATAGATTCTCAAATAACCGAAATATATAACAATTTAAGACTCGATGTCTGTGTGTCGTGTTTTTAGAATTTAAAAAGTAACAATACAATATATTGCAATATATTTTGAAAGATAAATTAACTTCAATAAAAACACATATTTGACTACTATTCAAAATGTGTATAACCCCTCTTTGATAGTTTATCGATCAAAAACTGATTAAATTCACCTTCCGCACCCCGTGTTTACAAAGCCATTTGGCAGGCAAATTTTTAGCTACAGATGACCAAAACTGTGTAGAATGTATCTTTTTTTTAAATGCAAATATATAAATAGAAGTTATATTCAAACATTCTTTGTTTGAACTTTTATGACAAAATTATAACATTTATAATAAAAATATGTTCATGAACTGTTTTTTAAAAAAATATTTATGAAAATATTTTGTTTTGTTTTTTAAAAGAGATTTTGTTTAAAAATATTTACTTTTTTTTCCAGTAGTCAAATGAAATGAGATTTTTTAATAGTCATCTGCCAGAATTCCTCTATCCACATTTTTGTTTCCAAATATTTTGTGTTCCGAAAAAAAAAATTTGGTTATTACTTATTTGACATGTTATTTGACAAAGAAGAAAAAATTTTTTTTCGTTATTTATTTCATTTTGAGTGAATTGTATTCAAATAGAAGAATTAACAATTTCATTTTTGTATGAAGGCTAAAACATTTAAGTAAGAAAGATAACGAAATAATAATTCGTTGTTACTAAAATAATAACAGGGAAAATACATCTTTTCTGGTAATAATAAAAATAAATTTTGTTTCATTTTGTTTTTGAGTTTCTGATTCGATTTGTAAGTTTGATGGGCGCGGACATTTTTTAGCTGTGATTTGGCCAGGGTATTCCGATATCGACGTTTACCTAACTTTTATTAAAGTTGTACTTTTATACTTTATTTATTTTTCTTATAAAAGTTCAAATAAAGATTGTTTGAATAAAACTTCTATTTTTATGTTTGCATTAAAAAAGGTACATTCTATACAGTTTTGGTCATCCGTGGCTAAAAATTTGTCTGACGTCACTTCCGCCAAATGGTTTTGTAAACACGGGGATGTGGAAGGTGAATTTAACACAAAAACTTATTAAAGACTAATAGAGCTACCCGGCGTTGCTGGGAACCATATAAAATTTAATAGAAGTATCATTTGAGGACATCTTTTTCTCTTAAAATATGAAGAAATTTCAATTTCTTACACAAAATAACACAATTAACCAAACATCTATATATTAATAAATATAATAATGTAAATATTTATTAATATTATTAAATATTATATTACAACAACAACAACAACAACAATAATAACAATAATAATAATACTTGAAATATTATATACTAAAATGGAAAATAAAATATAATACAAAAATAAATATTAATAATATATGAATTAACATAATATATAAGATAACATAAATAATATTCCTTTAATATTAGAAAATGAAAATATCATTTCAAACGTTTCTAGAGACTTTACAAATATAACCGAAAAAAGTATTCTTTTTTCGTTGGTTCCAGAAGGTTAAAAAAAAAACTCTAACTGTTCTATATTATTGATTCTGGAACATTCTCCAGCAATTACTATAAATAGAAGTATATGCGTCTGTAAAACCAGTTATTGATTCGTACACCAAATGAAAGGGACGCAGACTTGGGGCGACCTTCTTGCTGAAATCAATCAACTCCGACCACTAACGAGAAACTGAAATAAACCTTGGTCGTAAATAAGCATATTGAAAGTCAAGCCAAATAAACAACAAACAAACCACAACGGACAACATATTGGTAAATATATCTGTATATATTTATGAGTCAATAGAACTTTTTAAATTTTGGTTTAACTTTAACTCATCTTCTAATTCTTATCTTTATAAATTTTGCTTTGTTAAAGTTTTACTCTGCGATAATATATATATATATATATGTATATATATATATATATATATATATATATATTAGTAGGCCCCGTGTACCGACTTTTCCCAGAGGAAAGGTGGCACAATGCCAGAATAGATTCGTTGATAGCCCCTGGAGTGAATGTAGTATTGTGGTGACTGAGATTTTAGACATATACGTTAGAATCTTAAATATGTAGTCTATCTATAAAGTGGAATGAATTTTAAAATGTTTTTTTTTTATTATTATTGTTATGTTCGTCTGGGCCTCCGTAGATAAAAAGTACCGAAACTGAATCGCTGGTTTTTGTTATGGCTTACTCTCTATTTACCCATGTAAATAAAGGTTATGTTTGAAATAAAAGTGTATAAAATAATAAGTCATTAGATCCTTACCTCTGTGCGATTGGGCGTTGATTGTCTTAGATTAAGCTGGTGAAATGGTGGTCTCGTCATTCAGAAGAAAAGAAACAGCCGAATTTGTTTGGTTTGTTGGCTGTGCCATTATGTTTAGTTTTGAACCGTGCGAAAAATAACATAAACCGATATTCCCGTAATCCGAGAAACAAAAGCAGTCAGTCAATAGAATTGGAGTTTGTGGAGGGATCATTATTTAAAAAAATGCAAACAAAAAAATTAATGTCAAACGTATTTGCAGTAGAAACAAACATGGACCGTGCTGCTGGGCAAATGTATTAATGTTCCCGGTCACGTGGAGGAGAGGAAGAGGAGAAAATAATAAGAGAGTAATTATCGTGTTACCACACGTGAAGATAACATATTTAAGAACGTGATTTTCGTCGAATTAATATAATGATTTTTGATGACAAATGAAAGCGACTGGTAATAATCACAAAACCCACATCAGATATTAGTAGTGAGACCATAGTGATTTTTTATGTGGTGTCTGCGTTTGCAAAAATACATCTTTTTTGTATTTTTTATTAGTATATATATATATATATATATATATGTATATATGTATATATATATATATATATATATGGAACTTTGTGTGTCTGTGAGTTCGTTTCCTATGGATTCTAGAACGGCTAGGGTAATTTTTATGAAATTTCACACGAAGGACCTTCATCTGTCTGGCAGTGTTCTTAGGTGAGTTTTGTATGGGTATGTCTTCGATAAGTTCCGATAATCGATAATCGATAATCGAAATGATCGCATGGAAGGAGGAACAGTCGATTTGGACTAACACTCAGAAGTGCATTTGAAAAGATTTATTACCACACAAGTCAAAAGGCTCGGCATATAAAATCAACAGCGGGTTCTTTGATATGGCAGGGGCGCGTTCGAAATGAATGTTTCTGTTTAAAGTACAATTGAATTATGATACTTGACTTTTTGCATTTTAAGTTTTAATGCAAACCATTATATATAAAAATAATCTTATAAAATAAACAGTAGGTTGTCTACAGTGCAATGTAGACTACATTATATTGTGAAATAAGTCATAACAAGAGATATGTGAGATTCCTCTCGGTTCACCGCGATGAGTCCCCAACTAGACCAGATAATTAATCGATTTGATTAAAAAATGAGCGATTTCTCCGATTTCGATGACAATAAAAATATTGGAGTGTGAAACGTTCGTTGATCATTATTAAACCCCGAGCAAAGTCGGGTAACCATGCTAGTATATATATATATATATATATATATATATATATATATATATATATATATATATAAAGACATAATTTTAATTCCTCAAAAGTTCAAAAGACAATGAATATTAGAAAGCATTTTCCTTTTTCAACACTATAATTGGAATGCCGTCAGGGCCAGTTGCTTTACTTGAACCAAGGTTCTTGATTAGCTTGACGACCTCACGTACAGATATTTGTATGTTACATAGCGTGTCGTCTGATATAGGAGGAAATACTGGAAGTTGATGGCCTTCGTCGCATGGGGTAGAATTTCAAACAGTTTCAATAATTTGTTTTTTTTTATTCAGAGTAAAATAACTAGCAAAGTAAAGAAAAATTAAATTATTGAAACTCCATGGAATAAAAAAATCTTTTGTTATATGTAATAATGTCAAATTATCACCATATGATTATGTCTTATAATAATGTTGTCATATTATTAAGATATAATGTAATTTAAAATATCTTTTATATATATATATATATATATATATATATATATATATATATATATATATGTATATATATATTACTAGCAGGCGGCCTGACCGATCGTAAAATACACCTAAATATGATATCTTAATCTATGCAGATTTCGTATTAATTATATTATCATAAAACCAGTTCTTTATTGCTTATTATATTGTACCCAATAGATAATAGTAACCACCCAACGTAGCCCGGTCGTTAAACACGCCTAAATATGATATTTTAATTCATGAAGATTTCATATTTATTATTAGAGAGACAATACTCTATTGATTATTATATTGTACCTAATGTATATGTAGTGTTTTAAAAAGTTAAAAGAAATATGACTTGGGTGCCATCAGCTAGAACTGAAACCAAAACATTTTGCGTTCCAGCCTTAGTGGTTACCATTTGAGCTATCGACAGATGGATAAGGGTACGCTAAAAATGAAACGACATAAATGTTTACGCATGCGTAGAAGTAACAGGTTTAGTAAACTTACTCCGGCCAAGTTGAGTTTTTTTTTCAATTTTGACCCCTTAGCAGCTATTTTTACCGGCTAAAAAAACAACTCACATTTGTTCCACAAGTCCAAACCACCTATATATAAAGTTTGTAGTCTGTAGACCAAGAATTGACAATGGAGTTTGGCAGAAGGCGTGCTGCACACACACACACACACACACACACACACACACACACACACACACACACACACACACACACACACACACAAGGTCACTTTTTCCAAACTATTTTATGAGAATTGGGGAAAAAATTAAGAGGAGAACGCTGGATTTCGAAAGAAATCACAACTGAAACACACACACACACACACACACAACACACACACACAACACACACACAAAAACACACACACAAACAAAAGTTGCACCTATGGCAGCGTTCAAGCCTAGTCAAATACAAACAACAAATGTTTTTATGGTAGAAATAAACACTCTACATTCTTTCCCATGAGAATTAATTTCTAAATAATTATTTCGATGGAAGAATCGGTTGCATTTAGCATCTGTAATTCTGTAGATTGAGTTTGGAACAGAAGGTATAAATGGAAGATCAGACTAATGTATGTTGCTCGAAATAAAAACATATATATTCCACTGTACAAGCAATTGAACTCTCTTATTCACATGATATATATATATACACGAAGGACCTTCATGTGTCTGGCAGTGTTCTTAGGTGAGTTTTATATGGGTATGTCTTCGATAAGTTCCGATAATCGATAATCGATAATCGAAATGATCGCATGAAAGGAGGAACAGTCGATTTGGACTAACACTCAGAAGTGCATTTGAAAAGATTTATTTCCACACAAGTCAAAAGGCTTGGCATATAAAATCAACAGCGGGTTCTTTGATATGGCAGGGGCGCGTTCGAAATGAATGTTTCTGTTTAAAGTACAATTGAATTATGATACTTGACTTTTTGCATTTTAAGTTTTAATGCAAACCATTTATATATAAAAATAATTTTATAAAATAAACAGTAGGTTGTCTACAGTGCAATGTAGACTACATTATATTGTGAAATAAGTCATAACAAGAGATATGTGAGATTCCTCTCGGTTCACCGCGATGAGTCCCCAACTAGACCAGATAATTAATCGATTTGATTAAAAAATGAGCGATTTCTCCGATTTCGATGACAATAAAAATATTGGAGTGTGAAACGTTCGTTGATCATTATTAAACCCCGGACAAAGTCGGGTAACCATGCTCATATATATATATATATATATATATATATATATATATATATATATATATATATATATATATATATATAAAGACATAATTTTAATTCCTCAAAAGTTCAAAAGACAATGAATATTAGAAAGCATTTTCCTTTTTCAACACTATAATTGGAATGCCGTCAGGGCCAGTTGCTTTACTTGAACCAAGGTTCTTGATTAGCTTGTCGACCTCACGTACAGATATTTGTATGTTACATAGCGTGTGGTCTGATATAGGAGGAAATACTGGAAGTTGATGGCCTTCGACGCATGGGGTAGAATTTCAAACAGTTTCAATAATTTGTTTTTTTATTCAGAGTAAAATAACTAGCAAAGTAAAGAAAAATTAAATCATTGAAACACCATGGAATAAAAAAATCTTTTGTTATATGTAATAATGTCAAATTATCACAAAACCAGTTCTTTATTGCTTATTATATTGTACCCAATAGATAATAGTAACCACCCAACGTAGCCCGGTCGTTAAACACGCCTAAATATGATATTTTAATTTATGAAGATTTCATATTTATTATTAGAGAGCCAATACTCTATTGATTATTATATTGTACCTAATGTATATGTAGTTGTGTTTTGAAAAGTTAAAAGAAATATGACTTGGGTGGCATCAGCGAGAACTGAAACCAAAATATTTTGCGTTCCAGCCTTAGTGGTTACCATTTGAGCTATCGACATGTGGATAAGGATATGCTAAAACATTTTTAAATCATGTTTCTGTGAGTCCCGCTCAGCAACGCCCGCCGAACGACAAAAACCGCCGGATTATACTGAGCGAACAGAATTTTTCAAAAAACGAACAAACAACTTACCGTAATAATTTCATAAATTTACTGTTTTATTTATCATCAATCACAGTCCATTTTCTGTAGTCTGTTTTTGAGCCAAGTCAACGACGGCTACTTCTGCTAGTATATATATATATATATATATATATATATATATATATATATATATATATAGAGAGAGAGAGAGAGAGAGAGAGAGAGAGCAAACCTTTTTTTCTTTGCAGGAACTTTATCTTTCACCCCCCCCCCTCATCTCGCTCTGTCTCTGTCTGTCTGTCTGTCTGTCTGTCCATCTCTCTCTCTTTCTCTTTCTCTCTCTCTCTCTCTCTCTCTCTCTCTATATATATATATATATATATATATATATATATATATATATATACGGAGTTGCATTCATTATGCGTTCTTTCTCACTAAATCACTAAATTCTCGACAATTGTACCCCATGACAGCGTTCATATCGTGTAAAACAAAAACAATTCCTAAATGTTCTTTTTAAAAAAATAAAAAAAAATAAAAACAAAAACGTCGACCTTATTTCCCATTCGAATGAACTTGAAAATAAATATCTGAAGAATGCCGCATGGCCCATTGTTTGTGCCTAATAAAGGCGCGACTACGCACAAACCGCATCTTATTTCAGCGAGTTAGGATGGCTATTTTTAAGCAATCCTTCCTTTAAAACGACTCAAGGTTAAGCGATACTTTCTTGTTTACACACAACAATGTGTATACACAGTTAAACTGGATTCAAAGACAACTTCAACACAGATGAAAAAAAAAAAGTGTGTATTCACTCTATTAGTATCTGCATAAATATTGGAGAAGGATCACGTGATTCGGACGATATTCATTCGATTGAATTGAGAATGGTCACTACATTGTCTCACTTTCTTAGCTCCAGGAAGAATCTCACGTCTAATAGATACCGCGCTGTTGGCCAAGCTCCAACCTCTGTCCCATCACTGCAATGTTGCATCCCAATATGTGTTTAAGAATATGTGATTTTCGGAATCAGCACCCCCAAATTAGACTAAATCATCTTAGTAACTTTGGACACCAAAAATGTGTTGACCCGTGTAATCAATGCTCATTTAAAAATTTCCAAACAAAATATTTATGACAATTTTTCTGAGAATAAAATTGTTGTATATTTGAGAGGGGCTCATTCCGTTCAAAAATAATTTCAGTCAGTGGTCGTCTGTCCAGATCAATAAATTATGTTTGAAAAACGTGTTTTATATCATTGAATCAACATTTATCGAGGCCAAAGGCTATTCAAGGATAATTGCTAATGAGATTGTCAATTGGGTGTTGTATAATAGTATAAGACAATTAGAAACTATGAGTTGAGTGGGCAAAATTTAATCACCTAAGAAAACGACTCGACAAACATTCGTTGATATTGGACTTTGAAGACGATCGTGTTGTAGTTAGCAAGGAATCAGTGTCGTAGTATTGTGTCCCACAGATAGGAAATTCTTATGAAAAATATTTTCATGGAAGTTCGGTTTAGTTTGAAGTGCACAACGGGAGAAATGAAAGTTTTTTGCATTGGTGATAGTTGAACGAGTTCTTCATTTGAATGTTTTATCAGGAAGAAATAAGGGGTTAGAGTCGTGTGAACAGAGAATGTGGAATTATGTAAGCAATTGCGTCATAGACGAAGTTTTGAAAGCTTGAGAAGTGCGAGATCGACTGAAAACGAAACGATCGGAAGGTATAAAATGAAGCATTAAAAAAATGGTATTGAAATCAAACTATCGATGTCTTTCTTTTCTCACCCACCGTGTCATAACAAGGACAAAGAATACAACTAAAAGTGTATTATTTGGATTATTCGTGACGTAAAGCATAAAGTACTAAGTAAAATCAGTTGTAAGTGACTATAAATTAAAGATTCAATCTTTAATGCGAGCGATTCTAAGAATACAATTGCGAATTACCTAAGACTTTCATACGGGCTGATAGAACGAGAACATTACCCCCGTGGATTAAATTAAGGGTTCAGTTTAAAATTCCATGCAGCTGTTCTATTTCAACAAAAAGAATCCCGAATTCGACAATATACACTTGGAGAAAGTAGGAGGTTACTGTAATAAAAAAAAAAGATTCTTGTTTGCGTTCGAACGACATTCAGATATGTTCAATTCGGTTCCAAGACTTCGAGTGCCTCTCAAACAACGCTAAACACAACTACAAAAGTTTGAAATTTTACAGACACAACTACAAAAGTTTGAACGTTTACAGACACAAATACAAAAGTTTGAAAGTTTACAGACACAACTACAAAAGTTTGAACGTTTACAGACACAACTACAAAAGTTTGAAACTTTACAGACACAAATACAAAGTTGTAAAGTTTACAGATACAAATACAAAAGTTTGAACGTTTACAGACATAACTACAAAAGTTTGAAAGTTTACAGACACAAATACAAAAGTTTGAACGTTTACAGGCACAACTACAAAAGTTTGAACGTTTACAGACACAACTACAAAAGTTTGAAAGTTTTCAGACACAACTACAAAAGTTTGAACGTTTACAGACACAACTACAAAAGTTTGAACGTTTACAGACACAATTACAAAAGTTTGAACGTTTACAGACACAACTACAAAAGTTTGAAAGTTTACAGACACAACTACAAAAGTTTGAAAGTTTACAGGCACAACTACAAAAGTTTGAAACTTTACAGACACAACTACAAAGGTTTGAACGTTTACAGACACAACTACAAAAGTTTGAAAGTTTACAGACACAAGTACAAAAGTTTGAAAGTTTACAGACACAAATACAAAAGTTTGAAAGTTTACAGACACAACTACTAAAGCTTGAAAGTTTACAGACACAACTACAACAGTTTGAACGTTCACAGACACAACTACAAAAGTTTGAAAGTTTACAGACACAAATACAAAAGTTTGAAAGTTTACAGACACAACCACAAAAGAGTCGAATCGTAATTCCTCATTATACGACGACGATTAGAAAAAAGTCTAACTCAAATCAATTTCAATCTTTCCAACCTTGTGCGAATGACACTTACAATATTTATCGTCATTCAACTGCCAATCTATCTATTTCATTAATATTAAACTTTCTTATCGGTTAATTTTTTAGCCTTCATTATTGGTGACCCATTAGTAAAAAGAAAAAAATGAGATTTTTGTTACATGCAGCCAAATTATCACCAATTTAGTTTTAGCCAGTTTAACGTCATCCAAACTCGGTGTTCGTATGAAAACTAGTGTGTAAACGTATATTCACTCCGATTGTCTTCCGCTTTGTTTTTACTTTATTATATTACTAGTATGTTGAGTTTGGATGAATTACCTCCCTTTCATTTAGCGCATGCATATTGGCAACTTTGCATTTATGCTAGCAGATAGGACAAATAGAATTAGTACACAGACAGGAGTGGCTATTAACACGAGGCACTAAATGTATATTAATTAGTATTAATTGTTAATTAGTAATAATTATTTCATTCTTTCTTTCAATTTATTTTTCTACAAAATGTTTTTGTCTTCTTTTTCGTTTCCCATCGAAATTGACTAAATTGCATTTATCTTTAATGAATTCTTTCCCTGATGCTATCGTCGGTCTTTGTATGATTTGCAAATGACATTTTCTTTTCTTTTCTTTTTTTTACTCACGTTCACCCCTTACAAAGCATATCGACACTTGGACGTAAGAGGCTACTATTTGGGGCCATGTCTAGGAAAGATTAACAAGGTATTTGTTTATGTTAAATTTAAACTTCTGCATATCAGTACAGCCAGAGAAGCAGGAAGCAGGACGGGAATTACAAAGTCTAGCTGTTCGAGGGAAGAAACCATTAGAATAGAAAGCTTTCTGGCGTTTAGGGACATCAACGGTGAAGGGGTGAGATCTTACTGCTAAGCGGGTTTGTGTGGGATATGCACGTCGAGAGGGTACAAGTAAAACGAGTTCATCAGAACACATTCCATTAAAATATTTGTAAAACAGGCACAGCGATGCAACATTGCGGCGATGAGACAGGGGCTGGAGCTTAATTGATAAAGTGGGACCGATTAGACTGGCAACACTTTTTTGGACTTTATCTAAGAGGGAGAGACTAGTGGTAGATACACCAGCCCAGATGTGGCAACAATACTCCATGCATGGGCGAATGATGGCCTTGTAGAGGTACAGGATACTCTCAGGTGTGAGTAGTCTTCTAGCTCGATAGAGGGAACCCACCTTCTTTGCAGCAGCCTTTGCAATGTCTTCTATGTATTTGTTCCAGTTCATATTGCCCACCAATGTTAGGCCGAGGAGTTACCATCCATTTGCGGCCCCATTCCACTCTAGTCTGGAGGGCATTTTCTAACGATTCTGCCATTTTCTTAGATTTATGTACATCTGTTGTTCCCTCATGCATGTTATAGATGCGTGTATATATATAACGTAAATATATATACACGCGCGCACGAGCGTGCGTGTGTATAATAGCAGGCCACCTGGCACTGCCAAGTCGTCAAATACGCGTAAATACGATATATTGATTAATGCAGGTTTCGTATTTATTATTATACTAGCCTGGGTGCCCGGCGTTGTCCCCCAGTGTTTGGATGTGCGTGTAGAGCAGAAAAAACAAAGTTGTAGTAGGCAGGCAAACTCGAACCCGTGATGCGAAGGCGGAAAAGAAAGTGGAGGTGTGTGTAAAGGTGTTAGAGCAAAAAAAAAAAAAATAATAAATAAAAGGAAAATTGCGAGTGCAAAAAAAAAAAAAATAGGAGTAGTAAGCAGGCTTGAACCCGTATAATGCCAGCGGAAAAAGAGGTAAAGAACAACAAATAAAAAAAGTCTTACCGATGTTCCTGCCGTGGTTGTGACGCCATGGGGCTGT
Source organism: Euprymna scolopes (assembly GCF_053919585.1). Lineage (NCBI taxonomy): Eukaryota > Metazoa > Mollusca > Cephalopoda > Sepiida > Sepiolidae > Euprymna > Euprymna scolopes. The sequence goes on along the minus strand of NC_136516.1, from coordinate 74,190,329 downwards.
CGAAATAACGCCTTTTAAGCGCTTGCAAAAACTGTCAGCGAAAAATCGACCCCTACCTGTAGAAAAGTGCTCAGTTGAGGGTGAAGGAATTAATGTTTTTGGCCAATTTTTTTATATATGTCATCCGAAGGATCGGGCTTTAAACTGATATCGATCTCGTGAAAATCCGTCGCCTCTGTGGAAAGTTTTAGGCATACATACATACATACATACATACATACATACATGATGATTGCTGCATCTTTCCAGATAATCGCCGTAACATTGAGTTCTCTCAATTTTGTCGTCCACGCCATCTCAGATGACTCTGCACCCCCGCCACAGATTTGCACATATTGAAGCAGATGTGACATACAAATTGAGCAATTTCCATCGAGTTGACTTCCTCTGGAGGTTTAAGTGTATTCCTATGAACAATCACATGTCTCGTCAAACCAGCAGTAGACTTTCAAACTCTGCTGCATGTTAAACAGATCGTTTAGTTCGGACTAATAGGTGCAAAGTTGACCTGAATAGGAGTTTTGTGCGACTTAAGGTGGTTGACGTAGCCAGCTTTTGACAAAAGCACTCGTTCACAAGTATGGCATTTCCAGCTTTGTGTGTTAAGACCATCAATTAAACCTTTGCGAAGCTCTCGCTTCAGATTGCTGTGGATCTGCTTTCTTTTCTCTAGAGCGTCACAACTTTCACGTACAAGCTTTCGCCACTTCTGCCTTTGCAGAGTAAGTTCTTCTCATGTGTCGATGTCGATTTGTAAGACTTTCAAATTATTCTTTGTGGAGTCCTGAACCTTTTCCTAGGCTTGTGTTGAAGGCGCTTGCTATTTTCCAGCTCCCCGTGAAAAAATTGTTTTGGCAGCCTACAATCTTTCATTTGAACCAAGTGACCCACCCAACGCATGTGAGATCTGATTACAAAGATCTCAACACTAGAGCAACATGCTCTCACAAGGACTTCAGTATTGGATACTTGTGCTTGCCACTTGATGTTTAAGATACGTCTCAATCATTTTTGGTGAAATCGTTCAAGCCATTTAATGTGCCTTTGATGCAATGTCCATGTCTCCGATGAATACAACAGTGTGGTTAGCACACAGGTATTGTAAACGCAGATCTTATTTCTGTCTGTTATGCCACGATCAGACCACACTCTCTTCTCCAACCTTCCAAAAGCTACAGATGCCGCCTGAATTCGCCTGTAGATTTCAGTGTCAAGACAGCCATGCCTCGACAGAGAACTATAAAGGTACACAATTGAATCAACTACTCCCAGTCTAGCACCACAGACCATGATGTTCGGCTCCACACATGATTGGCCCGGTGCAGACCAAAGGCAGTGCAGGAATCAGCAAATCTATCCATTATATGCTGCATATCAGTCTCAGTGTGCGAAAAAAAAACAGCATCGTCTGCATACAGTAACTCCTTGATCAAGACATGATGCAGCTTGGTTCTGGCATTAAATCTTCTAAGATTAAAAATGCGACCTGTGGTTCGAAACTTTATCAGTAACTTATCGCAAATCCTGAGCGAGCAGAGCAGCAAAATATATAGAGAAAAGAGTAGGGGCAAGAATATCAACTTGTTTGACACCATTGTCAACTGGGATTTCATCAGACAATTTTCCGTTAAACGACTCGAGCTTTCATGTCCGTGTTCAGTTCCTTGAATATTCTAACAAAGGTCGGACACCCTACTTTCTCTAAGATTAACCAGAGAGTATCCCTGTTGACAGTAACAAATGCTTTGGTTAGATCCACAAACACTTGATACAGCGGTATCTGTTTTTCAATGCATTTCTCCTGGACTTGCCGGGCTGAAAAAATCATATCCATAGTTCTTCTGCCAGACCTAAAGCCACTTTGTGACTCTGGAATAGCATTAGGACAAACATCCTCCAGTAACCTGTTTAATAGAAGTCGTGCGAGAACTTTCCCAGCAGCTTTCAAAAGCATAATCCCACGGCAGTGGTCACAAACATTCTTTTGTCCCTTTCCTTTAAACAGGGTCACCAAGATACCCTCAATCCAATCCTGTGGAACAGGAGCACCTTCCCAGATTTCCTCAACAAAACCAAGGATAGCATTAGCAATATTCACACATCCAATCCTAAGAAGTTCCACCGGAACACCATCAAAACCAGGTGCCTTGCCATTCATGCATTTAAACAGACTTAAGATTTATATTATAGATTATATTGAACCTAATATATATTAATGGTTTAAAAAGTTAAAAAAAGAAAAAAAGAAAAAAGCGCTATCACCGAGAATCGAAACCAAAATGTTTAGCTTACGATTTACTTTTTCCTTTGACGTTAATGCCTGAGCTATGAAGACATGTTTGCTGCAAGGCTAAAAATTAAAACATGAACCAATAGCCATAACGTTACACATGCATATTTGTAACGCCGTCGTTTGACCTTCACCTGGAAAATTCCATTTTTTAATTTTCACACTTTTGCACCCATTTTCCCCGACTAAAACCCACACATAAAGTCTTGCATGGGTTCGAATACCCTATATATTAACTTTCATGTCTGTAAACCAAAAACTGACATAGGAGTTCAGTAAGCAAAATCTTTTTAAACAAATATATATATACACATACATAAATATATATAGAAAGAGGTTTGTGTTTACTATAAACTTTTTACGCAAATATTACGCAAGTATAAATCAAGTAGAATATTTGCATGAATATAATTACACGTAATACTTAACTAAAGATGGTCATCCCATGAGAAAACCATAAAAACTAATCGGGAAAGAATTAAAAATGAATGTTTAAAAGAATATGCAAATTACCTAGATGTTTTGCAGATGAATACAATTCCACGACCTATATATAACAAAGTTGTATTTTCTTTTGAAATAAATAGAAAAAGTGCTTCGCCTTCGTGTAGTATCTGTTCTAATGCAACATTTAAGTTGATTTGTTCTTGATCAATGGCGGGAAAACACTCTACACTAAGACAATTATTATTTTTGGTCCCTGCCAGAGTGCTCCTTATTGCTGTTCTTTTGGGGAGCTGGTTTTCCCCCACATTAAAATCGACCTTGTGTCACATTTTGCTTTTCTGGGGAAGCAAATAAATACCAATAAAAAGAAAAGAATATCAACACACAAAAATCCACAAAAATTTAAAGGAGTATAGATATATCACTAAATGTGACGTTTGTGTCTATAAAATAGTTTTACTTTGCACGATTTAATAACACAAAATACACACTATAATCTACTTTAGTTCTGGGATTGGGTTATATTGATGCAAGTATATATTGAAGATTTTGCATGAATAAAAGCAGATCGATTTTCTTAATGAAATGCTGTTGGGTTTTGGATATTATTTCCATTGTTTTCATTCTTGTTTTAAGATTGTTCTACTCCATAAAAAGAGCTCATTTTTTTAAAGAGTATAACAATAAAGTAGTTTTTGTTTGATACCTTCAAGTGAATTGGATATTTTCTGTTATTTTAGGTTTCTAATTGCTCTTCGAATACTTGCCTATTAAGAACAGTATATGAGAGTTGTATCAATCGCCGAAGACCATCAAAGAGATTGTGTGGAACTATTTGCTTTTGCAGATAACTCGTTGAATTCGTTTTTGTTTTTAACCCAATTCCACAAGAACCATCAAGTGGCACTTTGGAGGAATTTGGAGTGTTCGCCATCGTTAAGAGAGTTTCTGAAGTCGAGTAAGCGAGACGACTTTTGAATAAACGCGAACTTATTGAAAGAAAATACAAAGGAAGAAGGGGGAAGAGAAAAAATAGAAAGTAAAAAGAAAGAAACAAGTTTTCAATCTACGTGAAGGAAGAAAATATGTAAAATCAAAAGAAATATAGGAAAATGTAAAAAAAAGGATGAAATAAGAAAGGAAGAAAAGAAAATGACAAAACAAAGAAAAGAAAGAAATAAAAGAAACAAAAAGGTAATGGTAAAAAAGGAATGAAAAAATATAATAAAATAAAAGAAAAGAAACAAAAAGGAAGAAACAAAAGAAAATAAAGAAAAGAAAGTAAACAAATAGACAAAAGAAAAAGAAACAAAAATAAAGAAACAAAAGAAAAATAAACAAAAAAAACGAAAAATAAGAAAGAAACCAAAAAAAAACAAAGAAGATAAAAGCAAAAAAAAAGAAACAAACGAAAAGAAACAATAATAAAAAAGAAAAGAAACAAACAAACAAAAATAAAGAAAGAAAAGATAGGGAAAGAAAATCAAATAAAAAAGATACTAAAGAGAAATAAAAGAAAAGAAACATAAAAAAATAAAAAAGAAACGAAACAAAAGAAAAGACACAAAAAAGGACACAATATAAAAAAGTAAACACGCAGAAAACAAAAGAAAATATCAATAAGAAGAAAAGGAAATGTTTCTCTGATAATGAAAAACTTAAAGCAAGACTTTTCTCCGCATCCAGCGTGGTTACCCCCTCCCACATTTATAGCAAAAATTCGTCCATTTTCATCCACTGAAAAGCATTTTTTTTACTTCATCTGTGTATCTAAAACTAAACGGAACTCGATTTGCAATGTTTATGTTTTGGAATTTTTGAGAAGCACATGTATTAAATGTTCTTTTGGGATGAAGATGTATAATATGGATTTTTTTTTAGATGAGGATGTATCATATGAATTTTTGAGATGAGGATGTATTATATGATTTTTTTAGATAAGAGGATACCATATAAACTTTGAGATGAGGATGTGTCATTGTGAATTTTTGAGATGAGGATGTATAATACAGATTTTTTAGATGAATGTATTATATGGATTTTTTTTTCATGAGAATGTATTATATGAATTTTTGAGATGAGAATGTAGTATATGAATTTTATAGATGATGATGCATTATATAGATTTTTGAGATGAGGATGTATTATACAAATTTTTGAGATCAGGATTTATTCTATGGAATTTTTTTATTATTAATCAAATTTAATTATTTATTTGTTTTAATTTAATTTATTATAATTTAATTTATTGACTAAATTAAATTATGAATAAATTACTCTAATCATTATGAGTGTTATATTAGGGTAAAAGAACCCGTGGTGTAACGGAGAAAATCGTGTTAGAATTCAGTTCTAAGTTATAGTCTTCTGAAGGTTGAATGTGGAAGATACTAAAAATACAATTGCAAATTACTTAAGACTTCCATCTGATCGAACGAGAGTATGTTACTCCTGTGTATTAAATAAATGGTTTCGTTCGAAATTCCGTGTAGATTCCTGAGTTCGACAGGAAGATTCCTGTGCTCGACAATATATGCCTGAAGAAATTCGTAGGTTACACTGGTTGAAAAGTTGTGAGAATTAATGATGAGAACCGTAGTTCGAATAATCCAAATAATACAAATCCACGAGCAACGTTTATGTATAAGAACTACCCATCTGTGAAACACTATATTATGGTGCTACTTCATCGCTGACTACAACATGCTCATTTTTAAATAATCAAATTCCACTAAGTTTTAATCATTGTCACCAATCATCAAGGTGGTCTTTCACCGTCAACAAACTCAGTAAACCTTATCCTCGGGTGACCTTTTGGTTTTGATAAGCTGTGCCTCATTAGTAAAGAAGGGCGTCTTGGATTCAATGCCAATGGATCCAAACAATGTCGAATCCAGAAAGGCTGAAGATTAGGAGGTATTGTCAAATTATTTGAGCCAGAAAATTATTATCATGCGGATTTGTTTTAAAGAGAAAAATGCAATTCAAGGACAAATATGGTTAAATGACGTTTTAGAAATTTAATTTGACTAGATTCTATAAAAATAATAGGAAGTAATGTTAGATAAATAAAAACAAATATGTTTAAATAAAAAGGATGAGGTGGACATAAATAAAATAGATTTTCTAACCTCTGTATAAGAAAAATGAAATTAGAGCAGAGAAAACGTGATTGATAAGTCACCTGTTAGGTCTTTGTGTAATCGAATAACGTAAAAACAGATGATTAGTTTGAGTATATACAAAAAGATTTAGGAGTTAGTAGAGGAGTTTTGAGCGAACGAGTTGGAACGAGTAGACAGGACAGGCAAGTTCTTACCTGGTTGGAAATCGTTCATCTACGGAAGCATTCAACTGGAAAGACAGTAATATGCGATCCCTGAAAAAGGAATGGCGTGCAACCACAGAACAAACAAAAAATCGCAACAGTAATAAATGTAACTGTATGAAAACAATTTGGTTGTCTGAGTTATCGAGGTAGAAAATTACTTACATTTTCAGACGCGCGTTTTGAACAATATAGCGATGGTTCCCACCAAAAAGGTATGTTCTTCCATTGTCTGGGCAAGCAAACAGTGCTGCTATTTGTCCCGTTTGTTGAATTATTGCTGAAGGTATTTATATCTGTGTATTATGTGTTAAAATGTGCATACCACACACGCAACGAAGATCACAGAGACGACTATATATGTACACTGTTTGGCCCCCACGTTTGTTACATACTTGTTTTCTATACACTCGCTATACACCCCGCCATGTCATACAGACCCCCATACCCCACGAAGTTTTACAGACGGAACACCACTCGGACGGAATAACACTCGGAACTGAATGGAAGCCTTAATATATCATTCTAAGATCGTCTTTAAGCTTTATTAATGTTAAAGTTTCCCGAATTTCGTGGCGATAAATGGATTCGAATCCTTCAACCAGCATTGATCGTCATCTTCTGCACTGATGATTGCATAAACATGAAACACTAGTGTCTGTAGGCATAAATAAAACAATTATTTATAATTTATATATATATATATATATATATATATATATATATATATATATATATATATATATATATATATATATATGTGTGTGTGTGTGTGTGTGTGGTGAGAGAGAGAGAGAGAGAGCTTGTCTGTATGAAGAATGGTCTCTACCAAACTACTCTGTCAACTTTTGGTCTACAGACTTGAAACTTGATATACAGAGTATACTGATATGTGGAACAAATTCGATTTTGTTTTTAGTCGGTCAAAATAGCTGTTAAGGGGTCCAAATTGGAAAAAAATGGAATTAAGCAGGCGTAAGTCGAATAAACGTGTTCTTTTTAAGCATACGCCAATATACAATTAACAACATTCATTTTAGACCTTGATTAGGTAACGAATAAGATTGTGCAGCTGAATGTTTTCGTTTTGATTCTAGTTGATAGCACCCAAGTCATATATATATATATATATATATATATATATATATATATATATATATATATATATATATATATATTCTTTTGGCTTTTGAAATCACTACGATATATTGGATACAGTATACTAATCAATAGATAATTGGCTCTCTAATAATAAATACGAAGTCTGCATAAATTATAAGTTAGTGTTATTTTATAAATAAATATAAATACGCGCCGTCAAAAAGAAGGGGGGTGACATGAAAAACTAAAATAAAAGGGAGATTACTTTTTTTCTTCACCGCTTAGAAAGCGAATATTAAAATACAGAAATAAGCAATGGTCAAAACTGCATATATATTGCTAAAAATATATTGCTAAAAATATATTGCTAAAAATAACAGATTCTGAATCATACCTCCAGTACAACCATCTACCACATACACCCAATTACTGTAACATCTACACAATTAAATCCTCTTACCCCATTCTCCCTGTACCCTATATTACCTTACCCTCTCGCCCTAAACCACCCTAAATCCAACAAAATAACCTATATCTCCAATATTACCAATTTAAACACCACATAATTTTATCTACCATACAATTACCTAGTAATCTACCAAACAATTACCTAGTAATCTAATCTACGTCTATTACTCTTTCTATCTAACTTTACCCACTCAATACCAACATATCCCACACACAATTTCCACAATTTGTTGTGGGAGACTATTGTACATGTAACTATATAGGTTTGCACCTGAACATGTAAGTATGTATTGGAGTGTATAACTGCGCAAGGTTTTGTATGCATAGGTATATATCTTAATATGTAGATGTCCCAATATAACTGTGAGCATAAATTGATTTATAATGTGTTAAAAACCAAATACCTCAACTTAGAATAGTAATTAAAGTATTTAATCTCCATAAAATTACCCTACCCCTAACCTTAACCCTAGACTCCTCCCTAAACTCTATAATTATACCTAACTAGAACCATTATCCCACCCAACTATTAACCATACAATTCTCTAGAACTCGCGTTCTGCTTTTCTACTTGTTAGAAATAGAGCCCAATATCCCCTGAATATTTATAAAAGTTATTATGTAACCAATTCACCTTTTTATTTATTAGCTGTACCCCCCTTCCCCTCTTTAATTATTCCACTTATCCTTTATTTCTACATAGTTTCTGATATATCCTCCTCCCTCCCACACCCTTATACCATACTTTATCTTCCTTTTATATATATATTCAACTACTTATCTTACACCTCCTATTCGTTCATTCACTTATCTTTTATTATTTGCACATTTATCTATAAAGGGATCCAACTATCCTCACTTACTTACTAATTACTATTAAAACTCTCCACATATATAAGTCTGTATATAAAAGAATCTGCATTGATGTCTGTATGTATATATGTGCGCATTTGTATGGGTATGCTTAAATACTATTATCTTTAACGCACTTACTTATCTGTATGCATTTATATATATCTCTGTATGTATGTATGCATGTACGTATGTATGTATGTATGTATGTACGTATGTATGTATGTATGTATGTATGTATGTATGTGGGTATAAATAGGTTTATGTGTATATGTATTTATATATGTGTTTGTATATGTACATTTATGGGTGTATGTATTCATGGGTCGTGTATATATGCATGGGTATATATTTGTGCATGTATGTATGTGTATAATGTATATTTACTTGTTTATGTGGATATTTATGCCTATGTATGTATATTATGTATGCATATGTATATGTATGGTTTATGTGGATGTATTTATGTATATGTATATGTATGTGTATGCATATATGGGCGTATGTATGCGTGTATGTGTATATGTATACCTGGATATATATGTGCGTGTGTGTATGTATGTGTGTATGTATGTGTATATGTCTTTATATGTGATACACTTGACACTGAAAATAAGGTAAGACATCAAAACACCATCTTAGACACCCACTCCTTATACATTTAAACTTAACGGAACTACAAGAACCCCTGACTCATTATAACTTAACCACCACCTTCGTAACTTTAAACCTTTAAACCTTCAGGCCCCTATATCGGTCCAACCACATTTAAACTCTTAAATATCCTACTAACCATATAACTAGGAATATAACACAGCCTAATTGTGAATACTGTAGCCTAATTAATAACTCTTAACCCGTATTTCTGATACATACAATTGTAACCACTATATACATAAAACTACTTAAGGAATTATAATTGATCCCTAAACATATTTACATCTTTACTACATTTAATTTACAATTATTATCATTCTCCCTCTTCCTCTTATTATCTCTATTATTATTATTATTATTATTATTATTATTATTATTATTATTATTATTATTATTATTATTATTATTATTTTTATTTTTATTTTTATTTTAACCTATATAACCATTTACAATTGACTCAGTATGCCCATATGTACGTTGTTCTATATCTGCATTGCTTGTGCTTTGTGTGCGTATATGTGTATGTACACGCTTATACCAATACCTAACCCTATTAACCCTGTTACATCTGACCCCTAATATCAGACACCCCGAACTAGCATATTAAACCATGTAATCACCCCAACACATTATTCTAGGAACCCCCGTTTGTCTCTTTCTTTATCTAAACCTACCAAAACATTAGGACCTATGAACTATTATAACTTAACCCCTATCTGATGATCCAGGCAACTTATATCCAAGCAACTCCATAAAGACTCCCAAATATTAAACCAATCACATGTATTGGAACACATTTTATCATACATGTACCTTACGTCGCCTAATTAATTATACCTATTTATATATCCTAACTTTATTTTATTTACTTATTATAGATAGGTATATGCTTATATATGTATGTGTATGTCTGTGTATGCGTGTATATATTTATGTTTATTTATGTATATATATATATATATATATATGTATGTATGTGGGTGCATGTGTGTATGTATGTATATGTATATCCATATTTTACTATATATCTCTATGTATATATGTATATATATATGTATGTGTGTATGTGCATATATGTATAAATATATATATTCACTTTAATTTCTTAAAGACCTTTAATAGTCAATGAATTTAAATAGATATTTAAGTTCGATGTAACTCAACCTGCTTCGAGAAGGCGCATCTTAGTTACTGTAAACAACGCCCCCCTCCCGATCTGCATGAACCCATGTCAAATCACATTTGACACGTACACAACTCCTAAGCGCGACAGCCCAGAGCAACGTGTTGAATCGCTTGCTTCTCTCCCTCTCGGTATTTATTCTTATCTCTATATTTTCCCCCTATCTCCGCTCTCAAAACTCTATTCATCTTATGCCCCCATTTTTTATCTCCTCTCTCTCTCTCTCTCTCTCTCTCTCTCTCTCTCTACCCCTTTCATATATTCCTGTGTCTGGTTGAACAGCTTAAACCCTCCTACCACCACCTTCTATTTTATTAAAGTTTAAAACTTAAAATTGAAATTCTTCCCCCTCCTTTCCTTACTCCTCTCTTAATCTCCCTCTCTTTCCCCTCCCCCTCCCTATATTTCTATCCGCGCCTAGCTGAATTTCCTAAACTCCCCCTAACCCTCACAACCGTCTAATGTTCTTTAAACCTTAAAACTTAACTATTGTCGATCTCCGCCCCCCCCCTTTTTCCTTTTTATCCCTCTTTTTTTTCGTGCTTCTTCTAATATCATGTTTCCAATCATAATAACCATTTCTGGAAAGTCTGACGAAGTTACTGGATCGTTAATACGATTCGGTAACCGAAACATATGTAAGTAAACAGATAAAATGGTAATAAAAAATAAAACACATATTTGCTCTGCAATAGTATTGAGCACTTTTTCAGGTTTTTACTAATTGCCATCTTTGCTATATATATATATATATATATATATATATATATATATATATATATATATATATATATATATCAAATCTCTCTCTCTCTCTGTCTGTATCTCTATATATACATATATATATATATATAAACATATATATCGAAAATCAAAAGTATTTATAGCATCTCTCTCTCTCTGTCTCTCTCTCTCTCTCTCTCTCTCTATATATATATATATATATATATATATATATATATATAGTATCTTTATAGCATGTATAGTATATTTATAGTATATATATAGTATCGATAATCGAAAAAAATCCGATCTTAAAAATAGCTTTTCTCTCTTATAAATAAAAAAAGAATAGTTTTTACATGGGAATATTTTACGTTGCACTGACCAAAGAAGATAATAAAATCTTAGCAAATGATTTCTTTTAAAAAAAATACTATAATCTGGATATATAGCTACAGATCGAATGATTTCATGTTCGAGCCTGAGTTTACTTCGCCAATTTTATTTTTTCTTATTAACGAGTTCAACTTACGATAAGAAACGAAGAACCATTTACAATCGCCGCAAACCATTTCTTCGTTTGTATATTTTAAAAATAGGCATTCATCAGAAGTAACCTTTTCATGGCATTCATCGTCAAGCAAAAATATCGGTTGACGTGATATTGTAAACAAACACAGACGGAATTTGATGAAAGACTTATTATTATTATTATTATTATTATTATTATTATTATTATTATTATTATTTATTTATTTATTTATTTATTAATTTTTTTAATTCAAAATAGTTCACCGAGCAAATTATTCCTTGTAATATATAATAACCAGTAGAGGATTGATTCTATAATAATACATACGCAATCTGCATAAATTAAAATATGATTTTTAAGCGTACTGTACGACCGGGCAACGCCAGGCTGCCAGCTCTCTCTCTCTGTATATATATATATATATATATATATATATATATATATATATATATATATATATATATATATATTACAGTAATAAATGGCACAGAAAACCGAAAATGTATGAATACATATCATAAACTCCTACCACATGTGGTGTCTTGAAGAAATTGGTTGGAATAATTCAAAAAGCGTAATAAACCGCAGAAACCACATCTGAAAGTGACCCCTTAGGAGCATGAAACTCAGCGCCATGTTGAGAGCTGCGGGTTAAGTTAGAACTAAGAATTTTAATTGTAATGACATATTTCTGGTTAATGCTTAACATCGCGTGCATCATTTTTTACCTTTCCCGCTCCCATTGTCGGACATCGCGTGTTTGAGAAATCTTCCCAGTATAATCACTATCTCTTACATGTGTTAGCTAATGAGGTCATTTACTCCCTGCTCACAATGATCTTACATTTTGAGTAACTAATATATAAAGCTATCTTGTGGGATTATAACTTTAGCCTTAAATAACATATCAACTGACATATCGATATTTGATTCAGGTGAGCCACTTTGAGCTTACGCTCAATCTCAAATTCCCTATTTTTCTCTGTTTTCCTTTCTCTCTCTTTTGTTCCCCCTCTTTTTGTTTATCTACCTCTCCTTCTTTCTTTTTTACCTTTTTCTCTTATTATTGCTCTCTCTCTCTCTTACGTATTCCTTCTCTTTCTTTCTTCAGTACTTATTCTCTCTCTCTTTTAGTTTCTCGCTATCTTTTATCTGCCTCGTCTTTTCTTTTTCTCTCACTTTCTATCTCTCTTTCCTTTGAATGTCTAATATATAAAGTTATCTTGTCGCATTTTAAAATGTTCACCTCAATAGCATATCATGTGACACCGCGATATTTGATTTTATCTAGCCACTTTGATATTTTATCCCTTCCAGTACGTTCTATAAAATTACATTATATCATCCGTTGAGATAGTTCAAAACATAGGAATATTGTTACGGCGGTAACAAACTTAAATAATGATTCTAGCAATTTAAGAGAGATAAATGCTTGAAACTTTAAATACGAATTAGCTCTCTTGAATTATTTAAGTAATTACTGGACATCCTTCCCTATATAAACAACATTTTATGACTACACGTGTTTCTGTGTATGCGTGCGATTATCACTTACGCGCAACTTAAATATTATCATTTATTATTATTTTACTTTTAGTCTAAATTTAAATGATAGAATTATTAAAATAATGAAAAAAATAAAAAAATAAAAATATTTATTCTTTTTCTATATAACTTTAGAATTGTGCAACTAAAACCTTTTATACTCTGTCATTGATGAGTCCCGGGCAACGTCGAGTCAGTACAGATAGTTTTATTTATTTATTCATTTATCTACCTTTATTTATTTATTTATTTATCTTCGGTTGTTATTGAATCATTTAACACTGAAGAGATCAGCAGGTCGAAATATTGGAATCCAAGATCTCACTCCACTTAAAAATATTAAAAACAACAACAACAACAAAAAAAACCGTAATAATATGTGTATTAAATAAAAACCAAACTGCACGTCGGGAAAAAATTTAAGAAAAAAATAGTATCATTATTATGAAATTTTACGTAATAATTTCTTACTTTATTTCATTCATTTTACCTAAGTTAGCTTTTAGAAATCAAGGGGGATGATTCCTGGAACTAACACTCGATTCCACAGATACGACGTGCCTTGAATAGGTTTCCTGAGTTTTTTTTTTTTTTTTTGTACAGACATTTAAAATTGTCTTGAAAATTAACTATGTTATTTCAATACGTCTTTTAGAGATAACTGATGAATTTTTATGATTTCAGGTTCAAATGAACAGCTACAGCAGGAATTAGAATACACCTTACTAAAGCCTAATTGCCACAGCTGGTGAATTTCAAAATTGTAATTTGGACGTGAGGACACGTTAGAAGAACGATATGCAATAATATTTTGTTTTAAACCTGGAAAAAATACCACAGAAACGTATGGAATGCTTCTGATTGCTTTTAGGGCCATCTTGCATGAATCGAACATCGGTTTTTGAGTAGCATAAGAGATTCAAGGAAGGCAGAAAATCTGTAAGGGATGTTGCGAGGTGTGGGAGGAGTAAGGAAGTACAAAACAACAGAGTTGATTGGCCAAATAAAGAATTTCATGGATAAGGACTTTCGTTTGTACTTTGTTCATGGAACCTACGATTAGATTTAGGCACAGATAAAGGGTATGGAAAATTATTGATAGTGATTTTGGCTAAACGAGTGTTTTTCGTGAAAGTTTGACGAAGGGGACCATAGATTGAAGCTCAGCAGAGCGCTGGCCATGAAAATAACGATAAAGCTCGCAACCTCTTTTCTGCGGAAACAACAACTGCTTGCCATTGATTTCACGCTGGTAGTTGTCATTGATCTTTACTGGAATTTGAGTGGCAATAAGCCTCCACAAGATTCCAGTTCTCTTCGCACTTATACAGTAGAGGTCTGGTCAGTGCTCACTCCTCGGTCTTTCCTTCCTCTTTGATTACTTGGCTATTCTCTTTTCTGTGGAAAAGAGGTTGTAAAGAAGAGAAAAGGGACCCCCCCCACTAAGCTATAAAGTCTGTTTTGAACCATTATTAATATTACTACTAATACTATTACTGCCACTACCACTACCACTGCCACTACAATCAACATTATTTTTATTATACGTGTAGCAAACAGACCTTGGTTACAATCTTTGGTGGAAAGATCAGACAAACTCAATTAAAAATGTCGGTCATTTGATACACACTCCAAGTATCCTCGATGATCATTGAATACAGTCTGTGGTGTTTCCTGGAATCTGAGTGACAACAAGTCTCCCCAGATTTTCCAGTACTCTCCACCTCTTTCGATAACATTTGCAAATAAATTTGCATTAACGCAACAGCTACTTGCCATTGATTTCACGCTGGTAGTTGTCATTGATCTTTACTGGAATTTGAGTGGCAATAAGCCTCCACAAGATCCCATTTCTCTTCGCACTTATACAGTAGAGGTCTGGTCAGTGCTCACTCCTCGGTCTTTCCTTCCTCCTTGACTACTTGGCTATTCTCTTTTTTGGAGGGAGGGGGACAGTGATGTGGAAATGGGGGATGGGGAGAGGTTAGAGAACTTATTATTATTATTATTATTATTATTATTATTATTATTATTATTATTATTATTATTATTATTATTATTATTATTTACTCGCTAGGAGTAGTCACACAGGCCATCATCAAAGATTTCTCTTTGATGATAATTTGTGGTGATCTCTCTAGTCTGAGTGACAAAAAGTTTCCCCAGATTTCCAGTACTTTCAACCTCTTCTAATAACCTTAACAGTTGAATTTGCTTTATCGCAACAGCCGCTTACCATTGATTTCTCACTGGTAGCGACCATTGGTTTTCACAGGAATTTGGGTGGCAAAAAGCCTCCCCAAGGTCGTGGTTCTCTTTATACTCATCCAGCTGAGGTCCGGCTAGAGCTTTTACTCCTCGGTCACTTCATCCTCCTTGACCCTCGCCCCTTATTTCGGGTGGTGTCAGTTTATGATGACACACCCACACACAAAAGGCTGGGATGTAGGGGGCAGGGTTAATGTAGTTTCATTATTATTATTATTATTATTATTATTATTATTATTATTATTATTATTATTATTATTATTATTCAGACCCCATACGGGTTCTCACACAGGTCAACATCAGAGATTGCTCACTGATAATGACCTGTGGTGTTCCCTGACCTAGATGACAACAAGTGTTTTCCTTTTTCGATAATAAATAACTTGGCGTCCTCGCAATAGTCGCTTATCTTTGATTTCTCGCTAGCAACGACCGTCGGTCTGCACCGAAAGTTGACTGAAAATGAGCCTCCCCAAGTATCGAAGTACTCCTTCTATACGTATAGCGGAGTTCTGGTTAATGCATTTCCGCTTCTCTTCTTCCATCCTCCTTGGCCTTTCATGACTATTTTGTGTGGTATAACATAAAGATTTACAAGTTCGAAAACATCCCCCCCCACCTGAAGAGGTCCACATCGACGGAAGCTTTTTGAAAATAACAACCAAGGTGAGAATGATAGTCATGATGATCCAAATAATAGAAATGAACAACCCCCATCTAAAAAAAAAAAACAAAAAAACAAAAAACAAATCTGCAACGTATGATTTATTGTTTAATAGTTTTCACACGTTTATTAGGAAAATATCTTATTTTGTTGTTGGTATTTTTTCCATCTTTTTTTTTTCATTTTTTTTTTTCATCTAGCATCTTGTACCCATCAAAGGTTCCAACCGTGTCTCATCATTATATAAAAATACCCTTTCAATATAACAAAAAAACCCTAACACTGAACCTATTAAAGCTTCAATATGTGCCCCATTCTTATCAATTCGTCTTGGGACTAAAATCCTAGTTGATAAATATGAAAAAAAAAAAAAAAATAGCATAGCTATCTGAAATTGCTCGGGACTATAAAACTAAATAAAAATAATGTTAGTGTTAAGTTTCTCACGCATCCCTACTAGTAACTAAATTCTTTTTTATGCGAGGAGTGAAAATATGAAACTTAAAAGGCCTTCAGAGCGCTACTGAAATCGCTAAATAAAATTAAGGATGCCTCCAGAGCACTTCTAAAACTAAGTTTCTCCTTCTCTATTCTTATTAGAAAAATGACAATAGTTAAGAAACGATAAAATAAACCCGGAGTTAGCATCTTTTAATTAAAAAAAAAAATGCTGACTCATTTCCTGGTCTGTATTGATACATGATAACATTAAAAATCGTGTTTAATTCTTGGTGATATTCAATGATACAAGTAACTATTAAACCCGCAAAAGATTAATCTTTTTTATATACATTTTAGATACGATCTTTCCGGGATTACAATAATCAAACAAAATACTGACTTGTTTTGTGCATTTTTAAGATATAACTGACATACAAACATACAACCATACAGATTCGTTTATGAATTCACTACAAAAAGATACGAGGTGACTTCAATAAATTTCTAGACGTTTTTGTACAGGCATTTAAAATTGTCGTAGACTCTTGAAAATTTAGTATGTTATTGCTGTACATCTTACAGGATGACTGACCAATTTTAATAATTTCAGGCTCGAAGGAACAGATACAGCAGGAATTGGAATACAACCTACTAAAGCCTGATTGTCACAGCTGGTGAATTTCAAAAGTGCCATCTGGACGTGAGGACACGTTAGAAGAAATATATGCAATAAAATTCTATTTTAAACTTGGAAAAATGTCACAGAAACGTATGGCACGATTCGGACTGATTTTGGACCATCTTGCATGACTTGAGCATCAGTTTTGGAGTGGCATTAGAAATTCAACGAAGGCTGTGAGGGATGATGAGAGGTATGGGAGGAGTAAGAAAGTCAGAACACCAGAGTTGATTGGCCAAATAAAGAATTTCATGGATAAGGACCGTCGTGTGTTTATACGCAATAAGTAGAATATATACGTGTTTATAGACAATAAGTGCACAGTTTGATGTCAGTGTGGGAACTGTACACACAATTATTCACGAGAAACTTAAATTCACCAGTTGTGATAATCAGGCTTTAGTAGAGTGTATTCCAATTCCTGTGGCAGTAGCTCATTTTATCCTGAAATCATAAAAATTAGTCAGTCATCTTATAAGATGTATTACAATAACATACTGAATTTTCAAAAGGCTATGACAATTTTAAATGCCTGTACAAAAATGTCTGGAAACTTATTGAAGATAACTCTTAGATGTTTCAAGTTAGATATTTTACGACAGCATCGCAAATTAATAAAATAGCTTTATTCATATCAAGCAAGACATATTGGCACTGAACCATAAGAAGCTACTCTGATAAGGTGCGGATTTATAAAGGCAACATGGTAGGGAGTTGGGTAGCAATGTGTTTTTTTTCACATTATATTTAGGTTTCTGGCAGCAGGAAATTGAGATGAAATTTCAAATGCAAGCAGTCCGAGGAAAGAAACCATTCAAGTAGATAATCTTCTAGCATCTAGTATTTCTATAGTTGTAACAGAGTGCAGATGCATGTATGGTAGCAGCACCTGCATGCAAATAACAGAGCCGTGCATGAGGTGACGTTACGGCGAGGAAGTAAGAAAAAAGATCATAGAAAGAGGAATGTGTGTGCAGACCGAGGATCGCATGAGAGAGAGATAGGAGATGTGTTATACATATTGGCCGAGGGTGATCGGTTTGAACAAAAGACAAGGGTGGAAAGTACCTGGAAATAAATGTTGGTTGTTTTAACGAAAAATAGTGAATCGAGTTATCCATTGTCTTGGGTTTCTTGCGATTGTCTGCACACAACGTGTTGGGTCCTGAGTATGGAAATGTAATGCCTACGTTACAACGTGAAGAGGTGGGATTTTGCCGCTGGTCGGTTTGGCGGAGATGTTTTTGTTTATAGGTTAGAAGTGCAGGAAGTTCATCATCATCATCATCATCATCATCATCATCATCATCATCATCATCATCATCATCATCAAGAACTGTCTTGATATCCATCTTAGTCAAATAGTCTGTGACAAGGACAGAGTTGTGAACTGATGCATTCGCGCAAATCTTCTGCATTTTCAGTTCCTCACGAATAAGTGTGTACAGTTCCCACACTGACATAAAACTGCGCACTTAGTGCCCCTATAGACACACGGCAGTCCGTATTCATGAAATCCTTAATTTGGCCAACCAACTTTGGTGTTCTGACTTCCTTACTCCTCCCACGCCTCTCATTATCACCCACAGACTCTCTGCCCACCTTGAATATGCCACTCAAAATCTGATGCTTGATTCGTGCCAGATAGTGCAAAAGCAGTCTGAATCATTCCATACGTTTCTGTCGCATTTTTTCCAAGTTTAAAACAGAATTTTATTGCAAATCGTTCATCTAAAGTGTCCTCACGCCCAGATTGCTTGGATATTTCAAGAAAATACAACATTGATGGTTTATTGCGTGAAAATTCCTAGTGAAGAAAATAACAATAAAATGTAGACTGTAGGGATTAGTAAGGAGTCGATATGGAAATCTGCTGAAAAGAAAGGTAAGTTTAGTGCGTGTATATTGGTCAGAATACCATCCTCCTAGGTATTACCTTCTTCTGTATATGTTTGCTGATTACCATACCATTCTTTTAGGCAGTACATCCTTCTGTAAGTGAAGTGTAGAATATGTTCATTCGTCATGATACCATCCTCCTAGGCATTACGCTCTCTTGAAGATGAAATTAAGAATATGTTTGTTCGTTATCATACCATCCTCCTAAGCATACTCTCCTCCTAGAAGGAAATTGTACAGTATATTGGTTCGTCATGATACCATCCTCCTATGCGTTATCCCCTTCTGAGAGGGAAGTGTATTATATAGGTTTGTCATAATACTATAATCCCAGGCGTTACCTTCTCTTAGGAGTGAAGTGTAAAATATGTTCGTTTATCATAATACAATCCTTCCATGCATATCTCATCCTGGGAGTGAAGTGTAGTACCTGTTCACTCTTCACGATACTATCCTCTCAAGTATTATTTTTTCATGGTTTTGGGATGAAGTGTAGTATATGTTCTTTTCGTCATCATACCATCCTCCCAGGAATTACCTTTCCTTTCATGGCGGAAATGTTATATATGTGCGTTCATCATGGAATCATCCTTCCAGGCTAGTGTCGGAAGGAGCATTTATTTGCAAGTATGGAAACGTCGACCTCTTATCTTCTCGTGCAATGCTTTAACGATTGGTTTGAATGTGCCTCTTTTTTTTAACTTTGGAAAACCCGGCGTTTCCCACATGGGAATCAATCTGTTTGATCTGTCCATTCCTAAAAAGAGCAACAGACAGACAATCCCAGATCTTTTGAAATTAAAAGGATTGTTCAAGGGGTGGGGGTTGCCTTTATCATAATGGGACTGCTTGAAAGATGGTAGAGGGTCCTGAAGCCGCCTATTAAGCTGAGGGTATTTTATTACGGGTTGGGCAGATCAGGGTGGGGCTTGTCATTTAAATGAATGATGAACTGTCGTCATTTTTTTTAATGAGTAAAGACGAGAAAATAGGGCAGTAGAGCTGCGTTTCGGAAATAGGTTGATTGTTCTTCCAGATCTTGTGGACGTGTGTTGGTTTAATTGAGATAGTCTGTTTGCGGCATGTCAACATTTTTTAATGCAGAAAAAATAAGAATGATTATTGGACACTATTTATGGAATACAGGTTTGTTATCAAACTGAATGAAGAAGAAGAAAAAGAAGAAAAAGAAGAAGAAGGAAAAACGAAAGCGGTGAAAGAAAAAGACAAACATATAGAACAATAAAAAAATAAAGACTGGAAAAAAGAAGAGATGGAAAAGAACGGGTTGCATAATAATACGAATGTAAAGAAAAAGAGAAAGACAAAGAAAAAGCAGGACAGAAGACAAGAAGAAAAGAAAGTCAAATGAAGCGAAGGAAAGAAGTAGACCAAGAAAAAGAAAGAAAAAGATAATAAGAAAAAAGAGAAACGGTTGATAAAAAAAGAAGAAGAAGGAGGAGGAGGGGAATGAACGATAAAAGACACAAATAAAGAATAAGCAGAAAAAGATGAAGAAAAGGACGAAGAAGAAGTAAAAGAAGAAAAAGAAGATTACGGCCAAGAAGAAAGAGGATAAAAGAAGAAAAAAAGGAGGTGGAAAAAGATTAAGGAAGTGAAAAATGGCGGAAAAGAAAACAGGGTAAATTAATTAGAAAAAGAAAAAGGGAAGAAAAGAAGGAAAACAAAATTGTAGAACAAATGCGGTAAATAAAATCATAATAAAGTTATCCTCTGAGCATTGGATTATAAGAAATGCGCGGGCGATGCTGAAGTAATCAAGTATGTCACTGACATTTGGGAATGTATTTACCTTAGAAACAAACTTCAGTAAGTTGGCTAGAAGCTTGCATAAAAGGTCAGCATATTTCGAAAAACAATGTCAACATATTTTGAAAAACTTGTCAACATAGTTTGATTAAAGATTGTCCCCATATTTTGAAAAAAATTGTCAAAATATTTGAAAAACATTTCATTATATTTGAAAAATATGTAAACATATTTTGATTAAAAATTGTCATCATATTTTGATTACAAATAATAAACATATATTGAATAAAAATTGTCAATATATTTGGAAAAAATTGTCAATATATTTTGAAAAAAGTGTCAATATATTTTATAAAATTGTCAACATATTTTGAAAAACTGTCTACCAATTTTGAATAAGTTGTCAATATTTTTTATTAAAAATTGTCACAATATTTTGAATAAAAATTGTCAAAAAATTCTGGAAATATCGCCATCATATTAAAAAAATTGTCAATATATTTTGAAAAAATTTTCAACATATTTAAAAAAATAGTCCATATATTTCAACTTCAGTAAGTTGGCTAGAAGCTTTCAAAAAAGGTCAGCATATTTCGAAAAACAATGTCAACATATTTTGAAAAAAATGCCAACATATTTGGAAAACATTGCCAACGGATTTTGAAAAAAAAATTGTCCCATATTTTGAATAAAAATTCTTAACATATTTTGAAAAATAACTGTCAAAATATTTTTAAAAAATTGTCAATATATTTTGAAAAAACAATCATAACATATTTGGAATAAAAATTGCCAGCGTATATTGAATCAAAATTGTCAACATATTTTGAAAACAAATGTCAACATATTTTGAAATATTGTCAACATATATTTGAATAAAAATTGTAAACATATTTTAAATGAAAATTGTCAACATATTTTGAAAAAAATGTAAAGAAATTTTGAAAGAAATTTCCAGCATATTTTGATTAAAAATTGTCAACATATTTTGATAAAAAATTGTCAGCATATTTGGAAATAAATTGTCGACATATTTCCAAAAAATTGCCAACATGTTTTGAAATGAATTGTCAACATGCTTTGAACTAATTGTCAACATTTTTAAATTAAAAATTGCCAACATATTTGAATAAGAATTGTCAACATATTTTGAATAAACATTTTCAACGTATTTTGAAAAAAAATTCAACATATATTAAAGAAATAGTTAATATAGTTTGAAGAAAATTGTCAACATATTTTGAAAAAATTGTAAATATATTTGAAACAAAAATTGTGAGTTTATTTTGAATAAAAAATTATACACATACTTTGAATAAGCATTGTGAAAATATTTTGAATAAAAATCGTAAACATATTCTGAATAAAAATTGTAAAATATTTTGAAGAAAAAATTGTCAATATATAATGAATAAAAAGTGTAAACATTTTGAAAAATGTCATCATATTTTAAATAAAAAATCATCAACATATATTGAATAGAAATTCTTTTTTAATAAAAAATTGTCAAAATATATTGATTAAAAAATGGACAAAATAGTTTGATATAAAATTGTCAAAATAATTTTAATTAAAAAATTATCAACATATTTTAATTAAAAAATTGTCAACATATTTTAATTAAAAATGTTAACATATTTCAATTAAAAAATTGTCAAAATAATTTTAATTCAAAAACTGTCAAAATTTTAATTACAAAATTGTCAACATATTTTAATCAAAAAATTGTAAACATATTTTAATTAAAAAATTGTCAACATAATTTTAATTAAAAAATTGTCAACATAATGTTAATTCAAAAATTGTCCACATATTTTAATTCAAAAATTGTCAAAATAATTTAATTAAAAAATTGTCGACATATTTTAATTAAAAATTGTCAACATATTTTGATTAAAACATTGTCAACATATTTTAATTCAAAAATAGTCAACATAATTTCAATTAAAAAATTGTCAACATCTTTTTATTAAAAAATTGTCAACATAATTTAATTAAAAAATTGTCAATATAATTTTAATTAAAAAATTGTCAACATATTTTAATTAAAAAATTGTCAACATATTTTAATTAAGAAATTGTCAACATAATTGTAATTAAAAAATTGTCAACATCTTTTAATTAAAATATTGTCAACATAATTTAATTAAAAAACTGTCAATATAATTTTAATTCAAAAATAGCCAACATCTTTTAATTCAAAAATTGTCAAGATATTTTAATTAAAAAATTGTCAACATATTTTAATTAAAATTGTCAACATATTTTAATTAAAATATTGTCAACATAATTTGAAAAAAATGGTCACTGTATTGTATACTAAACACGCTCGCTTTTAACAACCACGAAATGAAATACAATGTTTTACTTTATTCCTTTTTATTGATGACATGAAAATGATGGCAGTATGAAATATATTTGAAGAGAAATATTAATAAAGTGTTTCGGGGTTTGGAGCCCAGTTGCACATTCAAATAGGATATTTTAAATTGTCTAGATTTTGTATAGATTATTATACAGTTGTGATTTCAAAAGTACAAAAAAAAGCATTTGAGTGCCGTCATCTGGAATCGAAATCGAAAGCAAAACTGTAGCATTCAAAGCTGGTGACGTTAACACTGTACCAACATGACACGTATATGAACCGATTAAAAATTAAAAATTAACTAAGATGAATGTACAAAATATATAATGATTTATTCAATTGTGTCCTATTTTTTAGCCCTTTAAAAACTATTTTAACCGGCTAAAGACCCATAAAAGAAGAACTCATAAAAAATCAATGAAGTACTGTTGTCACATGTTGGCGGAAGTTGCTCGGAGCATCATATCCTGCCTTGACAGAGTTCAAAAGCGTCTTCGAAACCAAGTAGGTCATGCCCTTTTCTTTTCTCTACAATCTTCCCCACAGAAAAGACGTTGTGAACCTGTTACTGTCCTATCATTATTTGTATGGCAAGTGTTCGTTTGAGCTTCAATCCGTGCCTCCTCGTCTAACTTTTAAATGAACACTTATCTACCTACAACAACTATCAACAATTTTCCCTACTCTCTATCTGTGCCTAAATCTAAACGCAGATTCCATGAACAAAGCTGCTTTCCTAGAATTATCCGCTTGTGGATCTCTGTGCTGCTGGCCTTCGTTTCAGTTGACTACAATATGGCCGTCTTCAAGTCCAATGTGAACAAGTTCCTATTGAGCTATTCAGATTATACCCACATTCCCACCACAAACAATTACTACGCTGTTATCCCGATGACCACCGTACGCTTACTAATATTCAGGCCTTAATAGATGGTAAATCCCTTGTAAAAATCATTCATTCCTTCATTTTTAACGAATCAGATGATCATTGTTGGCATTTATTACTTCTGTATCTTTCTGATTAGAATTCTTTCTAGAAAGATACCGAGTACTTATGGAAGGAACCATGTGAAGGCTGCGAACACCTCTAAGTGAAAGTGTTTCTCTGGAATAAACTGCATTTGAACTCGGCACACCCAGGTTATCAGTCCATGTCGTTAACCATTTAGACAACGCTACCTGATGTTAGTGTATTTTTAGAATGTCGAGACAGAAGGTAGCCATTTTGTTCGTGTCCGTACATATCTTACTTAAAAGCAAAAGAATAACGAGACTTCGAAGAAAAATACCAAGGTCTACTCTTCAATTATACAAATATGCCTTTTATTTAACTGGAATAAAGATGCAGGAACGTGGATATGTGAGTTAAGTTACGTGGCTAATCAGTATAAACGTACAATAATGTTTGCCTTGAATTTATTCTGGTCCCTTGTCACTAAAACGCTAATCTGTCTTTGTTGGAATCTGGACTAGAACTACTTTGTATTTGCCTGGGAAAATAGTTGGGCGTTCTCAGTATGCTTTTAGTGTGTATGTCAGTATGTCGCTTGTGTATCAATACGCCGACCGAACAACACTTCAACATAACAAACAACATATTGCGAGTACATCTAAAAAAAAAAAAAAGATCTGTCAGTTAACTGCAACGCATAAATGAAAAAAAAAAAAAAAAAAAAAAAAAAAACGGTAGTTGAGGACGACCCGAATGCTTTCTTTTGTTGACTACTACACTAAGATGTAGGCGTGAGCACCTGAATTTGTGTGCGTTTACTGCACAGATCGTGATCGTTTACTTGTAATCTCTGTTAATGTTGAAAACAAATGTTTTTTCGGTACTAGCGCACTTATTGGTCCGTGCTGAAATAATAACGTTATTATTTAGAAAGCCATTCTTAACATAGGAGGGGAGGGTGTTTTGTACCCATTCTGTACTTTAAAAACAGATATCATAAAACTTTAATTAAACTTAAAAATACTATTAAAACAAAAAAAAAAAAGCGCGGATCAATAAGTGCATTAGCACCATTTTTTCTTCCAAACAAAATCACAACTCAAGTTCAAAACAATACTTGTCAAGCTACAACAATTGTAAATAATTTCACTTATTTCCTATCAGTGCCTAAAACTAATCGAAAATTCCATAAACAAAGTTTATTTCCAAGAAATGCTCGTATGTGGAGACTGCTTCCCAGCTGACTATAACATGATCCTTTTTCACGTCTAATGTAAATAATTTCTTGTCGGGCCATGTTTCCAGGCAAGGATGTCACTTTTTCTCTGAGGTTTCTCTACTTACTCTTGATAATGTTGAGTATTTAATAAGGAGGTATCAAATCCCAATATTTCGAGTCTTTGGTATTACTCGACTGAGGGTTGAACCCCAATCACCGGGCCCATTAACAAACACCCTTACCAATATAATAAACCAATCGACGTTTTTAATCATTATTGCAAATGTTCTATTGATCTCATATTTGGATTTTATATTTCTTTGTAAAACGAAACCTATTAGATTGGTGACTTTCTCAGGACCATTCGCCCATACACGAATTATTGTTGCCATATCTGGGCTGGTGCGTCAACTACTAACAATACTCCATGCATGGCCGACTGGTGCTTTATCGATATATAAGAACTCTCTGAAGACAAGAGATAAACATCACATTTGTGGAGCAAAATACCGCGAAGCTTCTTCCAAGCTAACTACAACATTCAAGTTTAATTTCAAGTTTAATGGAAACAAATACTTGTTTAACTGTCTTTTTCGATAATCACATTCTCTAAAGTAATCTTAGTGTTATTCCATCTTCTGTTTCCATTGCTCTTGTAGTGGCAATCATCGTCCAACCGACAATCTATTTAACTCTATCCTCGAGTTGCATCGGGTCTTGATAAGAGTTATTCTAGTAATAATTTGATTTTTGTTGTTTAAATGAAAGACAAACAGATTTTAGCCCTCTCCAAGTTCCCCGATCGCTTTTAACAAGTGGTTTCGATTAATTGTAAAATTCGATATTTTAACAGTGTATCACCAATTGATTTTGCGTGCAAGACACACTTCCTTGTCATTGTCCATGTGGATGTCGACGATCCCTTATTTCAATATCAGTCATATCACGTATGCTGACTTCGACATTTAATGCAGACAAGTAGATATGATAAAACGCACCTACCCCCTCTCCCCTACTGGAAATGACTCAGACTGAACTGAACTCCTTTTTTGTGTGGACCTTGTTCTCACTTCCGTTTTCTTTTAATTTAAGTCCAGGTATGGGAAATCCAAGAAAAGCTGTTTTAAAAGTGCGTACATTCAATCTACGCGTTTATCGAGGTAAAGTATTATTTAAAACTAGAAGGGGGCGTGTGACCTTTACGATCTTAACACACGTTTACATATTTTATAATTCATTCAGATTTCGCATTTATTATTACAAAGCCAACTCGCTATTGGATATTATATTGTACCTAATCTATAGTATTAATTTTTAAAATGAAAACAAATGACTTGGATATGGTCAGCTAGAATATACATCAGAACATTTAGTACTCCAGTTGCGTTCCCTGCCGCTTAAGCTAACCCGACAGACAAATCAACATTTTTACAATTAAACCACTTTTAGCTATAATTAGTTTTACGCATGCGCAGACTAATACATATCGGCAAGTTGAAATGAACATTTTGCATTTCAACTTGTCGACATATTTTCATCCAAGGAAAGATACAAACAAAGATTTTACTGCTTATAAACGATCCTTGATGTATGATCACTATTTCCTGCTAATTTCAATGTTATGTTACGGGTAGTTTAAAAGTTTATCAGTTAAATATTTACACACACAGACACATATACATACATCTATTGTTTTTTCTACTATTATATAAAAGTCACTTTGTGTGTGTGTGTGTGTGTGTGTGTGTGTGTGTGAGTGCGAGTTTCTTCCGCATAGATTCCGAAACGGCTAAGCCTATCTTTTGCAAACTTCATAAACTGGCAGTTTCTTTCGATATGTTTTATACAGAAATTCATCCGAGAAGTATCGAAAATCGAAAATATCCGATCTTCAAAATATATTTTATCTCGTGTAGATAAAAAAAAAAAAATACAGGGGAATATTTTACGTTACACTCTTAGCCGGTGCAACGTAAAATATTCCTCTGTACCAGTCAAGGGAGATAATAAAATCTTAGCAAATCATTTTTCCTAAAGAAAACAAAACATTTTTATTTTAATCTGAAGTGGTAGAGTATTCGACTACAGATTAAATCATCTCCTGTTCCACCCCAGGTACACCTCACCATTTTATTTTAATTTTTCTTATTAATGAGTTCAAATGATAAAAAATGCAGTACCATTTAAAATCGCCGCAAGTTATTTCTTCGTTTGCACCAGAAGAGACTTTTCCAGGACATTCATCGTCAAGCCCAAATATTAATATCAGCTGACGAGATATTATACACAAACACAGACGGAATTTGATGAACGACATTGTTATAATTTTTTTATTTTATTCATTTATTTATTTTTAAAATTTTTTTTGCGAATTATTCCACCGGGCAAATTATTCGTAATATATAATAATCAATGGAGGATTGATTCTATAATAATACATACGCAATCTGCATAAATTAAAATATCATGTTTAAGCGTATTGCACGACTGGACAACGCCGGGTTGCTAGCTAGTATTTATATAAATAAGAAGACGTGACAGACCAAGAATACTTAGACTGAAGCTGTGTTTGCTTTTGTCCCGCTTTTAGTCTAACCATGACTTCGTAGAGCGGAAAGTCATGGAATATTGTTGCCACATCTTGGGAGGTGGCACTTATGGCACTCCTTTCTACCTTGACAAAGTATAAAACGGATTTTGTAAACGTAATGGACGATTATTTTATTATTGGAATCCTTTGAGATGAGTAATTTGTATATTTTATTTATTTATATATTTGCTATCTCCATCTTCATAGTTGTTGTTTCGCGACGTTTCGGCCAACTATTCCTCTGGCCTTCATCGGGGCCCGTGGCGCAGTGGATAGATGCGTTGAGTCTCTACGATTCCAGGTGAGCATTGAAGTTTTAATCCTACTCAAAGCCGCTCAAAGGATTAGTTGACCAAAACGTAGTGAGATGACAACTATGGAAGGCGGTAATTACTGAAACTACAGTTACAAAACTCAGCATTCCTTTCATGTTGTGGTTAACCACCTGACGAAAGCCAGAGGAATAGTTGGCCGAAACATCGTGAAACAACAACTATGAAGATTATACGGCCTTTTGGGTCAAGATCAAAGTGTAGTATCTTGTGCCTAATTTGCTCAGTGGGGGAGCAAATAAATACCTCAAAGTGTAGTATCTGTTCCGGCAGATACTGCTAGCAAAGACCATATGTGGGAGCAACCCCACATATAAGACCTTGGTCAATGTAGGGGCAACCCTTCATACCAATTGTCACTATCCAGCTCCCCTTCTCCCCGGGGAGTTGGTCTCCATTTCCCCTTCACTCCTCACTTTAAAAATCGGCCTTGTGCCTAATTTGCTCAGTGGGGGAGCAAATAAATACCCCAAAGTGTAGTATCTGTTCTTCAGATGCTACACTTCAATTTCTTGGTCTCTGTTAGTGGAGGAGAAATCCTTCACGACTGAGACAATTTTAATTTTTGTTCCTTTTCTCCACATTAAAAAACGACCCTGGTGTCTAACTCTGCCCCGGTGTAAATAGGAACAACTATGAAGATGAGGATAATCGTCCTCAAAAAATAAATAAATAAATACTAATCGATGATGGTCTCATCTCTTCACTGCAGTTCCTTTCTTATAGAATAGGTATTGCCAGTTTTTTTTTTTTTTTTTTTTTAATTTTTACACTATCGTTATTTTCATGGAATGAGCTCGACTGAGCTCCAATCTATAGTCCTGTAAAAAAAATGCAGCAAGAACTTATCTAGCTACAACAGCTGCAAATATTTTTTCTTTATCCGTCTATGTAATTAAAACTAAAAAGAATTTCCACAAGCAAAGTTTCTTTCTAATAATTGTCCGTCTGTGGACCATAATACCACAGGTCTGCTTCCCAAATGACTATAATATGATTATTTTCAAGTTAAATATGAACCAATTCTTATTAAGTCGTTCTCTTTAAGAATCAAATTTCTGGCCAGTCTCAACAATAGAGACCTCAACAATTAAAGGATTGGATTTTGTCTGCTTGTTAGGTTAGTTGATAGTATGTCCGCCGAGGGGACAAAAGTGTTGTGCGCTCATCAGAGTACATTTAATTATATTATTTGTAAAAGCGGGATAGGGATGTAATATTGCAGCGATGGGACAGAGGTTGGAGTTTGGTAGATAGTTCGCTCCCTATGAGATTTGAGACTGCCTATTGTGAACAGAGAGATTAGTGACAGACTGACGCACGACAAAGGGTCGGATTGTCTCACATAGAAATCCCTAGACTGATCCAAACATTCTATTATCAACTTAAGCGTGACTGACCGACGGAACTGTTTCAAACTTAAGCGTGACAGCTCGAGCGACAGTATTCTTATATTAGGTTGGTGCAAAAATAATGTTGTTTATATATATATATATATATATATATATATATATATATATATATATATATATATATATACTAGCAAAAATACCCGTTGTTGACTGGGTTCAAAAACAGCCTAGAGAAAATGGACTCTGATTTATGAAAGTATGATAGGTTATGAAAAGGAAGGGTTGTAAAGAGATAGCTTAGAAGTTGGGGCTATCAAAACCAAAGCAAAATATGATGAAAGTAAAAATAAAATAGATAAACCCCATAATTTATTATACCATACCTGTTCACACTGAAAAACTTATCACAATATTCTGTGGATCTATATTAAAATACCTTGTTAAACTTTGTGACATATTTCCATTATATGGAGATCAAGCGTGAACAAACACCTCACAATTTTATTATACCATATTTCTTCAAACTGAAACATAATTATCAAAGTATACTTACGCAGATAGATATGAAAAGTTTTTATTAAAGTTTGTGCCTATTTCCATTCTATGGAGGCCAGGCGCGAACGCAGACCCCACAATTTTATTATACTATCCCTATTTAAGTTAAAACATACTTATCAAAGTATTCTTATGTACATCTATATCAAAAACACTTGTAAACGTTTTTTTTTAATTTTTAATTTTTTTATTTCCATACTTTGTGGACCAGGCGCAAACGCAGACCCCACAATTTTAATGAAGCACCGTTCTTCCCGATCAAACATACCCATTCCTGTGTCTCGATACATCTTCTATCATTATATGTAATCAGTTTTTTAAAATAGTCAACCATATAGGAGCCTATTCGTGACCAGACACACACACACACACACACACACACACACACACACACACATTCAGCTTTATATATATATATATATATATATATATATATATATATATATATATATATATATAGTTGAACGTAAAAAAACGACATTATTTTTGCACTAACCATATATCATAGACGCATCTACTGACGTCTGTGATTTCGAATTCCCGTCAGCTAGGAGTGAGATATAAACATGACTTTCTTGTTGACGGACGTGGGGTAAAAATCATCCGAGTAGCCTCAGTCGATTCGTAACGATTCCCAAAATGACGCCACCCAGGTTATGTGACGTGCCATGAATCACCACATTTACGTGAGCAAACTACAATTTACGGTCAAGTAAAAGTACAAAATCAATGGATAAAAAAGAAAAATAAATTGAGATTAAGAAAAAAAAAAAAGGAAAAAAAGAAAAGAAAACACACCCGCTTACATGGCGTTGCCCGGGTGTCAAACACCTTGACTATAAATTAAATTTTACAACATACATTATTTTATTAAGACTGAGTTTATCAACTGTTTTTTTTTTTCATCATTTTTTTTTAAATATATTTTAGTCACGCGAAAGCACTTAGTTTTGGGATTGAATTATTTGTATGTTAACTTATCAAATGACCCATTTTTTATTAGCTTTCCACCTAACGCTCTCTCTCTCTCTCTTCCCTTACCCTTTCTCACCCCTATCTCTCTCTTTCTCTCTTTCTCTCTCTCTCTCTCTATCTATCTATCAATCAATCAATCAATCTATCTATCTATCTATCTATCATTCGATCGGTCGATCGATCTACCTATCTTCTAGTGGTATTATTAACAGTTGAAGACAGTAAACAATTGAAAGAATATATTGATATAATCCATTATAAGCAAGACAGAGGAATAATATTTCACCCGTGGTTGAAGGGGAAGTTTTTATCGAGCTATCTAAATTAACTTTTTTTTTATTAGCATCTATATTGAAATATAAAAATGAAGTTTTTTTTTTCATTAGTATATCCACTCCGTGCCAGAATTATATGCAAATCAACATTTTTGTTCTAACTCCGATAGTTTTCAATGCAAATTCGTGAAACTTCGCATATTATACGGCAACACAAACGCATGCGCAGATATAAAATTGTAGGATGATCTGCGCATTAGCGAGCAAACGGCAGCCATTTTAATGACTTGCAGTTTCTTCAGCCTGCCAATTTTATATGTAAGATGGGACGTAAAGGTGCTTTATATCAAGCTGAGAAGTCTAAAATTGTTCAAAGGCTCTATAATAAGATTTCTACCTTAGAAATTGCCAAAGAATTACACCGTGATCATCGTACAATCAAAAATATTGTACTAACCCACAACTTTGCAACGGACGTTCTGACAAAGGGAAAATTTGTAAAAAATCATATCTGTCACGTCGAACAATGAGCAAGATCATGAGAGAAGTTCGCCGTAACCAACTTGAAACTAGCAAACAAGTTTTTGAAAAAGCTAGCGTTCCTGATGTGCCCAAATCAACTGAGGACGATTGCAAAATTTGCAATTGAAGGATATCCACAAGAAAAAGAGAATGGAGTGGGCAAGAGATCACATGAAGGTGAATTTTCAAACTGTTTTGTTCACTGATGAGTGTCGAGCGACCCTTGATGGACCCATCCTAGTATATATATATATATATATATATATATATATATATATATATATATATATATATATATTATAAACAAATTGTACTCTCTTTCTCTGTATATATATGCATATATATATGTGTGTGTATATGTGTGTGTGTGTAACAAAGTAAGGGTGTGGGTAGGTTGATGCCCCCCCCCCCCGTTAGGAAGAAAGGTAAAACCACTTAGTATCAAGTTGTTTATTTAAGAAACCTGAGAACTCTGTGTTAACAAAAACCCTATTTACTAACTGTTTATTTGAGTTCGATCAGAACTTTGAAGCGAGCTATTGTGTTATTTTTGTAAATGATAATTTGGATTATGGACTGAGAATCGAATTTCTAAACAAAAAAGAAATAATATCCGCGTGATGTTCAGAGGGCGATATAATTGTTTATATATATATATATATATATATATATATATATATATATATATATATATATATATATCAACAAGTTAGATGGACAAAAGAGAGATGCGTAGACGACAGACTCTCAGATGGAAAGATAAAGAGAACACAGAAAGTCAGAGCAGAGTGGGCTTTTGACTTAAAACACATTTCAGAGAGAATGCGCAGGCATTTCCTGGAGAAGAAATGCGCAGAGAGGAACACAGTCAAAGCAGAGTTGGCTCTTGACTTGACACATTTCTTCAGATACCCAGAGACCGACACTCCACAAGGTTACAAGCTGATGCCTTCGGCCATATTCTTAGCATAATAACACATCGCTTCCTTCAAGACTCTGAAAGAATTATAAGAACTGTACTGTTTTTTTGTTAGTATATATTTGGTGCAGAATCGTTTTATCCTGTATTTTTTTCTTTTACTACACAAAAAAAATCCACGGCTCTCTTTCGACGACGTTCGTCGTTAAGAGGGTACACAACGAATTGGTCCAGGATATATAACCAGACGATCAACCGATAATTCGGTCACTTCCCCATACCAGTAACTTTAGACGGCCAAGAATTATCACCGGCAGTGGAAGGGTTCCGAGGTCGACGATCGTCCTCAACCGACTGGTGAAAGAGTGGGGGTGACATATATATATATATCTATATATCTATAAAAACAGAGATGTGTGTGCCACAGACGATTTCTGATTGGTTAATCACATCTCCTAAAAAACTATGGTTCCTACGTTCTTAAATTTACCATAAAATATTATGCCCTGATTTATTGTCCATCTTGGAAGGGTCTATTTTTCCTAACTTGCCATTTACAAATTGCAAAATTACGAAACTTACACCAGCCATCACAATCCAACCTCCGACACCACGTCCGCCATTCTGGCGCTAGCCGCACACACGTACACACAACACGAAAACAAACGCTGTCCTCCAAAGGACAGATTATTAGTACTACTACCCAGCACACGCGCACACACGCACACACACACACGTTCACTACCGTCCTCTTTAAAACACGTTCTTTTGAAGAGACGATTTTTTTAAGCTGTTGACACACATGTTTTAAAAATCTAGCAAAAATTAATTTTCCTGAAATTTTTCAATATTTAAAAATAAATTATGCCGGCTGATAAAATTTTTAAACTTTTTTTTAAAGCTAGAAAGATAAAATTTCAAAATACTTATATATATATATATATATATATATATATATATATATATATATATATATATATATATATATATATATATATATACGAAACTAAACTAAAAAAACGCGCGTTCACGCGGGTTTGTATCACTGTACACATAGATTCGAAAAAGTTGTCAAAAAACAAATATATAACAAATAAATGTTATCAAAGGCAAGATAAGTTACTTTTCTACCAAACAGGATATATATTTTTCGTGTTTTTATTCAATGTAACATATTTATTCAATGTAACATATTTATTATAAATATATTTATTATTGTTTTGCTTGTGTTCTGCTTGAAATATTCATAATCTTACATGCATAATTTTCATTTAATTATATTAAATAAATTTCAAGTTTACTACAAATCAAATCGTGTTCCTTCACTTTTTTAAAATGTAATTTATAAGTAATTAAAGAACGCATGCTAATCTTTAAAATCTATAATACAACGAAATATTCAATACTTAAACAAACAACTTGTGTTTTTTTTATTATTTTTTATTATCAATATTAATGAGTTTCAGTATAAATCATCGTGTTCTTTATTTCAATCCAATTTTGAAGTATTGTAACGCTGTCTGTAAAACTTACTGTTCATTATTGACAGTCTAAGAGTTCCACATATCTTGCTTGTTGGGACCTCAGCGATGACGTCATTTTTTCAGCTGGCCGGCCATCTTGATAACGAAGGCCACGCCACCATCCCCCCACCAAAAGGGGAAGCCTGGCATTTTCTCACCCGAAAGGGGGGAGCTTGGCAGTTTCTCCCCCCAAAGGAGGGAGCCAGTGTCCCCCCAAGGGTGGGGGGGCCAAGAGGCCAGGAGGAGGTGACTTTTTTCTTTGGGGAGGGGGAGAAGCCTCCAGGCACCCTCCTCCCTGAAGGTGGGGTTGGGGATTATCTCTCCCTGAAGGGGGGAGGCCGGCACCAAGCATGTAAATCCAGAGGGGTGACTTTTTTGTTACACCTCGGAGTGGGAAGGGGGCCGATCACCCAGGCAACGCCGGGTAACCCTTGCTAGTATATATATATATATATATATATATATATATATATATATATATATATATATCCGAATAATGAGATGAATTAGATCATAGATTAATCAATTTTGTGGTTTCAAGTTTTACAAAATACTTTTGGAAGGTAATATTTTCATATAAAACAATCCCAGCCCCCAAAATTGCTCAAGTACGACATAGAGCAAATCAAAACTTACAGTTTTTTATATTTAAATTTCAGTCAGAAAAAAAAATTATATATATATATATATATATATATATATATATATATATATATATATATATATATATATATACTAGCAGGCCTCCCGGAATTCCCCGATCGTAAAATACGCTTAAATATGATATTTTAATTAATGCATATTTCGTATTTATTATTATTTTATATTGGACCCAATACATAGTAATTATTTAAAAAGTTAAAAAAAAAAAAATAACCCATGCGCCACCACCGAGAATCGAAACCAAAACGTTAAGCTTACAATTTACTTTTTTCCATTGACGTTAATGTCTGACCCATGAAGACATGTTTGCTGCACGGCTAAAAATTAAAACATGAACCAATAGCTGTTATGTTATGCATGCATATTCGTAATGCTGTCGTCCGATATTCACTTGGCAAATTCCATTTTTTTAAAATTTACACTCATTTGCACCTATTTTCTCAGACTAAAACCAAAATATTGAGTTTCTTATGGGTTCGAATACCCTATATATTAAGTTAAATATCTATATACCAAAAAACTGACAGAGGAGTTTGGTAGGAAAATTTTTTATTAACAAATATATATGTATGCATACATAAATATATATAAAAGAGGTTTGTGTTTACCTTTTTACGCAAATATTACGCAAGTATAAATAATGCGAAATATCTGCATGAATATAATTACACGTAACAGTTAACTAAAGATGATCATCCCATAAGAAAACTAAAAACATCTAATAGGGAATTAATTAAAATGAATGTTTAAAAGAATATGCGAATTAGCTAGATTTTTTTAGATGGATACAATTCCACGACCCATATATAACAAAATTGTATTTTCTTTTTAAATAAATAGAAAAAAGGGATTTTAATATGAATATAAATATACACGCACACACAATATATATATATATATATATATATATATATATATATATATATATATATGCTAGCAAAATTACCCGTCGTTTACTGGGTTCAAAAATAGCCTACAGAAAATGGACTCTGATTTATGAAAGTATGATAGGTTATGAAAAGGAAGGGTTGTAAAGAGATAGCTTCGAATTTGGGGGTATCAAAACCAAAGCAAAATATGATGAAAGTAAAAATAAAATAGATAAACCCCCATAATTTATTATACCATACCTGTTCACACTGAAACACTTATCACAATATTCTGTGGATCTATATTTAAAAAAAACTTGTTAAACTTTGTGACATATTTCCATTCTATGGAGGTCAGGCGTGAACGAACACCCCATAATTTTATTATACCATATTTCTTCAAACTGAAACATAATTATCAAAGTATACTTACGCAGATAGATATGAAAAGTTTTTATTAAAGTTTGTGCCTATTCTATGGAGGCCAGGCGCGAACGCATACCCCATCCCTAATTAAGTTAAAACATACTTATCAAAGTATTTTTATGTATATCTATATCAAAAACACTTGTAAACGTTTTTTTTTTATTTTTTAATTTTTTATTTCCATACTTTTTGGACCAGGCGCGTACGCAGACCCCCACAGTTTTAATGAATCATCATTATGCCAGATCAAACATACCCATTCCTGTGTCTCGATACATCTTCTATCATTATATGTGACCAGTTTTCTATAATAGTCAACCATATAGGAGCCTATACGTGACCAGACACACACGCACAGACGTTCAGCTTTATATATATATATATATATATATATATATATATATATATATATATATATATATGTGTATGTGTGTGTGTGTGTGTGTGTATATATATACACACACACATATATATATAAGTGTGTGTGTGTGTATACACACACACACACACACACACACACACATATATATATATATAGAAAATAAAAAAGGAACAAACCGTATTATGTGTTCATCAACGTTTCGTCTGTATTTGAGACTTCCTCTGGATGAATGAGATTAAGAAACCAAAGAATATACCAGTACAAAATATTTGAAAATGTTTCACGTGCACAGTGTGACGCAGTTCTATTTCAGAGAAACGGAAAAATGATGTTGGAAATTCAAAAAGGAGGGGGAGGGCTGACGCTGTTAAAGAGAAGGAAATTTTAGTGACGGCATATAGTCGTTAATGTAATTTTAAAACTATGAACGCAAGTTTATATTCTTATTGGGAAAAAGATATACCTGTTGAAATTCAAATACATCATTTTTCCGTTTCTCTGAAATAGAACTGCGTCACACTGTGCACGTGAAACATTTTCAAATATTTTGTACTGGTATAGTTTTTGGTTTCTTAATCTCATTCATCCAGAGGAAGTCTCGAAATAAAGACGAAATGTTGATGAACACATAATACGGTTTGTTCCTTTTTATTTTCTCTATTTTGTCGGAATACTATTTCCATTAT
This sequence comes from Euprymna scolopes, assembly GCF_053919585.1. Lineage (NCBI taxonomy): Eukaryota > Metazoa > Mollusca > Cephalopoda > Sepiida > Sepiolidae > Euprymna > Euprymna scolopes. The sequence continues at coordinate 74,152,877 of NC_136516.1, read as the reverse complement.
TTTCATCATATATATATATATATATATATATATATATATATATATATATATATATATATATATATATATATATATATATGTGTGTGTGTGTGTGTGCGCGCTTCTTTAGAGAAATGCATTCTTAGTAATGTTTATTTATTTGGCAAAGCAATTAAATTCGACCAAGAAAAGAAAAAAGCAGAGTTTATATAAATCAAGAAGCAAGGTTACTCTGAGTTTTACTAAAATTGACATTGTAATATTATGCGCGCGCGCGCACACACACACACATCTTTCTCTCTCTCTCTCTCTCTCTCTCTCTCTATATATATATATATATATATATATATATATATATATATATATATATATATATATGATTAGTTTTTTTGGGAAAAAGAATTCCAGCAGAGTGCTCAATTAAAAGGAAAATCCTAAATTTAAGAGCGTATTTATATTTTGTGTACAGAAAGTTGTTAGTTGAGACAGATCATTGGTACCGTAGGTTTCAAGCCCGATAATAAGGCCCGTTTAAGGTATCCTTATTATGAAGAGAGCTTGATAAGGATATATTAAACGGGCCTTATTATCGGGCTTGAAACCGACGGTACCAATGATCTGTCTCAACTAACAACTTTCTGTACACAATATATATATATATATATATATATATATATATATATATATATATATATATAGTACAATCCGAACTCTCCTCCTTTTCGATTCATACATCCGCCATGTTTTTCCTTGTCAACATGTTTTGATGGATTCGCTGTACAAATAAACATTATTTTTCTCAATAAATATATGCTACAATAGGAATCTTAATAATGTTCTCTTTACACAAAGGTCGGAAAGTGGGATTGAATAGACAACACCCTAAAAAAAAAAACAAAAGCCAAAACCTAGGAGGCTGGATGTCATTGAACTACACAGGACCAGCAAGAGAGAAAAAGCCATTTCAATAATGGCCCTGACTCTGATGGCTTTGGTGCCGGGGGAAAAGTCAGTAGAGCATTCGTTTCCATAAAACAAGCCATCACTGTAGGGTGGCTTAATAATCGCTTTGTAGTTCGACTGATCAGCAGACACTACGATCCAGAATGGTCACCAAATCCACCGGATTTCTATGATGTATCAGAACGATTTAGAAACAATTCAGAATCCTATGTAATCATTACTTAGCATATACATAACATAAGAGCGGAAGAATATGCTCTAACAATAGAAGAGCGTGTTCTGTTGTGAAAGGAAGGGAGAGGAGGATAGTGTCTGCTTATTTCGAGTCAATGTACACATTTACGGCACATTAGACTCTTTTTTATTGGGGGGATTAAAAGCAGAACGTTTCATTTCTATATATTCTTCACATATCTTGACCTCGTCGGTTCGCCCGGAACAAAAGCTTATAATAACAATGCAAGTCTCATTCTCTAAACAATTGGACTATTTTTTTTTCACGATCGAATGTTGAGCCCCTGTTCTCTGCCTATCCTTAGAAGGAGGGTGGGAATTTCTCTATTGATTAATCTTCCCTAGAATCTTCATCTTCTACTCAACTCTCGAACTCCGCAAGCACACGTGCGCTCCTCCTTTTTATAATGTGTGATCTGCAACCGTATGCAGCTGCAAACAACGCATCAAAGTGGCGTCGCTGAGTTTAACCTTTGGCCCCCTTAGCACCCAACGACATCCCACACTAATCGCGCCATTCATGTCATATTTTTTAAAATTCAATTTATAACATTATATAATCAATTCTTAATGGTGCAATATTTGAAGTTATAAATTTATTATATCTTTTACTAGAATATCTTGTCCTTTTCTTTTCCATGTTAACAACTAGTCCTTTACTCTTCCATGCTTAACTATAATTCTTTTCATGCTCGCATTTTTCTATTGTACTATATATATATATATATATATATATATATATATATATATATATTCATAATCATGATCGGTCCAGTGGTGTGGGTTGTAGGAAGCGAGCACACACGCGCGAGCGAGCGAGCGCGCGCAAATGGTACTACTTTATATATAGAGAAGATAGTGTGCACCATCCCTAGGCGGAGGACCATCATAATGGCAGGTTTGATCATGGGCAGTCCAGTTGTGTAAGCTGTAGGAGGCTACAACCATGCCATTTTACCACAACCTGGAAAAATGGTGTGCAGCACCCCTAGGTCAAGTGGCTGTAGGAGAGTTGTACACACAGACACAAACGCACACACACTGACGCTACAACTTTATATATATAGATTGTGTGCACCATCCTTGGGTAGGGGGATATTATCATGCCAGGTTTGGTCATGATTGGTCCAGTGGTGTGGACTGTAAGACAGTTGTACACACAAACACACACACGCGAACGCTACTACTTTATATATACACGGTGCTAGTTGGCCGTTGACCCAGAAAAAGAGTTCATTCGCCCTTTGGAAGGTCTTGTTTTTAATCCTTCAGGCGGCTAGTCTCCCTGAAGGATTATATATATATATATATATATATATATAATATATATATATATATCCGAATATTTAATCAAAAAATTAATTTTCATACGAAAACGATTACCTACGACATTTTAATTATTTACATTTTCGTGTTTGAAAGTTATTCATTAATATTACTCCGATAAAAAAAAAATACCAGAGACCGACATCGTGAACCAGCAATGGTAAAGGAGCAGCATATTAACAAACCAGATTATTTCGACGATGAGGGTTTTCAACCGAACGGTGACCTTTTGTTATAGAACACATTAGTGACGAAGAACGATCGCACGACCAACCTTATAAAGATGCGTAGTCGCATCTGAAAATATTATTTCAAATGTCAGCATTACAGACTGAGGAAATTTTATTTTGATAATATTTTAAACATCCGACCAGCGGACGGATCCTTCTGCTACAGATCATTGGAAAATTTAAGCGTGATCGACAGACGAAGCCTTTGGCAAGGAAACTTAGACGCATCTTAACATTAGTAACTTCCTTTAAGCGTTTAAACTCGTTATGAGCTTCATCTCAAGCGCTCCATCCCAGCGGCGCCATCTAGCCGTAAATCATTGACTTAATTACTTCCGTGATTGCAGAAAATTATTTTCATTTTAATCAAAAAACAAAAACAAAATGTTAATGAAAACTACACACCTTTGTTCTACTTATGTGTTTAATTAAAGTCTTTAATTAATTACGCCCCCAAAAAGTCTTCAACTATTCAAATCTATATCACAGCATTACTCAGTAAAATTGCGATCAAGGTAGATAACTCTGGTTCAATCTAGAATGTTTTATATTTACAATAATTAATACCAAATCGTCAATAAAATTCTCAATCCCTCTGGAATCCAACCATACTTTGTACAATCATTTTCTTTATTATTTTTCATCACAAACAAAGTATATTACCACTTTAATATAATCGGCTACTATTTGGGATCGTATCTAACAGGGGACTATGTGGGGAGTTGAATAGCGAGACAAACTTCAATCTATGTGTGACTTTCATGAATCTCCCACAGTCTTTCTGTTATCAATTAACCCTAATTAGCATCGTGTTGACAACTAAGTTCGTGTTGCTATTTTAAATTTAAGAAGGTTTAATAAAAAGATATAATTTATTGTTTAAAACTTCTTTCGACGTTAAATAAGATATTTAGCATTTCGTTGGTAAAAATTGAAATAAAAAATTGAAATAAGGCCACGGACAAAAAATTGTAGAAAATGTTAATTTTTCTTAACTTCTCATTCCAGTTTAATGATATGGAAATAAACAGAAATACGTCTATTATTATTATTATTATTATTATTATTATTATTATTATTATTATTATTATTATTATTATTATTATAATAATAATAATAATAATAATAATAACAATAATAATAATAACAATAATAATAATAACAATAATAATAATAATAATAATAAATACAATAATAATAATATCAACAACAATAATAGTAATAACAATAATAATTGGATGATGAAGAAAATCAAAATAGTACCGATAATAGTAGGAGCACTAGAAACCATTCCGAAAAACTTCGCAAAAAGAATGTCCAAAATTCGAATGAGAGGAATAACTACAAAATACAACGACTAACGATAATGAAAACGAATGAAATATTAAGGAAAACCCTTGCATGCAGAGAATAATACAAGAAGACAATATAACGAATAAGCGTTACAGGGAATGAAGAACACCGAAGCTGCATATCTACAAGTTCTACACCCCCATCATGCATCCCCCCATAGTTTCACCACCGCTCCTTCCAATAAAAAAGTGACACCAAAGAGCTGAGAAGGGCCAAGAAGGACTAAAAGACCGAGGAGAGAGCGCCAGCCAGACCTTGGCTGGACAAACGCAAAGAGAACTGTGACTTTGGGGAGGCTTAGTTCCACTCAAATTCCAGTATAAACCGATGGCCATTGCCGGCGAGAAATCAATGGTAAGCGGCTGTTGCGACGATGCAAATTCATTTACAAATGCTATCGAAGGAGGTGGGGGAGAACTGGACGTCGGGGGAGACTTGTTGTCACTCAGCCTCCAAAGACCACCACAGGTTTCCAATCAGATCGTTTGTTGACTTGTGTGAAAGATCCATGTGAGCCGCCAATAATAATAATAATAATGATAATGATAATAAATAATAATAAATAATAATAACAACAACAACAACAATAATAATAATAATAATAATAATAATAAAATTACATTCCAAAATAATACAAAATAGAATTCTAAAAAGAATAGTAACTGCTAGAAGTAAAATATTCGTCAAGATATGCCACCTTGCTTCAAGAAAATAATGGAATTCGCAATTCACAATTCTATTATGAAGAGCAATCTATCATAATAAATCTTTTATAATAAATCCCTATTCATGGTTGTTTGTTCACAATGACGTCATAGCATATATATATAATACATATCTACCATTACGTCATACATGACATCATAGCAGATGACATCATGAATGGGGATGGGAGAGGTTAAAAAGATTCACAGGGCAACCGCCGGGCAGCATGCTACACGCACACACACTCATACACACACACACACACACACACACACACACACATATATATATATATTTATATATATACACATATATATACATACATATATATATATATATATATATGTGTATGTATGTATATATATATAGGTCCATAATTTGGAATTAAAAATCAGTTTCAAAAGGAAAACAAACAAAATCAATAGCTTGTACGATCGTTTTGGAAACGATGTTTTTATTGAAATAGACAATATGTCTTGAACAATAATTTGATAAAAGACTTTTTTAACACCCCCCTCCCGTATTTTTGATGATGATGAGACTCTGTTGAAAGAAAATCTTTTATCAAATTATTGTTCAAGACATATTGTCTATTTCAATAAAAATATCGTTTCCGAAACGATCGTACAATCTATTGCTTTTTTTTTGTTTTCTTTTTGAAACTGAGTTTTAATTCAAAATTATGAATCGTTTTACTCAATATAAAATAGCTCTAGGATATCTATAACTATCGAGCTTATTATATATCTACAGCACAATGAGCACTGTTTTCTTTTAATAGTATTAATACATTTACTAATACATTAAAATAAACTCTGCTCTTTAGACTCTAGGTCTAATTCCCTCAATATATATATATATATATTCGGATATACGATATTCAGATGTTAAATCGACTAAAATTCGAATAAAATAACGAGGGGGTAGAAAACAACGGGGGAAATTATATATTATAAATATACAATTGGATAAAATTAATAAGCCCACTAAAAATTAACGAAATATAATAAAACCTTAAGCGCTTTTCGTCAGACAAACTTTTCAAGGATATATGTCTGAAAGAAGGAAAAAAACTTCTTTTTTTTCTTAGAAATACTAATACTAGCATGCGAAAGGGATAGGAACGAAAAAAAAAAGTTAAACGGAAAGTGTCCTCCCAAATAGTTCCAACTGTAACCGAACGTTTCTCTACTTGCACAAAGTAAAGGGGGCTAAAACTGACGACAAGCGCCTCGAGGACAA